>NC_050069.1:97014816-97335792 GCF_009764565.3 Dermochelys coriacea
GGTTTTTAACCATCAGAGGAGTGAAGTTTTGGAATAACCTTCTAAGGGAAGCAGTGGGGGCAAAAGATCTATCTGGTTTTAAGATTCTACTCGATAAGTTTATGGAGGAGATGGTATGATGGGATAATGGGATTTTGGTCATTAATTGATCTTTAAATATTCAGGGTAAATAGGCCAAATCCCCTGAGATGGGATATTAGATGGATGGGATCTGAGTTACTATAGAAAATTCTTTCCTGGGTATCTGGCTGGTGAATCTTGCCCATATGCTCAGGGTTTAGCTGATTGCCATATTTGGGGTCGGGAAGGAATTTTCCTCCAGGGCAGATTGGAGAGGCCCTGGAGGTTTTTCGCCTTCCTCTGTAGCATGGGGCATGGTTTACTGGAGGGAGGCTTCTCTGCTCCTTGAAGTTTTGAACCATGATTTGAGGACTTCAATAGCTCAGACATGGGTGAGGTTTTTCATAGGAGTGGTGGGTGACATTCTGTGGCCTGCGCTGTGCAGGAGGTCGGACTAGATGATCGGAGTGGTCCCTTCTGACCTTAGTATCTATGAATCTATGAATCTATGAATCTGACCCCTATATATTTTTGGGGAGTTTGGGGTATGATTAATTGAAGTAAAACCAAAAAGCCATTCAGATTGAAAATGGTTAGTTGTGTGGATAAAATAATGTGATAGATGTAAGTCATGTCACTGGAAGGTGCTCAGATACTACAGTAATGAGAGTAAGAAATTAGGTGCAACAGAACAACAAAGAACTCTGACAATAAAATCTGAAACAAAAGCTCAGACAGTGAATCAGTAAAGAAGAGGTGGGAGGTGTCTTCTGGCTTAAAATAAAGTGTCTATGGTATTGGGAACTGTCCCTTTAAATGTTCTAGCTTTCCAAGTAACAATTCTGCTGTGGGGGGCACTGCAGAAGCCCATTTCCTGGTATGCAGAGGCAGTTGGAACTAATCACTGAATAAAGAGGATCTCTTTGAAACAAAAGGCCCACAGTGATTACTTAACACCACAGTGGTCACTTGCAGAAATATGGAAGTTTCTAGTTTACTGAACAAGATTCACTGAGGTTAAAGCTTCATTGCGCTAGGTGCTTTCCACATATGAACAGCCAGATTCAGAAGAATTCCTTTATTTACCACAAACTACAGGTTGCCTAAGTATGAAATGCTACCATATATAGTAGATTCAGGACACCTGTAGTGTTTCATAGACAAGTTCAGGTGCTCCAAGAGTTAAAAGGTGTTGTCTGAAATTTTAATTATATATTGATAATAGAAGCAGGGAAAGAGGGACGTAAAAGGACGCACACATCACACAAAACTAGCTGGTACTTCAGCTCATTCTTGGTAGGAGACTTGTAGTCTGATTCCATATTCCTCCATTTCAGTTGGTTTACAGCATCTTTTCCACACTAGAGTTAGTACTGAGTCCCTGCAATGTTCACTGGTCTCTCCTATCCAACTGAAACTCTGTATTTGAAAGCTTTGAGGATCCTCACCTCTACTCCTCTTTGGATAAATGGGATTGCACCGTTTTTTATTGTCGCAATATGAAAAAAAGGAATACGCAGTCACTGAGAATGCATCTTTCAATTTTAAAAAAACCAAACCATTGAATTTACTTTTAAGGACTTGCAATTTCCAGAGTCTAAGAAATAGCATTCCTTCTTGGTCAGCTCAGGAGACTAAAGTGCAGGCTAAAAACAAGTTCACAGGGGCAAGCTAAATCAATTGGAATGCTCACTAATGGATTCCTTGTAAATAATATGCCAATGTACAATCTCTAGGGTGGATTTATAATGCTGTAACTGCATGTTGAGAATTATACAAGATTGCAATTAAGTGAACATTGCCTTTAGCACTCTCCAATGAAAATGTATGGCTAGAATCTGAGATTAACATGAATGATTATTTTTAGTAAAAAAAAATGAATCTTGAATTTGACACTGTTTTTAAGATTTTTGCATCCTGTTACTGTGGTAAAGATAAGCTGGCAAACCATTGTAGAACAAATCAATGTGATGTAAAGAGAACATATATGCACAATTATGGAAGTGGTGTGAAGGCTAAAGCAGTTGGGCCACTGCTGGCTCGGGGAAGATAGAGCTGCCCTGCGAATGTAGGTAAGTAGATCTGGTTGGGAAAAAAAATTCCCAACCAGATCTAGTTACCTACCTGAAAATGTCATTTTATTGAAACCAAAACTACTTGCAGGCATGGTGCAGTTTTTCCACATCTCCTGCATCAAAAAGGTTGGGGGGTTTTGGATTGTCAGCTCACAACAATTTTTGAGATAGTGACTTTTTTGTCACAATTCAGGATGAGACAAGTCTTCAAAATCTCAAATATTCACATGGGATGGGAAAACATTTTCCCAGCCACCTTTAGCTGTCAGTTACAGCAGCCCCACAGAGCTATACCAGTGAGGTCATAGCCACACTTCAAGGAAGATGTGGACAAACTGGAGAAAGAGTCTGGAGAAGACCAACAAAAGTGATCAACTTTAGACAACTTGACCTATGAGAAGATTTTAAAAAACTGGACTTGTTTAGTCCTGAGAAAAGAAGATGGGGGGGGGGGGGGACACAGATAACAACCTTCAAATGTGTTAAGAGCTGATATAAAGAGGATCATGATCTATTGTTCTCCATGTCCATTGAAGGTAGGACAAGAAGTAATGGGCTTAATCTGCAGCAAGGAAGATTTAGGTTAGGTATGGGGGGACTTTTGAATTATAAGGCTAGTAAGGTATTGGAATAGTCTACTAAGGGAGGTTGTGAAATCCTCATTAATGGAGATTAAGAACAGTTTAAACAAACACCTGTCAGGGATGGTCTAGGTTTAATTGGTCTTGACTCAGCACAGGGGGCTGGATTTGATGACTTCTTGATGTCCTTTTCAGTCCTACATTTTTATGGTTCTATGACAGAAGAAATTCTCTGGGTTTCAGGTTGCTTTGTCATTGAGAGGCACAAAGTTGCTGGAGTGTAGCCCAATAGGTCTTAAATTGACACGAGTGGTTCAGCTATGAAATTCACTAACATTAAAAGAAATTGTACAGGTAAAGCCCATAGCATGTTGCGGACTATACCCACGAGAGTGCAGGTGCAAAATTGTAATTAACATCATCAGTAATTATAATTTTTTCTCTGATCTGAATAACAGACCTCTTGCATATTCTGCACACTATCCACCTGCAGAACTCCCATGGATGTCAACATGAGCACTGCAGAGATAATTAAAACTGAATGTGCAGTACAAACCAGCTGGGTGGAGGAGAGTAAAGAATTGTCCAAACAGATTTAAAGGGCTTCATTCTAATGCAGAGACTGAGCCACACTGGAGCGGAAGAGGGGAGGGCAAGTACCATCAAAGGAGGAATTAAAACAGATTCTCTTCTTGCTTACTGCTGATTTTCACTGATGTAATTCTACTACATGGTGTAATATGAAAATCAGGCTCATTCTACCTTTTATAGCATAACATGTGAAGAGGCAGTGGGAGCTGGGGAACGACGGGAGAGAAAGAACACACTGGGCAGAAGGTCCTGTGGTGCTGGTCCAAGAGATACATAATATTCCTTCATTGCCACCCCAGAACATAGCCATGCTGGAGCACAGTACCTTGCCTTTGCTAAGATACATTTCCCTGGGGCCAATAGCTTCACTCTGTTTCACACACTTCAGCACCTGCAGCCAAACCATGGCTGCCCCTTTATGGAAGAGCTGGATTGTGGGGGCAGAAAGCTCAGAGTTCTTTCCCCAGAAAAGCACATCTGCACTGGAGCAGTCATAATATGACCTTAATATTAAGTGATTTGACTCTGGCAAACATGAATGCTGAGATAAAAATAGGAAAGAGAATCTGTTTGTCATGAACTCATGGCAAAGCACTTCTCAAAGGATATTCTTAAATTACTTGAGTACAAATAGACAAGACGACTTACCTCCAAGGACATAGATTTTTTTGGAGAGAGAAGATTTGCAAAGGAAAATTCATTATTTTAGAGGGCATGGTGGATGCGGGGCAGGGGGTTCAAAAGGAAGTAGTACTGTGGTTGAAAGACTATACTTTGTTTAAAATGTCTGTTTGGAATACATTTTTTAAAAAATCAGAAAATCCTGAGTCCAAGAGATTAACTATTACATACATTCAGTAGGTTGGAATTCACATCACAGTTTATGTTAACTTGCTGGGTGTCTAAATGTAACCTTAATGATCTGCTTTCTTTATAAGAGATGAGAAATGTTAGAATCATAGAATATCAGGGTTGGAAGGGACCTCAGGAGGTCATCTAGTCAAACCCCCTGCTCAAAGCACGACCAATCCCCAACTAAATCATCCCAGCCAGGGCTTTGTCAAGCCTGACCTTAAAAACCTCTAAGGAAGGAGATTCCATCACCTCCCTAGGTAACACATTCCAGTGTTTCACCACCCTCCTAGTGAAAAAGTTTTTCCTAATATCCAACTTAAACCACCCCCCACCGCAATTTGAGACCATTACTCCTTGTTCTGTCATCTGGTACCATGGATGTATTAGTTGGTGTGTGTTTTGAGGATGTACTGGAAATACAGTATAGTATTTTTTTTAAGTAAACAAAACAATATCGTCGTTCTAATTTCAACTGTACCTTTTAAAAGTGTCTGTCTTTACCTACTCCAAATGGTGGTCTGAACTACTAGAAACATTATTGTGCCCTGGTAAATATAATGTCAGTAAATAATATCTGTACACAAGGATAGGAAGTCTATCACATCAAATTTTGCAGAAGTTACTTTCCCCCCTCCTATCCCATATCTTCTGATAATAGTTTATCCTTCCTATTCAGCAACAAGTCATTTATACCACCAACACATTGTCTTTCTATTCCCATATATGTAAGTGGGAATGGGAATATATTAGCAAGTATATGCCAAGTCCTTTTACTTTGCTCTCATAAATAATCCTTGCAAGACTTATTTAAATTAAACATATAACCACAATACACTCTTAGTCTCAAAGCTACATAACAAGCTACAGAGAAACTCATCTTGGTTATTTCTGTAGTTTCCTCAGATGGGAACCCTTGGAAAGATTTTTTTTTTATCATTTGTTCTGTGACACTGAATAATAGAGGGTAGATAAGCAGCTTGTATGGCTTCTAGCATACCTACAGGTTTCAGAGTAGCAGCCGTGTTAGTCTGTATTCGCAAAAAGAAAAGGAGTACTTGTGGCACCTTAGAGACTAACAAATTTATCTGAGCATAAGCTTTCGTGAGCTACAGCTCACTTCATCAGTTAGTCTCTAAGGTGCCACAAGTACTCCTTTTCTTTTAGCATACCTACAGATATGCAGCCCAAGCCCAATATTGCGGTGGAGTTGAGGATATTTGACAAAGATTTTTTTAATCCTAAAAAAACCCAGGTTTCTTCAGTGCAAACGGTGTGATACAAGACAGTTATACTTCCCAGATTTTGTGGGATGATAGCATCAGAATTGAATTGAATGACAAGATTATTAGTCAACTCAGCAACCAGACACACTTTCATGACAGGGTGAAATAAAGACACAGAGCAAAAGCCACCCTAACAACTCCTTTGCTCACCTACACTGGAGCTACATACAGGATCACACAGTTAGGGACCTCTTTAGGCCCCAACAAGTGATTTTAAGTGATCACTCTCCTCACAGTGTGTATGATAACACCCATTGTTTCATGTTCTCTGTGTATATAAATCTCCCCACTGTATTTTCCACTGAATGCATCTGATGAAGTGAGCTGTAGCTCATGAAAGCTTATGCTCAAATAAATTTGTTAGTGTCTAAGGTGCCACAAGTACTCCTTTTCTTATTGTAATCTCTGAATACTTGCCAGAGCTACCCCCTCTAACATGTGTGGTTTCCAGCTGAACTTCTGGCTCACACGTAACAGCCCAAGTCAGAATGCAGAATATAAACACTACCCAGTGAAATCCAGAGCATACACCTGCCCATTTTGATTCAAATATTATATTAAAATGAATATTATAATATTCAGACATTTAAACACAAGAATTCACCACTATTAAAACAAAATATTTTGAGGGGTCCAAATCAAAGTTTCTCAGAATTTTTCATTTCCTGGTAAATTTTTTTTTTTTTCCTATTTGAAACAAATAAATCAAAATGTCAGAGTTTCTTGCAGAATGGAAATTCAGTTTTCCAATCAGGTGTGCTACTGCTTTGGGACCCAACCCAGCTCTGATTAAAATCAATGGGAATTTTACTATTTACTTCAAAAGAGAAGAATAAAGCCCATCATTACTACTTTTAAAAAAAACCTACCTCTTGATTCATTTATGTTTTCATATTCCTGGACAAACTATTTAGAATACACAATAGCTCTCCCCAGTTTTCTCAGCCACCTGTGCCATAATGGTACCCCTTACAGTGTTTACTGAGAATTGTGGACAATAATGTAACTGTTAAGCAAAGCTAATTAATATAGTAGCCCCTCTAAACCAGATACCTTCCCCACCCCCATTCCTCAACCCATTCCAGTTTCTACTCCCTGCAATTTGTGTGCACGCAGTTAATTAACCCTGAAAAAATTGTCTGATTTACTTGCTCACCTGCAAAAAAACCCCAAATCTACAAATTGTGAAAGCTGCATGGCAAAATTATAAATCTCTGAAACCCATTATTCAAGAGTAAACATCATGCTAATATTCTAAACAATTATTTCAGCATGTGCACATTACCTCCAGTCTCTCTCTTGGTCCAATTCATGTGCAAATTAGCAGAAATTCAATGGAAAAAATTCACAGGTGTTTAGCATTTCATTATGGCACCCATCTACCTGGTGCTGAATAACCAATTTTTTTTCTTCCTGTTTGTTTGTTCTGCAGAGTAAGAACATAATCAAATTATATGTCCTTGATTGAATGTTATGAATACCCACAGAAAAAAAGAAAAGGCCACTCCACACAAGAGATCCACTTCCTGGACACTATGGTGCTAATAAGCGATGGTCACATAAACACCACCCTATACCGGAAACCTACTGACCGCTATTCCTACCTACATGCCTCCAACTTTCATACAGACCACACCATACGATCCATTGTCTACAGCCAAGCTCTACGATACAACCGCATTTGCTCCGCATCAGCTACACTATCAGAGGCTTGTTCGCCTGCACATCTACCAATGTGATATATGCCTTCATGTGCCAGCAATGCCCCTCTGCCATGTATATTGGTCAAACTGCACAGTCTCTATGTAAAAGAATAAATGGACACAAATCAGACGTCAAGCATTATAACATTCAAAAACCAGTCGGAGAACACTTCAATCTCCCTGGTCACTCGATTACAGACCTGAGAGTGGCTATCCTTCAACAAAAAAACTTCAAAAACAGACTCCAACGAGAGACTGCTGAATTGGAATTAATTTACAAACTGGATACAATTAACTTAGGCTTGAAAAGAGAGTGGGAGTGGATGTGTCATTACACAAAGTAAAACTATTTCCCCATGTTTATTCCCCCCCACCCCACCCTTCACTGTTCCTCAGATGTTCTTGTGAACTGCTGGAAATGGCTCACCTTGATTATCACTACAAAAAGTCGTTCACCCCCTCTACCCCCGCTCTCCTGCTGGTAATAGCTCACCTTAAGTGATCACTCTCATTACAGCATGTATGGTAATACCCATTGTTTCATGTTTTCTATGTATATAAATCTCCCCGCTGTATTTTCCACTGAATGCATCCGATGAAGTGAGCTGTAGCTCACAAAAGCTTATGCTCAAATAAATTTGTTAGTCTCTAAGACGCCACAAGTACTCCTTTTCTTTTTGCGAATACAGATTAACATGGCTGCTACTCTGAAACCTGTCACAATAAAAAAGTGTGAATGAAGATTTTTTTAGCATGGATTTTGGATAACCAGATTGCTTAGAAGGGTTAGAAACTGGCATGACCACCTGATGAAGTGCCTTCACTACCTCAGTTAGAGTGGAATTACTTAAAGGATCAAAATTCCTTACTGTGTAGTATAATTCAATACCCTCCTCTATTTACCTTGCTTTGTTAGATTCATCTGAAGTTCCTCAGTCTTTTCTCCAATTTACTAACCTAATTACATGTGTACTATCTGCCAGTTTTATCTCCTTACTGCTCTACTAGATCCTAGGTCTGTTGTGACTACTGGGCCTACAGGGTGTATCCCTATTGTGAGCATAAATATAAAAAGCATGTGAAAGGTCATAAAATCTTACAAGAACCATGAAAAACAGGTCAAGTTGTTGACAACATTGACTTTTATAATAATTGCAAGAGAATCAGACAAAACCGGAATCAGTCTAAACCAAAAAGGTCATGTTGATATAATCCAAGGTTTGTGTTGAAATTATGCTTATTAAAAAAATAAAACAACAGGAGCCAGACGTTAATGAGATATAGTTGGTATGCTGGATATTAGACCTAATTAGTGGACAAAATAAAGAGGGTATGGGCTATTCCACCCAGCACTTCTCTTTTGGGTCCTTAAAAGAAAGATCACAGAAGAACATTATGAAAGAACACAACAAAACAAAAGAACAGACTGAGGCTCCTTGGGCAAGCTTCACCATTATTGCTGCCACCCCCCCACAATCTCCTGCGACCCCAAACCTTCATTGTTCTGATCCTGAGAGGTATTCTGATCAGAACAAGTCAGAGAGTGGAATCCAAATAACATCACCTCCCCTACCAGCTGAATCATAGACAGCACCTGGATAACAGTTATTACCTTATTTAATACCATTTAAGAGACTATTAAACAAGGGGGCTTTTCCTTCCAAGATTGCAATTTAATGATAGCAGTAGCAATGACATCTCCTGCCCATCTCAACTAGCGTCTTCTCTTTTCCCCCAGAAGGACAGTTGCTAGCATTTTTGACGCTATTTAAAAGACCATTCAACAACAGGTGTTTTTTTTTGTTTTTTTTCCCCCTTTATAAAACTCTCTTTAACTAAAGGAAAAGGGAACAGGGGATGTAGTTAACATGGAAGCCTTACTAAATACTTTACATTTCAAATGTTTTAACTGTTTTCCCTTCTTTTCTGTACCTTTTAATAAAAGATTAAAAGGATTTTAATGGTATATTTGCCATCGTGCTAAGCTGACTGAAGTCTCTATAGCAAGCCTCAGACCTTGTTTAACACTGTTTATGGTTAGACAGTGAATGGGTTATGGTATGTTAACTCTTTTAGTCTCTTTATTCCATCTAAATTAGTACATGCCCTAGATCCTTAATGTACAGAAACTTGTAGCACGCCATTGCTGTTTCCCAGACACCCAAAAGCAGTCTCAATCTAATCAAAACCTTAGTCCCTGACTTTGCTACATGAGTCCCCCAGAAACGTCTTTTTGGTCATGGTTCAGCTTCTACTCCAGCCTAGTTATGTTCCTGTGCTTTGGGTTACATGCCTATCATTTCAGCTATGTGGTTACATAAAAGAGCTTAATGTGTTCTTTACATTTATCCTGAATGAAAGGCATAGAAGTGGATGTTGGTCCACTATTTTATCCACACTAAGAAGATGGGCAGAACAGAGTGAGGACAGAACAGCACCACTGTGTCTCACATGCTGACCAACATAGATGTGTTGGCATGCTGGGAGATACATACTGAACTGGGTATAATCATGTTGTGGTATATTTACTTCCTGGAACAAGTGCAGGGGAAAGAAGATTGTGATGTATAGGCAAACAGTCTGCTTTTCTGTAGTACTTGTGGAACAGCAGAACTGCATAATGCCCCTTACTCAGGACAGATCATAAAGGGACTATCTAGCTTTTAATTAATACATTGTTATTCACCCAGTCCTACTCACAGTGCACAAGTTACATATTAACAAACTAACAGTGTAATGTCTTAATATTATAATAAAACACATTTAGATCCCTCATTATGAACAAAAAATTATTCTTCCAAGCACAGAGGAGAGGGAACATTGTATTTATGTGTCTTTTTTAAAAGGGCTGCTGCAGTAAAGCAGAATTCAAGATGAGTTAGTGTCTTTCAGGTGGACAACATTATAGTATGTTCAATTCATAAACATATAACAAATATATTAGCATATTTCCCATTTTACAGTCATTTCTTTACAATGATTTTTGTAGATATGGTGTCTGTTACCAGTAGTTAGCAATGTCACCTTTTTGAGTGGTACACTAATTTTCTTTAAAAATGAACAAATCAGCAGATTGTATGGGTGGAAGCTCACTTTTTCCTGCTTTCTGCCCTCCCCTTCCCACCCCCCGCCCCCACACCTTTTACTATTCAATTTCAGAAAGAAAAATCCCAAAGCCCTAGTAACATCAAAACCTGCTATTAAATAAAGGTCAAAAAGGTCTAACATTTCATTTGCACATTCTAATTCAAAGACTTCACAAAACTTCATTCTATAAAACCAGAGTTCTCTGCAGAAGCTGTAGATATTGGAATGGACATAATAATGTGTGTGTAGGTAGCACTGTTAATTTAGCTGGAGAACAAAAATCTGACACCTTCCATTTGAGAACTCATGGCAAAAACTGCCTAGAGGCAGCTCAATAAAGTGTACTGATCAGGAGAACATCCCCCTCCATTCAGTAAATCTGGTTACTTTTGTCAGATTTCTATGGCTGCAGCGGGTGCATCTTAAGAAACTCATGTCTTTTACCACATACGGTATTTAGATGTTCACTGAGCAGAGACAGACTGCTTAATGCAGTTTGGCAATCTAAAATTGTCAGGCTTCACATATATAAATATCTACTTCAATAGGCTAAGAACTTGATCTGCTCATGCCCCATTTCAAGGCTCAAATAGAATACTTTCCTTTTCATTTTTAATATGATTCTCTCACTCTGTGCACTGAGTGTGCAGTTTCTTATGGTCTACATTTTTAAAACTTAGTTTAATTGGAAGGATAGTTTTTTTTCCCTGAAGCTAGTTGCAAGTATGTAATCACTTACTTCATGTTACAGATGACATTTATTCACTGGATTTTTTAAAAGCAATATTCAATTACTCCTACACTGATTTAGAATTACATAATTCCAGTTGTCATATCAGCATATTTTAATATAGAATAACACTGCATTTTTTGCAACTCCATATTCCATAGGAAGAGTTACACTTTGTAATGATATCTGCATTAGGTTATAACGATCCAATGAATGACACAAAGCAGCACTTATTTTTGGGACAAAGATATACCACCATGTCACACAGACTTTGGCAATACAGTATAAATTAAGTTCTTTAGCAGAAAGTTTTTTTATACAGATTATAAAAATGTTACCCAGAGACCATAAACCCATTCAACAAGAATGTGAACACGCTGTGACAAGCTATGAGGTAGGACTTTGTGCTGGGCTGCTAAGAGCTGCGGCACAGGGCTTGAAACTACTGGTGTGTGTCGGAGGTGCTCTAAGGTGTCTTTAAACTACAACAGCTTCCTGAGGTGGCCCTAGAGGCCACAGCACATCTAGAAACACAGCATGCCTAACACCCTGGACACAACCCCTACACCAGGGCTCGCAAAGCGGTTCTCAGAAGGCAACCTTACTCACCGTCTTCTTAAGTGACTGTGCTGGGAGAGGTTTCAGAGGGGCAGCCATGTTAGTCTGTATCTGCAAAAAGAATGAGGAGGACTTGTGGCACCTTAGAGACTAATGTCGATGACTCGAACCCCAGATGGCATGGTTCGTTGTCTGACCGGAGAGAGACAGGCAACACCAGCAAGGTCCGAACACAAAGCTCTTTATTGAAGAGTGCACACAACAATAGAGAGCAGCCCATCTCCAAAGAGAACCAGCAGCCTCTAAGTAAAACTAATAGGTTTTTATAGACAGTCCCGTCCCATCACAGATTTATTCATAAAGCAGCCCAACCCCCCCATGTTAGTTAAAAATCCTCTCTCTCTATTATGCATGCACACACAATATGATACCCCCTTATTGTAGATATCTTTTAGCAAATCATAATGCTTCACTAACTTTCTTATCGGTATGGGTGTCAACCAGGAGACGAGGAGTTAAGAACAGACATAACACAAGAACAGGCAGTGGAAAACAGTGCCCCCGTATCTCAAGGACTGTTCCCAGTACATCTGGTACAAAATGCAGGAATGCAGGCCTCCCCTTTTTTCTCACTTTCTGTAACTTAAACAAGTATTCCTCCATTCTACTTTCAGGGACTTTCCTAGCAGCCTTTCTTGGCCTGACTTTGGTTTGGTTGGCCTAACTGCTTCATGTTTAACTTTTCTCATCTAACACTAACAAATTTATTTGGGCATAAGCTTTTGTGGGCTAAAACCCACTTCATCGGATGCATGCAGTGGAAAATACAGTAGGAAGATAGATATAGATATATATACACACACACACAGAACATCAACACCCATTTTTTTCATGTTCTCTGTATAGATAGATAGATAATCTTCCTACTGTATTTTCTACTGCATGCATCCGATGAAGTGGGTTTTAGCCCACAAAAGCTTATGCCCAAATAAATTGGTTAGTCTCTAAGATGCCACAAGTACTCCTCGTCCTTTGTGCTGGGAGAATCCTTCCCCCAGGCAGAATAAAGGGATTTAGGGCTCTTTTATGCTACTCTGTCCCTTTTACAAAGGATAAAGAGGCCAGAGCATGGGTGAAGCACTCACCCTTCATAGTCAAGGATTTATGTCAATTTAAAAGTCATTCTGCCTAAATATTATTGTTATAACTGCCAATGTTTTACAGTAATAAAGATAAGAGAAAGTATATTTTTCTGTTTTACAGTATGTTTCTCTTGCACATTTCACAACACTAAGGTGAAGTTTTTCAGACCATATGCCTAAATCCATGGTTTAGTACCTAAATAAAAGTGACCTAATTTTCTTAAGTGCTGAGCCCTTGTACTTTTCACTGAATGGAAATTAACTGCCAAATATGGCTTTAGGAGCCAAACTCCAGTATGTTATTTTTGAAAATCTTGGTATTGATGTCTATGTGAAAAAACATTGAAACTCGTCAGTCAGTAAGTTGTTTCTGTTGGTCTACCATAGCGGTCAACCGGAAACATAAAATATTGTATAAAAAGAAGAAAATATGATTATAAAACAATTAAGTTACTCAAAATAGTCAAACTTAGTAAGTTACTTGGAGGTGAACTTCTGGCTGCTAGACTGCTCTGTGTGGAGCATTAATGATACCTCTGTGCAGGTGGTATAGAGGGTTTATTATGTGAACTAGAAGGTGGTCACCAAGTTCCCCCTCTGTGACATACCCAGCGTACAATCTGGACTGAAGAACAGTTGTGTCCCCTCAGTTCTCCAACCGGGAATGCCTTTTACACTGCTTTGCTGTGAGAGCAGCCACTCCTGGTCTGTTCACACACAGCCTCCAGCATGTAAGTTATTTCCAGTTATAGTGTATGAGTGCCAGTCTTTCTTGAATTACACTATAGAGTCATACCAGCAAATTCCCAGTCTCAGAAATGTACATCTTGTACTGCCCGGCTCTCTCCTGGATGATACCAGCTCACATCAAATCTGTCATTTTATTAATAGAAAGTGATACACACAAATCCTGTTATCCCAGATGGAGTTCCCCAAACACTTCAGTCTAAACACACTGGTTTAGAAGAAATAATTAGACAAGTTTATTAACTACAAATAGATGGATTTTAAGTGATAAGGCATCAAAGTCAGAATTGACTTAATAACTTACAGTGAATTTAAAGCAAAGATCTCTCTAACCACATATTCTACTAGTTTTACTGGTTGAACTCTTTCAGCCAGGATCCGGTTCCCAATCCAAAGCCATTTCCTTTGTTCTTTGGGTGTTGATGTTGTTGGGAAGAGAGAAAGGGAGGAATAATTTGGAGTGTCTGCTTTCCCTTCTTATAGTTTTTTCTGTTCCTTGAGAAGCATCTCCAGCGGGATTCAGGAGATAGAAAGTCTGTGGGAATGGGAGCTATTTCTTGGTCAAGATGTAGCTTTTCTACCCACACCCTCTTTCTTGCCAAAAACTGGCTACTTACCCATGTGATGATCCATTTGATTTTGTTGGCACATGGCTGAGGAATTAGCTTGCCTTCTGTCTCTGGAGAACTGGTTTGTGGCCACTCCCTGATTTGGAACATGTTTTGATAATGCCATACAGTAGAATCTTACAACTTTACATATTGCGGGCCGAAGGTTGCCCACCACTGACATATTGTGTCGCTACATATTTTACCAGGACAATAATTGTCAGCAAATTATGAGTTTTCAAATGATAACTCAGAAGGCTTTGCACTTTGTACAGAATTTATATAGTCCTATAAAGGAGTGAACCCAGGGGAATAGACCATCACAGCCTCTGAAACACAGAATCTTTTCATGCTAACCCCACAGAGAAGCCAGAGTTATAGCAATATCTTAAAATGACTATAGGCAAACACTTCAGTTAAAATACAATGCCACAGATCAATGTTCAGGGTGAAATGTTGGTCCCATTTAAATCAATGGCAAACTCTTATTGAATTCAGTAGGGTCAGGATTTCACCTTCAGTACATTAATCCAATGCACCATTGGGGAAAATATATATGTCTGAAAATAAGATAACCATATAACTTATCTGAATTCTACACAAACCACTGGTTGAAAGCCAGAAGCCTCACAAGCCTTAACAGAAACAAATTTTAAATCTGACAATCATATCAGTCAGAGGGAAAAGCCAGAGCAAAGCTTAACAACTTTGCCTCCTAAGTTAATGACAGCAAAAATAAATCCAGGAGCCAGACAGTTTAGGGAGGCATCTTTCCCAATGCTTTAAGAATGCAGCTTCCACAAAAAAACAGAGTTGCACAAGATGAAACAAAGAGCTATACAATATTTTACAATACATAAACAATATACATATACATGTATATAAACATATACAATAAATAAACTAAATTGACACTGGGGGAAAAACAAACAAACAAAAAAACCACTCCATTCCTAATTAACAAGTGCTGCTTTAAACAAATAATGTTGGTACCCAAATAAGAAAAAAATGGCCTAGTTTATTAATTATAAAATAGTGCAGCTTCTCCAAATAGGGCAATGTTATCAGCACAGTGCTCCCCATTTCCTGAGGAGAATATTACAAGAGGAGGCCAGAGCAGTAGAAATATTCTAGGAAGTTGTCTTGGAAAGCCTCCTGCCTGGGGAGAGAGGTATGAGATCCTTCAGATTTTGAAGGGAGCAAGGCCCCCTAATTCACAGATTCAGAGAATCTATGGGAAAGGCACCACTTACCTCTGTGAAGGCAGAAGCTGCCCTCATAGATGGCTGTATCTCTGAGGGCTCTGGTCCCTTCTGACATTGTGGTTCCTGCCAGAGGAATGCTGCCACTGGCTGGGTGCACATGGGAGCTAGGTCCCACAGGGTGCTAATATAGTTCTGAGATACATTAACACCTGATCAGATGTCTATGAAAAGATGGCAGGCTTACAGGGGACAGTGCCCCAAAATACTCCTGATTCCTCACCAAAACTATATGGAGTTCTGACTCTTATGAGCTATTGTGAAGGACCATCTGAATAGTCTCAGCTGCAGGCCAAGGTACTTGGGAAGTCACCCTCTTTGCAGCAAGGTTATATTGATCTGAGGAAAGTTGCCAACAGCTGATGTACAAAGAAGACATGGTGTATTGTTTTGTAATATGAACCACACTCACAAAGCTAGAGGGCCCTGTTCTGCATTAATTAAACATTCAAAATACTGATGGGACTCAGCGGGAGTTTGAGTTTGCAAGGAATGCAGAATTGGATATAGATTTTTTTACATAATGCAAATCACTGCAAACTGCAATTATTAAATTAGATATATCGGGAATTACTAACCAATAGGGATATAGTAGAATTAAACAAGCCTCATATAGAAAAAAAATAGCAATTTTCCCAAAACAAACAGTAGTTCTGTAAAATATTACCTCCAAAACTGCTTCACTTGGCATTGAACGTCAAGGACACACAACTTTGCAAGCAGTACAGCATGTGACATTGAAGTAAAATTAAATGTGTGCCCAATAAGAAATATGATAATCAGATCCCATAATGACTCACTCATATGCTGTCCCAATTAAATAATGATGAGCCCGTTCCCAGAAAAATGTTCTTGCCAGCTTCCCAATAGCATTGCAGCAGCTTCAAAATGAGTTAGTTAAGTAGCCAGAGTATGTAGGTGGCCTACTCTTGTCTGGAGGAAATGTTTTTAAGAAAGTGTATCAGCTTTACTTACTTACCAGTTGGCAGAATGTTAATGCATGCCACTGTGATGGGATCCCTGGGGTATAGCCTGGGACTGTAGGACCGCTGTGGCCCCTTAACTGTCTCTCACACTGCTTTGCTAGTGACAAGCAGGAAGCCCCTCCAGGCGCTGTTATTTTTCAGCACAACTGCATGTGGAGCCCCACACTCAGCTAGATTACATGAATGCTCCCAAAGTCACTCATGAATCATACAGAGAAAGGCACCAGCCAAATCCCCCACAGCTCACAGCCTTGTACCTCAGTATTATACCATCTTGCACTGCTCAAGACAAGCACTACAAGTTTATTAATTGGTTCACCACTTCATCAATGAAAAGTGGATATTTACCAGCCTTTGTAAACCTGAACAGATTTACCAAACACTTCAGGCAAACTCACTGGTAAAGATAAACAGTAAAACAAGTTTATTGACTATAAAAGATAGATTTTAAGTGATTATAAGTGATAGGCAAAAGGCCAGAGTTAGTTAACTAAATAAAATAAAATATAAGTAAAATAAAATATAAACTCTCAACCTCTTAGACTAGGCAACATCTAGATTAAACAGTTTTTCTCATCCTCACTGGATATTGCAGTTCATAGTACACAGGTTTCACCCTTGAAACCTGGGCCAGATTCTTCTGTTGGAGTCCTCAGTCTTCTGAGCATCCTTGTTGCTTGCAGCATAGGTGGCAGAGGGAGAAAAGGCCAAGCATGGGCTCCCTGTGTTCTGTTTTATATCTTTAGTCCATGTGCTTGGAGAACACAAGTCCAGGCATGTCTTGTGGGCATTGTTGAGTCACAAGGTGAAGCAATACCCCAGGTGTGTCTCCTGTGAGTGAGTCATTGAATTATAACTCCTCTGCTGGACAATGGCTGGTGATGTCTGTTCAGCACCCCCCAGGCATTGGTTACCTCTTCCCTTGTCATTGTCTCTGGAGAGCTAGTATCTGGGCACTTTCCAAACCCACAGCATATTTTAGTGAAAAACATATAACACAATTATTATAATTTTATATGCATTAATTATACATATATTTAGATGGAACAATGGCTTTTAACAATCATAATCTTTCCCATGATACCACACATGTCATGCTTTATATGCAATATCACAAGTGTACGTAAATGAGGAATATAGGGGTTACAGGGAGCTTCCCCAATGTATAGAGTGTCACAGCCTCCTGGTGTACTGTGGGGGGTGGGGGTTGTATGTTTGTTTGTTTGTTTGCTTTGTTTTGATTAAAACATATGATACATATAAATGAGAACTTTATATACCTCATTTATAAGTTATAATTAGGGCTGTCAAGTGATTAAAAATAATAATCATGATTAATCACACTGTTAAACAATAATAAAATACTATTTATATAAATATTTTTGGATGTTTTCCACATTTTCAAATATATTGATTTCAATTACAACTCAGAATACAAAATGTACAGTGCTCACTTTATATTCATTTTTATTATAAGTATTTGCCCTGTAAGAATAAAAATATTATTTTTCAATTCACTTAATTATAGTGCAATCTCCTTATCATGAAAGTTGAGCTTATAAATGTAGAATTATGTACAAAAAAACTGAACTCAAAAACAAAACAGTTTAAAACTTTAGAGCCTACAAGTCCACTCAGTCCTACTTCTTGTTCAGCCGATCACTCAAACAAGTTTGTTTACATTTGCAGGAGATAATACTGCCCACTTCTTGTTTCCAAGGTCACCTGAAAGTGAGAACAGGCATTCACATGGCACTGTTGTAGCAGGCATTGCAAGATATTTATGTGCCAGATACGCTAAAGATTCATACGTCCCTTCATGCTTCAACCACCATTCCAGAGGACGTGTCCATGCTGATGATGGGTTCTGCTCAATAATGATCCAAAGTAGTGCAGACCAACACATGTTGATTTTCATCATCTGAATCAGATGCCACCAGCAGAAGGTTGATTTTCTTTTTGGTGGCTCATAGTTTTTGCATAGGTGTGTTGCTCTTTTAAGACTTTAAGAAAGCATGCTCCACACCCTGTCCCAATCAGATTTTGTAAGGTACTTCAGATTCTTAAATCTTGGGTCGAGTGCTGTAGCTATCTTTAGAAATTTCTCATTGGTACCTTCTTTGCATTTTGTCAAATCTCCAGTAAAAGTGTTCTTAAAATGAACAACATGCTGGGTCATGATCTGAGACTGCTATAACATGAAATATGTGGTAGAATGTGGGTAAAACACACAGCAGGAGACATACAATTCTCCCCCAAGGAGTTCAGTCACAAATTTAATTAATACATTTTTTTAATGAGCATCATCAGCATCGAAGCATGTCCTCTAGAATGGTGGCCAAAGCATGAAGGGGCATATGAATATTTAGCATATCTGGCACATAAACACTTTGCAATGCCAGATACAAAAGTGCCATGTGAATGCCTGTTCTCACTTTCAGGTGACACTATAAATAAGAAGCTGGCAGCATTATCTCCCGTAAATGTAAACAAACTTGTTTCTCTTAGTGATTGGCTGAACAAGAAGTAGGACTGAGTGGACTGATAGGCTCTAAAGTTTTACAATGTTTTGTTTTTGAGTGCAGTTATGTAATAAAAAAATCTTACAAAGAGTTTGCACTGTGGTACTTGTATTAGGTGAACTGAAAAATACTATTTCTTTTATCATTTTTACAGTGCAAATATTTGTAATAAAATAATATAAAGTGAGTACTGTACACTTAATATTCTGTGTTGTAATTGAAATCAATATATTTGAAAATGCAGAAAAACACCCAAAATAGTTAATAAATTTTAATTGGTATTCTATTGTTTAACAATGAGTTTAAAACTGTGATTAATCACGATTCATTTTTTAAATCGCAATTTAATTTTGTTGAGTTAATCACATGAGATAACTGCGATTAATCAGAAGCCCTAGTTATAAAAATAGTAAGCACTGGCTTCTTACATGGTCATAGCTCTAACACAAAGAATTCAGTAATTAGAAAACAAAATCTAGTCAGAGACATGAAAACTCATTGCTAACTATTGCTTAGTAGTCACAAAACATATTTCACTAGCATTGTTTTACAAGGCAAGGCTTTAAACCTGCATATAATTATGCACTTGTTTACAGTTAAACAGAAAAATAATTCTGACTTCAGCAGGATTCAAGTTTACTCATGTGAATCAAGTTAAGTACATGTGTAAGTGTCTGCAGAATCAGGGCCCAACTTTGTGTCAAGGCGAACATTCTCCTACTCCACCATCACTACAGGTAGAAAATGGGGATACCACTGTATCGGCAAGAGATAAATTGAAGCCCTTCTGTTCCCCTGTAACATGGTTATACTGACAGTGAGTTTTTCCATATTAATGCAAATTTACACAATTTGTATTACTTCAACCATTGTGGACTTACTTGCAGCTCTGGTATCTCAAGGGGAGTTAGCTATATATCAGATCTGCAAAATATAACATTAATGGTGGGAAAAGTAAATGCCAAAAAGACAGGAAATTAAGTGCTGAAGCTGACAGCTCAAAGTTATCTCTGCCCCCTGGTGCTTATGCTTTGAATGATGGTATTTCAGGGCCATTTCATTATATTGCGTTATTTCTTAAGTTACAGGCAGAGCCGGTTGCACCACCTGTTGTTACAGTTGCCTGACACTTCACATTATAAGACACTGTATTCAGTTGCTTATTCCTTTCCCAAACTAACAATTCAGGTGGATGTTTTCCATGCTAAATCTCTTCCTCATGCTGATTTTTAAAATTAAATGATTTATTTTCATTTCTTTTCTTAAATGAAGCTCAGTCTGTTTAGCTTATCAAACAAGAAGATTGAGATGTGACTTGATCACCGTGTGTATGTACTTTCTTGGGGAGAAAAATATAAAAAGGGCTCTTTAATTTAGCAGAGAAAGGCATAACAAGAACGAGTGACTGGAAGTTAAAGCCAGACAAACTGAAATTAGAAAAAAGGTATTACAAAATAGCAGTGAGGGACATTGTTCTAATTTTAACCAACCAAGGGAAGTGGAGCATTCTCCATCTCTTGGTGTCTTCAGATCAAGATTGAATTCTTTCTTCCAGAAATGCATCCTATCAAAACACAAACTATTGGGGTCAATACAGGAGTAACTCAGTGAAATTCTATGGGCTGTGTTACACAGGAGGTCAGGCTAGATATCTAATGGTCCCTCCCTTCTGATTTTAAAATCTATTAAGCTTTCTGAAAAAATCAGATAAATTTGTTCAGAAGTTTCAGAGAAAAACTTGAGGAAAAAACAAATTGTTTTGCCCAGTTTTTTTTTTAAAGTCAACTGTTACATTACTTTGGGGTAGGGATTTTATATTTGGCAGGAGGCTGACCCTGTTGTCAGGAGTGTGCCTTTTCCTAAAAATATGAAAATCCACTCAAAATTGGCCAAGCTATACACATCTAAAAAACTCCATTGTGCACATGCTCTGTAGAAAATTATTAGAGTTTGGAAGCTAAATTCTCTTAAGAGTCCATCTGCATGGAGCATGTTCCGTCCCCTCATAGCACCTATGTGCTGACTAGAATGTGCATGCATTATCCCCATAGAACAACTGAGCATGCTCCATCTCAGGGATGTCGGATCTAAGCTGGACTTTCAGTGCAATTGTTCCTTCTAGTTTCACTAGGCCACTGTGATGCCAAGCACCAGTACTGAGGTGGTCTCTCTCCTGTACTATCAATGCTTCCCTTGCTGGTAACAAAAAAACAAGGAAGAAGCAACCTAATGCAGAGGGTTAAGGGGGTGATGGTACAAGGGCAAGACTCAGTGGGAATAGGAGCAGGAGACTGGATTCTCCTACAAGATGGACAGAAGCAGAAGAGGTTATAACCACTAGAACATGGTACTAATCCAAGGTCAAGTGATAGCAGTCTGTTCTGTGTGTCTAAAGGTCCTTGCCTGTAACCCATGTAGGTGGTCCATATGGATCCACATGATTGGTTCCTCCCCTCCCAGTTTGCTGTAAAAAATTGAAATTTATTATTAAACAATGTTAAAAGAACAAAAGTGCAACATCAAGTACTGAAAAGTTAGGAAGTGCCTCAACTGAGGTTGCCCAACCAATCTGTTTTGAGACCCTGTGCATATGCATTTGTTACAGTCCAATTATATGGTCACATACTATTTCTTCCCATCCCCCAATAAAGCTGTGTCTTCTGTGCTGTACTGCTTAGAGCAGGGGTGGGCAAACATTTTGGCCCGAGGGCCACATCTGGGTTTGGAAATTGTATGGCAGGCCATGAATGCTCACAAAATTGGGGGTTCGGGTGCAGAAGGGGGTGAGGACTCTAGTTGAGGGTGCAGGCTCTGTGGTGGGTCCAGAAATGAGGAGTTCAGTGTGAGGGAAGGGCCTCTGGACTGGGGCACAGGGGTTGGGATGTGGGAGTAGGGGTTTGGGCTCTGGCTGGGGGTTCAGGCTCTGGGGAGTGAGGGTTTGGGGTGCAGGAGTGCATGCCGGGCTGGGACCAAGGGGTTTGGAAGGCAGGATGGGGATCAGGGCTGGGTCAGAGGGTTTGGGTGTGGGTCCAGGGTGCAGTCTCCGGGTGGCGCTTACTTCAAGCAGCTCCCAGAAGCAGTGGCATGTCCCTCCTCCAGCTCCTATGAGGATGCACAGCCAGGGTGCTCTGCATGACGCCCCATTCACAGGTGTTGCCCTTGCAGATCCCATTGGCCGTGGTTCTTGGCCAATGGGAGCTGCGGAGGTGGTGCTTGAGGCGGCAGCATGTGTAGCTCCTTGGCTGCCCCTACGTACAGGAGCTGGAGCAGGGAAATGCCACTGCTTTGAGGAGCCGCATGGAGCCATGGTATGCATGAGCAGGGCAAGTCCCCAACCCTGCTTCCTGACTGGAGTGCCAGAGCGAGGCAAGCCCTGGACCCTGCTCCCTGGCAGGTGCCAGATTAAAATGTCTAAAGGGCCGGATGAAGCCCTCAGGCCATAGTTTTCCTACCCCTGTCTTAGAGACAGCATAGAATATTACCTACTGTGTTTTGGTTAGACCAGTGGTTCCCAAACTTGTTCCGCTACTTGTGCGGGTAAAGCCCCTGGTGGACTGGGCTGGTTTGTTTACCTGCCGTGTCCGCAGATTCAGCCAATCATGGCTCCCAGTGGCCGCAGTTCATTGCTCCAGGCCAATCGGAGCTGTTGGAAGTGGCGCGGGCCAAGGGACGTACTGGCCACCGCTTCCAAACCAGCCCAGCCCACCAGGGGCTTTACCTGAACAAGTGCTGGACCAAGTTTGGGAACCACTGGGTTAGACAGTTGCATGACTTGAAAAGAAAAGGAAAGAAAAGAAAAGAAAAGAAAAAATACATTTCTCTTTTGCCAATGGAAGGGAATAATTGCTTGTTCATGTGATGGGTTGGCATAGATGGACATAGTGTTTTGATAGCTTTTGTGAGAACAAGTTCTTTTTTATGCTGCATTTAGCCTATTTAATGTATCCAAAGGATACAGAAACAAGAGCCCTACCCATGCTCTATTGAATTCAATGCAAAAAACCAAAACTAAACCAAAACAAAATCCTCCCATTGATTTCCATTGGCATTGGATTAGACTCAGGCTTAGACTCAGGAAAAAAATATGTATTTAACTTTAATTACACATTTCTAAGTTAAGTGATTTCCTAAATAGGGATGCCTTACTGAATCACACCTAATTGCATACAAATATAAAATATGCGGTCACAACACACACATCACATGACAAAATATTGATACAATCTATTAAAATTAAATTGCTGAACATCAAAGTGAAACTTCTGCAGTAATTATTCTATAGATAGGACAGAGCAGTGCAGTTTCATAAAGGTGTAGTGTGCTAACACAGCAGTTCCCAATGCATTTACAATGTACGAGTCACAGTAGTTTTTCCTTCACACACAGACTGAGTTATCTGGCTCTTGAAAATATTGAGCTTGGTATTTTGTACCTCCAAACCATTAAAAGGCAGAGGTGTGTGCATGTGCATGAAATATGATCAAGGCAATCTTTCTCTTTCTAAGATCCCTATCAAATTTAACCTGAGGTGCATTTGATTTTCGTGTCCCCACATTGGTATCACAGCACAGAGCAAGATTAATGTAGAATGTTCCCCTTTTTCTACTGCACTATTCCAACTATGTTCTCATGATAGCAATACACCGCCTCACACATATATATTAAAAAAACTTTACTCTCCACCTCCTAAATGTTTAAAGCAGTGCCTGAGGTTTTAGCCTTGCAACTCTCATTGACTTTTATAACTTTATAACTCATTCCACCTTTTGACTGCTAGGAATAATTTACGCTGCTTGACAGTGGAATTAATGTGAATGGAGAAGATGCATTCGCAGTAACCAGAGGGTTACTTATTTTTGCAATAGAATCCTATTTGAAAATGTCCTTATTTTTCATAAAATGGAAATCTTAATTTGCTTTACTAATAACCTTTTTGTGGTTAAAATAGTAAAAACTTGTTTAAAATATAATCTTATCAACCAACATAAAATTTACCTAGATATTATTAACATTATATATTGACTTTATACAACTTTTGGGGGGCAAAGAAAGATAAGATCATTTTTTCCACCAATTTCATTTATTTTCATGTTCTATTTTCATTTCCCTCAAGGGCAACAATGCTCAGTATCATATGTTAGTTAGTTTTATATCACCTTCTATTGATATTTTGTCTGATGCTAGAGCTTAATTTAACTCCTAGCACATGAATAGCAATGTAATAACTGTTCCTTCCTTAGTAAACAAATTGCTCTTTGAATGTTGACTAAAAGTTGTAATGTTTCTATTTATAGCAAGTTAGACATTAAAAAAACAACTTGTCAACTAGAATCCAAAACAAAGGATTTCAAACATTTTCCTTATTGAAAGTGCACAGGGCAAGCATTGAGATTTTATTGCAGGCTTTTAACACAACCAGTTTCAGTTTTCTAGGTCTGAATCTATGATCCTTGCTTTGGTTTAACAACTTATTTTTCTTGATATGCATAGGAAGCTATATATCCATATGGATATCAAAAGCCTGACCAAAAATAAATAAATTCAGAGCTAATCCTGACAGTGCAGGGATCCAGAGACTGGATCCCATTATGCAGGCATTGTAAAGGTACGCACTGAACACTGTGACACTGGTTTAAAATAACACAATTCAGTTTTACATGTAACTGAATTGCACTAGACTGAAATAGAACTGTTTGATAAAAGCCACCTGCCACATCTATTGTTTTTCTCAAGGCTCGAAGTTTTCAGGAAAGCTGTATAAAATATAAAACTACCGTTTTCACCCCAGCAATCTTAAGGGTCACATGACATGAGATGCAAATGTCATGGGATCTAGTGAAATAACCAAAAAAAAAATTCACAATATTGAATATACTGTTATAACAGTTGTCATCAGTGGCCTTGTTAAAGTCTTCCAAGTTCTTTTTTCTTAGCATGCAAGTACTGTTCAGACTTGGGAAGATATGCTGTCTGTTATCTCTAGTTTTGTCATGTGTACATGGAGCCATGGGAGAGACCGGGAGAGACTCCAGTGGCTATTGGTACACTTACAACTCACACCAGTTTAAATACACACACACACACACACACACACACACACGTCCTAATTATTTTTTTTTTTAGCTGCAATATGGAGGCAAGAGAAGATGTGGTTTATCCTGCTCTTAAAAATGTGTAGCAGTACACCTTACCTGGTCTGGCATCAGGCTATCCATGGTCTCAGTTTTTCCTCACACAGGTTAGATTTCCCAACCTTCTCAGAAAGGACGTTCTGGTATGCTCAATTTTATTCTTCAACATAAAACTGAGACAAAACAAAAGCAGTTCCTCTTTCCAGCCTGCGTTACAGCTCTCAAAAAGTTTTTTCCTCTGCCTCTCACAGTGCTGAAACAAGGACACACATAGGCCTGGCCTACACTACACAGTTAGGTTGACACAAAGCAGCTTTCATTGACCTCACTGTATATGTGTCTATGCTTGTATTTCTCTCCCAACGACATAACTGCCCCATTATGCCAACTTGATAAACATCACCTCCCCAAGCAGCATTGAGTCAGGGTCAATGCAATTAGGTTTGATGCAATGTCAGTGTAGACACCGCGTTATTTATGTCGACTGTTACTGGTGTCCAGCAATTGACACACAATGCCCCACACTGACCCCTGTGGTCACCATTGTGAACTCCGATGCCCAGAGTCAGTGTATACAGGAAGCTGCCCCTCCTTTTTAAAGCTCAGTGAATTTTTGAAATTCTTTTTCCTGGTTGGCCACCTTGGCAAGCACACCACGCAGCTCTCCAGTATTGTGTGCAACTGCCCAGCTGACTATGCTGGTTACACACTGCAGATGCAGTGGTAGAACACTTTCCCACACCATTCATTGATTACTTCATCAGGCACCATGGCATATACAGGCTAGCAGCATATGGGCCCAGGTGGCATCGGGACACCTGCACTAGCTGTGCTCTCTCTGCCTCAGATCCTCTCAGGAGTGAGATATCAGCCTGTGGAAAATGATGCCGGAATTCTGTTCCATTGCCCTATACAAATATATGCATGCATGTGAGCTTTTCCACCCTCATTTCCCTAACCCCCTCCCCACCTACTGAGGGCCATATTCACTATTGCTGGTGCTGTGACTGGCACCGTGCTGTATGAACCCCAAGGAAAAGTGAGAATATAGTGCTCCTTGGGGAGCAGCAGGGGTGAGTTCAATATCCAAATCTTAAATTTCTATCATGAATACACTGATAATGATACCTGTGTGTGTTGTATCTGCAGCTGCTGCTATTGTGGCCTTCAGGATCTCCTCCTCCACACCTGTGGAATGCCCAAGCCAGATAAGGAGGAGAAAGAAGACGACTCAAGTTGACATGTTCCAGGAGATACTGCAAGACAGTGCTGCATCTGAGAACAAGACCAGATCATGGAGGATGACCCTTGCAGACAGCATGGAGAAGGAAATAGTGGATAGGAGAAAATCCTGGGAGTACAAAGAAGGAAAAGGAGAGGGAGATGCACCAGGACATGGTGGGGCTTCCCATGCAGCAAACAGAAATGCTGAAGACTCTGATAGATTTGCAGATTCAAGAATACCATGCTTGCCTCCCTTTGAAGCCTATAGAGAAATAGATATAAACCTCCCTATATCCCCTCCCAACATTCCACATAGTATCAGGTAGCTGCACTCCATTCCAGGGGACATTAAAGATAATCATAACTTCACATACACTGAACTGTGAAAGATATGGTTGGCGTATGTGTACCTGAAATGGAAATGACTGCTCTTTCCCCTTCACAAATTGTGTTTCCTTAATAAATTAAGTTCTAAATTTTTTTTATTCATCTAATTCATGTTACAGAATAAAATTATATTTTGTGGAACAAAATTTATCTTTATTAGTTCATAACATATGCTGGCTGGTGCGAAACAGGTCTGACACCCACCAATTTCCTGTTACTCCATTTTGTCACAGAACGCATAACATCGTTCACAGACAATATTAATAGGTGCATTGGCAAGGTTATATTCACACACACACACACACACACACACACACACACAGAGCCCCTCCCCCCCCGACTTATACTGGGCTCCAAAAGAGTAAGACCATGTAGAGCACATAACATCAACACACACTGCTCTGGCTCACTATTAAAATAGTCTTTCAAAGCCTCCCTGAGCTGGATAGCTCTGTGTTGAGCTCTTCTCATAGCCCTTGTATCTGGCTCAACATTTAGCCCCCACCCCGGCAGACACTATTCTCTCTTTGCTTCACAGGTATTATGCAGGATACTGCAGGCAGCTATAACCATTGGGATATTTTTTCACTGAGGTCCAACCTCATAAATTGATGACACCAGTGACTCTCCAAACAACCAAAGGCACATTCAACTGAAATTCTGCACCTGTTGAGCCTGTAGTTGAAGCACTCCTTGGTGCAGTTGAGGTAGTTGGTGTATGGCTTCATGAGCCATGGGAGCAAGGGGTCGGCTGGTTCTCCCAGGATCACTATTGGCATTTCAACATTCCAACTGGTAATCTGCCAGTTGGGAAAAAGTCCCTGCTTTCAGTTTTCTGAACAGCCTTGTGATCTTAAATCTCTGTGGCTCACGCATCTTCCCTGATTAGCTCACATTGATGTCAGGAACGCATCCCTGGTGTGACTGGAGCCCTAGGGGGGCATACTGAGATTGCTTAATCAGAGCAAACTGCAAAGAATGGGACAGACGATCCCTGAGATGGGAGGTTATTTCTAATAATTAGCTTTGGCAATCCAGAAACAAAACAGCTTCTATTATACCTTACTAGTTACCCAAAAACTAAAAATACAAAAGCTAAAAATCCCTTAAAACAATCCCCCAGCCTTGGGCTCCCACCCAGACAGCCAAATTAAATATGATGAGGATTACTGAAAATTTTGTTCAGGATATAAAAAGTTCTACCAATCCCAAGGGATCAGGCACATTGCCCACCAGGTCAATGAATATTTCAGCTCTTACCCAAATAAATGTTTACAGCCAATTCTGATTAACTAAAATAAGATTTATTAAAAAAGAAAAGAGAGAGTATCGGTTAAAAGATCATTATACGTGAATAAAATTCTTAGGTCAGTTTCATAGTAGAGACAGTGAACTTTAGAGTTGCAAAGAGTTCTTTCAGAATTAGCTCCATAGGTTACAGTCCAATGTCCAACATCAGGGTGATCCAGACTGAGCTGGAGATCTCAGTCTTGTGACTCATTTCAGCCCCAGAAGGCATTGCATAGACTTCCCAAAACACACTGCACTGGATGTAGGCGAGTTGCACTGTTAGATATCTACCCAGAGTGCACTGCTATAAGTGCTTCTGGTGAGGATGTGCACTGCTGAGACAAGGAGCATAGTGTACGCATACGCAAAAGCAATGCAATAACTTTGGCGGGCTGTATGTCAACATAATTTAGGTTGACGCAATTTTGTAGGGTAGACACACATTTCCCTTCCATCCTCCTGCTTCAAGGCTTACTGGAGGAATCCAATCTTTCTCCCTCACTCCCTCCCTTGCCCTGTATAGGAATCAGCTGACTCCTTCCCAGCTGGGTTTGATAATTGGAAAGGAAGGGCTTGCCTGAGGTACCCTGGCTCTTAAAGCAGTAGGCCATCCTATTACATATGGACAACCAAATGTAAGAAAATTTCCTAAATTTCATAAAAGGAATACATTGAGATCCTATACTACACCTTAATTCAGGGCAATACAAAACCAGGGGAAGGCTGTAGCTTGGCTGTACACTGCCTGCTTCGGTTTCTAGATGCAGGGGGAGGAAGTTTCCATCCAAGGTCCCTGCCCAGAGGTCTTCAACTATGGTTTTCTACTGAGTTTCAGAATTCGACCTCTAAAAACATCACAACTACTATTAATAATGGAAAATTTCAAAGTATCTTTTCTGGACAATCCTCTACTCACTTTCTCTGTCTCAAGCATAAGCAATTATATCATGGCAAACAGTATGGCTGCAGTCTGACTGCACAACTTATTATTGTCAAGTAATACCATCAGAAAATCACCAGTAATGTGTAAATGATTAATGCATCAGATTTAAACGCCAGCTTGGAACTGAATACTTCCTAACACTTATCCTGTTTCAGAGAAGTTTCTCCTAATTTGAAGACAATTATGCCTTCAAAATGCTCCCTCATCCTAAATTCTAGCTCATGGCTTTATTGAGATTGGGAAGGTAGCAATCTAAATTACATTCCAACTTCTCGCAGTGGTTTGAAATCTTCTTTATGTTTGTCTCATTCTTGGATGACTATCAAAAAGTTTTGCTAAAGAGCCGAGGAGACACACTCCAAATAAAGCTGTGTTGCAATGCCCAGTTTATTTTTAGATAGGGTCTGTGCCAAGTTTTCTTGAGAACTTTCCTCCACACTGACAATAAAAATTACTGATGCCCTCATTCCCAGTTACTTTTTTTTTCTCCTCTATTTGTACCTCAGATTGATGATCATGGAGCTTCTTGCTGGTTATTTACCCCCTAATTTCTGGAGTTGTGTGTCCACCCCACACTAGCCCAGGAAAGGTTAATGTGGCTCAGAAGGGGTAAAGTAACCTGATAGGCCACACCTGAGGAAGAGTTCGGCTTGATAGGCAAGCACTGATTGAGGATGGAGCCCAGCTGGGCAGGAGCAGGTATAAGGCTAGGAAGAAAGGGTAGAAAGAGGCTGCAGCATGGAAGCCTGAAGTCACTCTCTGAGCTTAGACAAGGAAAGGAAGAAACCCAGGGGAGAGAAGAAACCCTGTGATCCTGTCCCTCAAGGAAGGGTTTGCCCAGAAGAGTGGTGGAGTAAAGGTGGAGTAGGATAAGGCTTAGGGAAACAGTAGCTAGGTTTGAGATGATACAGAACTTGGCCACTGATTTGAGGGTCCCTGGGAAAGAACTCAGGTGGTCCCAGTTTCCCGTACCAGCCATGGAGAAAGTGGCATAACTTTAAGTTGGAGTACTGCCAGGAAGAATTAGTCCAGTAAGACTTCTGTGCCCCAAAAGGAAAAAACTATAGTGACCTGGCTGGAGGGCCAAGCCATTAAGAGGGAACATCCTGATTCACAAACAAACAGAAACACTATAACTCCTAGAGCAGAGTTGCACATGAATGAGAGTGGGAAGGGGGAATCCCCACTATGTCCCCAGGGAGTCATCAGGGCTTATACAGCCTACAATGAGGCCTTGAACTCTGATTACAGAGATTTCATGGCAACGGGTGCCATTCCAGGGAGCTTACGGAACCTTCCAGTGCAGCCCATTTTAGTTCTCCCTCTTCCTATTGCATCATCAGGACTGTGAGAAATAGAACTTCTGGAGTGGAGAGCTTGAGAGTTTAGTACATGAAGTCGATCTGCTTGGTAGTTATAGGCCTCTGCTATTTTTTTTTTATTCTTATCAGGGTATTTTGCTTACTAATAGCAAGTAAAAGGGAAAGTTCAATTTTTGTCACAGAAAACAGTACAGTTCACTTTTTTCCACCTTTGACATTTGGCAGCCTAACAAAAAATCAAGAAAAGAAGAGTGGCAAGTTACTTTGCAAGTTAAAATAACTATTTCCAGTGACTAAGGGGAAAAGTCACTAACTGATTCTGAGAATGTATTGTCTTTAAGCAATGACAATGACAGCATATTGGTTAATACTTTCACACTTGCTAAAAAAGTTAATGAATTCCTTGCTTCGTTGTTCACTAGAAGATGACATTAGCTGATAAGGTGGGCAACAGAGCACTGCAAGTATCAATTTGTATAATTTTTTTTGAGAGATTGAAATTTGTTCCAGGGCTACATATTGCTAGTTGTGTTAACAAATGTTCTCCGACTTCAGAAGATGGTGACATTCCTGAGATGTACATGTCCACATTTGTCCCATGTGAAAATTCATCACCGCCAACTTAATATCACCTCCACCAAAATAAATTGTCCTGAGAAAAAACAAAAAAATGTTACAAATTAAATTGCAAAAACTTTCACTTTTCTCAATCTCAAAGGAGATTTCCATTCCCCTGCCCACAGTAAGTAGAATTGGTCAAGGCAGCCCAACAACATGAGAGCTGCACACAGATTTTCAGGCAGGACTTATTGGATTCACCCAAAACAGGCTGCATACATTTCAAGTGCATCTTTATTATTCAGATTTATTATTCAGATTAGGGCTTAGGACCCGCAATCATGGACCAGGAACCCATCGTGCTGGTCAAAACAAACAGAACAACAAAAAATAGTTCCAGCCCTAAGGAGTTTACAATCGAAGAAAGATTACTCTCACGTGTTGTTTACCTTTATTTTCTAGAGATTAACATCTTATATCTCTATAGGCCCACACTGTGAACCAGATCGGCCCCCTCCCAGGGGCCCTGACCCACAGGGTATTCTGGAGTTGACCTCTTCATCTCTCCAATTCAAGCTGATCCACTTTGTATACATAAATTTAAAAAGAGGCGGTGGAGCAGGCACTGGAACCAGGGTTTTCTCCTACCAAGTGAGTTCCCTAACTACTGGGATATAGAGTCACTCTCATGCTCTGTGGTTCAGAGACTACTCAAGTATTTTACACAATATGGAACAGCTTCAGCAGAAAAGATAGAGAGATCCACCACAGAATAGCCTAGTGCAGGGACTGGCAAACTTTGGCATGCGGACCGCCAGGGTAAGCCCCCTGGCTGGCTGGGCCAATTTGTTTACCTGCTGCATCCTCAGGTTTGCCCGATTGCAGCTCCTACTGGCCTCAGTTCACCGTTCCAGCCCAATGGGGGCTGTGGGAAGCGGTGGCCAGCACATCCCTCGGCCTGCGCCGCTTCCCGCAGCCCCCATTGGGCTGGAGCGGCAAACCAAGGCCACTGGGAGTCACAAACGGCTGAACCTGAGGACGTGGCAGGTAAACAAACCAGTCTGGTCCACCAGGGGGCTTACCCTGGTGGACCACATATCAAAGGTTGCCAATCCTTGGCCTAGTGGCTAGGTCACTCACCTGGGAAGGGGGAGACTCTGGGTTAAAATCCGTGCTCCAGAATGGAGATTTGAACCTGGGTTTCCCCTTCTCAGGTGAGGGCCCCTAGCTCTTGGAGTCAAAGGGTGAGCAGAGGCATGAACCTCCTTTTTGTGAATCTACTCCTTCATTTCCTTTGCTTTTCAAAAGGTAAGAAATACCAAAATCTACAATAAAACATTTTGTTTTACCAGAAATAAAAAAAATTCTAATTTTATCAATTAATGAAAAAAATCTGAAAAGTTTTAGTTCAACCCAAAGTATTGTTTAACTTCTTTTTCAGAAGGAGATACACTCTCTCATTCATGGATATGTACCTGACATTGGAGGATGCTACAATATCTTTAAAAGAATCTAATTGCTATTTGTCACTGATTGGGGGTCTTTTTCCCCTGCTCTAAATAGAAAATGTGTTCTTTTAAGATGGAAGTCATACAAGTGAGCACAAAGGGCTCACGTGCAAGGACCTCCATTCCAGTTGCACCCCTGGGTTTAAGTGGTCTGGAGGTCCTTCCTTGGATTATACATTTCTCCCTGAATTGTTTCATTTGAACTTTTACTAGTGTAGGAGTGTTCTGCCATCTTTTTGTAGATTTTGTTTGTGACTGTAAAACATGTCACACACATATATTTTTATAGTAGAAGGATGAAGGCTCTAATCATTTTCCCTCCTCAAACCCTGCACAAGATTTCTAAACCAAAAATGTTCATTTAATCACATCATCATGTTGCATTAGATATCAACAGCTGTCGATATATAATTATCAATGTCACATTGACCTTCCCTGCCTCCTCCTTTCCTGTGGCTCTGCCATGGGTAACAGAAATCCTTTATTATTAATAGACAATTTTTAAATCCTTCTGCACATCTGTCTTGCAATCACACAAAGTCAATATTCAATTATGTATGCTGCCCTATCTGTCACTTTTAATCACAAATGCATGTGCTTTGTAATAGCCATTCATTTATTGAATGAACTATGTCACTTTTGATAAAGTGATATAAATCAGCCTTAAGAATTCATATAAAATAGGATTTTCCCTTTAATTTAAGTGATTGCAGGTTAATACCGGCATTGCTGACTTTGCAAGAGGATGGAAGAAAGCTATCACTGCACATATAAGGCTTTAAACAAAATAAAGGAATTTTACAATGGAAAACTTCAGATATAGAAAGGTGTCTTGAATCATCAGTTTGAGAAGAGCCTCCAAGGGCACTGAAGACATATTTATTGAAATGGACAATATATATTTAATCTAATATTTGAAAGAAAGCAGCAAGTTGCAAGCCTCAAACATAATTGTTCCTATTCATAATAGTTTCTTCTGCCAAACCTCTCTGCACCCCTGGGCTTAAGTGGTCTGGAGGTCCTTCCTTGGATTAAACATTTCTCCCTGAATTGTTTCATTTGAACTTTTACTAGTGTAGGAGTATTCTGCCATCTTTTTGTAGATTTTGTTTGTGACTGTAAAACATGTCACACACACATATATTAACAGAATGCCACTAGCCATCAGCTTCAGCCCCCAACTAAAACCTCTCCAACGCATCATCAAGGACCTACAACCTATCCTGAAGGACGACCCATCACTCTCACAGATCTTGGGAGACAGACCAGTCCTTGCTTACAGACAGCCCCCCAATCTGAAGCAAATACTCACCAGCAACCACACTCCACACAACAGAACCACTAACCCAGGAACCTATCCTTGCAACAAAGCCCGTTGCCAACTCTGTCCACATATCTATTCAGGGGACACCACCATAGGGCCTAATCACATCAGCCACACCATCAGAGGCTTGTTCACCTGCACATCTACCAATGTGATATATGCCATCATGTGCCAGCAATGCCCCTCTGCCATGTACATTGGTCAAACTGGACAGTCTCTACGTAAAAGAATAAATGGACACAAATCAGACGTCAAAAATTATAACATTCAAAAACCAGTTGGAGAACACTCCAATCTCTCTGGTCACTCAATTACAGAGCTAAGAGTGGCTATCCTTCAACAAAAAAAACAAACTTAAAACAGACTTCAATGAGAGACTGCTGAATTGGAATTAATTTGCAAACTCGATACAATTAATTTAGGCTTGAATAGAGACTGGGAGTGGACGGGTCATTACACAAAGTAAAACTATTTCCCCATGTTTATCCCCCCGACCGTTCCTCAGACGTTCTTGTCAACTGCTGGAAATGGCCCGCCTTGATTATCACTACAAAAGGCCCCCCCCCCACACGCTCCTGCTGGTAATAGCTTACCTTAAGTGATCACTCGGGTTACAGTGTGTATGGCAACACCCATTGTTTCATGTTCTCTATGTATATAAATATCCCCACTGTATTTTCTACTGAATGCATCCGATGAAGTGAGCTGTAGCTCAGGAAAGCTTATGCTCAAATACATTTGTTAGTCTCTAAGGTGCCACAAGTACTCCTATTCTGTCTGAGCAAAGATGATTTGTCAAATGTCATGCGCATCTATAGGATTGTATAGTTCATATTGCAGTACAAGGTTTAATATTCATTACTACTTGAGAGATCATCACACATACCCTAGTGTTACAAGGCTGATGTATTGTTTATGTACTGCAGAAGACAAATACACACACAAAAGATGACAAATTATAAATTGCCATTGAGAATATAAAAAAGTGTGGAAGATGCAATATGACACAGAACACTGTGAAATCAATTCTGTTTGAATGGACATCATGATTAACAGAATTCATCTGCAACTAGATACTTTAAACTGTATATTTGCTAGTATTGTATGAACAAGCAAAAAGTTATTTATGATTTTCCAGAGGGGAAGCAATCAGTTCACTGCTTTTCTAAAGCAACTGTTTATCCCCCGCCCCCTACAAAAAACAACAATAGCTAATGTTTAGGTACTGGGGAATAAATGACCTGGGAAATTGCTCCAAGCCTGAGCTGAAATATTTTTGAAATGTTAGGGAAAATACAGGATACTGAAAACTTCATACATAGCAAGGAAAATGCTATTTTTATTAACGAAAACTGTTTTACATTTCTACATCCATTTGCCATACAGAGATCACAAAATCCTTTGCACATACTAGTGAGCCTCAACATCCCTGTGTTAGCTGGTTGGTAAATATATTAATCTCGTATGACTTATGATGAAACAGAGGCACCTAGATATTAAGTTCCTGATTCAGTAGAGAATATAGCGTGTGTTTAAGTCCCAGTGATGTTCATTCATTTAGACTTACGGACATACTTAAATGCTTTGATGAATCAGGGTCTCTGAGTATCCCATTACTACAAAAAGACAGTAGCAGAACCGGGAGCAGAGAACCTACATCTCCAGACACTTACCGGAGGATCGATGCTGTGGCAATCGATACACTGGCGGTGGGTCTAGTGAAGCCCCGCTAAATCGACTGCTGCTTGCTCTCTCCTTGATTCCTGTACTCCACCTGATTGAGAAGAGGAGCGTCTCCTGTCTCCCGTCAACATCACATAGTGTGGACCTGTCATAAGAAGATGCAAGCTACATCGATTTGAGTTACGCTATTCAAGTTTTCCCTTTAGTTTAGACAAGGCCTGAGCCTTAACCACTTTAATTCTTTTTCCATTTGTTTTCTTTTACAAGGATGATTCTATTTCCTTAATTAGTCCATCTAGACAAAACCTTGTCTTACAGGGGGTAGTGAGTGAGATTCCATATTATGTGCCACATTAAATAGACACAACAAGATGAAAGGACAATATTTCAGCTTCTTGGTGGGTTTTCTTTGTCCAAAATGTTATATTATTTAAGCATTGTATTGTGTGTGTGGTTTAATTATATAAATTCTTTATACATGTATTATGAGGAGGATGCTAACAGCATATATCCAACGTTGGCAGTATGCCCACTATTTTTGATAGCTTCAGGGTTAGTGAGGCAAAGCTAATAAGTAAACTATGAAGCCTGAAAAATATACTAAAATATTCAATAGTAGAAAGAATTTATTTCAGTTTAATGGAAAACACACAAAAGGTATTTGTGAGCCAATGGCAATTACAGTATGGATTTCACTAAATAAAACCAGGTCTCTGGAAGGCTGGAAGCAGAAATGTATTTAGAGAGAAGTTTAGTCAACAAATTGCAGGGCATCTATATAGCATCTATTATAATACATGTAAAATAATCTAATACCAAGAACAGATTTTAAAGCAGTACATCAAAAACAAACAGTAAGCTTGATTCTGAACTTGAAAGATATCTGAAATGCCACCTATTATATTCTAAATGGCACCAGATGACACCTTCCCTTTCATTATAAAGGGGAGTCACATAGTGGAAGCAGTACAGCTGGTGTATCATGATTGTGGGTCAAAATCCTGACTCCACTGAAGTCAACAGGAATTCTGCTATTGACTTCTCCCTGATTGTTTAAGCATTCAGGACCCAATGCTATAGACAGGATTCAGTGTAGCATTCCTTGTGTGAGATTACTCACAGTGGGATCGCTGCCTGGTAGCAAGATTTGCAGGATTAGAAGATTAGGTTTTTATCCCTTCCCTTCTCTATCCTCTCTCTCCTGGGTCACACACGAGGTAGAACTCTGGGTACTGTACATTTTCCAACTAGATTTGAAACTGTAGGGATTGTTCATTTCATAGGATATTTCAAAATCTTCACATGGTTCCATTTTGAAATGAAAGTGATTTTGAGATTTCCTGTAAAGCGGATATCCCATTTTTATTAGCTATGATTAGCCTGGTGTTATCACTACAAAAAAAACCCACAAAAAACCTCACACAAAAAAAGAAAATCAATTTCTTATTTTGTTCGTTACCGGTGTTCAGAGATAGGCTTTGTGGTGGTGATAGGGACTGTACATCCTTCATTCCCTGAATAACATGGAACACTGGTTTGTGGTGGTTCTTTTCCCAGTAGGTCAGTGTGGGAGTGGGGAGAAGTGGGAGTTTGGGGATAAATGAAGTGTGATGGGTTGGACCCCCCCATTCTGGGATGCCACCTGATGTACTGGGATTTCACTGAGCCTGTCCTGCTCGACCAGCCTGGGTTCCCTCTCCCTGCTTTGCTGAGTTAGGCTCTCTGGCCTTTGGCAGCATGCATGCACACACACACACACACACACACACACACACACACACACACACACACACACACACACACAGGTAGGGCCACACCTCACCGCGGACACAGACTGAAGACAGCTCAGCGTGAGAGGACTCCCCCAGCATGCACGGGCATACCCCTTTGAGGAGAGAAACTGAAATGAATACTATTTTGCACTGTATAGAAAAATATGCACAGCACAAGCTCATAAAAATCTGCCCTCTTCCTCAATGTGAAGAAAGATGTGCACAACTTCTTGCCCCCCACCCCAGTTAGAAATTACATAAATTGGGTTTAATAAAAAATAAGTTTAACAACTACAAACGGTAGATTTTAAATGGTTAAAGGGATAACAAACAGAACAAAACAGATTATCTTAGTAAATAAACAAAAGCCATAAACTAAGGTTAACATACTAGATAGTTAGGATACAAATAGTAAATTCTCACTGAGTGATAAACAGGCTGGCAGATTCTTAAGGCACAAGTTACCTTGGCTTACACAGGCTACAAATTCTTCCAGCCTGGGACAATCACTTCCCACAGTTCAGTCTTTGTCCCTCAGGTGATTTTAAGTTTGTTGTTGTAGGGACAGTGAGTCCTCCCATGTTGTTGTTGTCCTTCTTTTATATCCCCCCCCCCTCCCCGCATCTGCTGGAAAGATTTTTTGCTGTGACCTGGGTCAAACAGCTCCCATTGTGTAGAGCTATCTCTGAGAGGTTTTCATTGCACACAGTTCCTGGGGTATCCTTATGCTTATATGTATTTCTTCAATAAGCCACAAACATTGTTTGGCCTCATCCAGCATAGCACATTTGAAATACAGAGACATGGTCAATATTCCCAGTTTCAGATACAAAAATGATACAGGCATACAAACTGGATAAACACATTCAGTAAATCATAACCTTTCCAATGATACCTTACTTGAGTCATCTTGCATAAAGTACATCTCAGTTATGTCATATTCATATCATAACCAGTTTCTATGAAGAATATGAAGTGTAACATCATGAGGCATTAAAGTTGTTGAAGTCAACCATATCAGTTGCCTCAAAACTTTTATTGGGAAGGTTTTTGATCTGGGTGGATGGGAGCGAAAGACAGACTTTGTAGTCTGATAGTGAAGATACTTGGACTGGGATGTGGAGACCTAGATTCAAGCCCCTGCTGTGCCTAAGTTGGAGTGATTAGAATGAAAAACTGCTCTGAATCAAAAAAAGAAAAAGGAGTACTTGTGGCACCTCAGAGACCAACACATTTATTTGAGCATAAGCTTTCGTGAGCTACAGCTCACTTCATCAGATGCATTCAGTGGAAAATACAGTGGGGAGATTTATAAACACACACAGAGAACATGAAACAATGGGTTTTATCATACAAACTGTAAGGAGAGTGATCACTTAAGATGAGCTATTACCAACAGGAAGGGGGGGGAGGAAGAAAACCTTTTGTGGTGATAATCAAGGTGGGCCATTTCCAGCAGTTGACAAGAACATGAGGAACAGTGTGTGTGTGTGGGGGGAGGGAATAACATGGGGAAAATACTTTTACTTTGTGAAATGACCCATCCACTCCCAGTCTCTATTCAAGCCTAAATTAATTCCATTCAGTTTGCAATTCAGTAGTCTCTTGTTGGAGTCTGTTTTTGAAGTTTTTTTTGTTGAAGAATAGCCACTCTCAGGTCTTTAATCGAGTGACCATCCCCCACAAAGCTTGTCCCATTTGGGCTTTGCACAGAATATAAACATTTGGCCATGAGGTTGTAGCATACAGTAGGGCTGTTTACTCCCATCACAATCTTTATCAAATCTCCAAGATCAAATCAGGTTATAATCAGTGGCATCTGTTTAATACTTTGGCTCAGACTATTTGAGAAAACAGTAGTCGCTGAAAAAAGGTAGTAAAGTGTGTTACAGAGCCATAAAATCTGCATTCTACCATCCAGACTACTCTTCCAACATTTCACATTAGGCAGTAATCTTTTATTGAAGAGTGTGGCAAGAGTCCAATAAAACTTGTAAAATTTTGGCCTATAAAAATTGTAATCTACCTTCCCTAGCAGACCGACAAGAAGTACTTAATATCATACACCATCCTGCTCAGCACCCTTCATTTCTTGCTGCACTATTCATTTCCATTTAAACTTAGAATCATCAGGAACTGAGATTAGATATTAATGATTTATCAAATCTGTATAGAGAGCAGTAACCAAGAATAGAGATTCTCTCAAATTTGTAACCAACATAATTGGCTGTGGCTAAAGATGTTATACTCATGACTATAAAACTCTCTTATTCATGGTTTTCATAAATTGTCTAAGATAGTCAAGGTCAATTACCACATAATGTTAAGAAAAGGTTTAAATGAAACCCTCATGAAACATCTCCAAATGCTTGTAATACTTTTATTCATCCAAGCTTTTAAACCATCCAGACCTGGGACATCACAGGTTAAAGACAAAGAATTTTAAGAGTAATATGCTGACATAATATACATAGTTCTATAGCTGGTTTATAAAGAAGGTGATTTGGGGGAATACTTCCTCCACAAGGAAAAGATTAGGCCCCCCAAATCCTGGGTGTTCCCTTTTTTTATTACCAATAATATTCTCATCACTTTGCTCAAAATGAATGGTTGATCTTGTTCTTATAATTAGAATGCTACTCACAGTTTGTGTGTCCATAAACCTTGATAAAGGAATGTGGATTTACCTTTCTGACTAGCTTAATTACAGGCAGAGGATAATGAATGTACATTTACATGCAAGGTAAACAAAGCAATCAAGCTAACAAGCAGCTGAGGAAACAGTTTAACAAGCATACCAGAGTCTGCACCCCCCAGGAAGTCTTCCTGGTTCTTGAGAAAAAGACAATAGATTCTGGAAAATACAAGGGGAGCAAAAAAGACATTTTAGTTCTCCATCACTTAGGGAATCACCCACTGATTCTGTGAGCATTTGATTATCTTTCCAGGATGCCTTGGAGATGTTGTGAGAAAGCTGTTTAGGCAAAGCCATAACTTCCTAGAATTTAGTTTTTGCACTAAGAAGCATGTTTGCAACTATTATCTGTTTCTGTTATTTTGTTTTGTATCACTTCAATTTCAGTTCTTTATTAATAAACTTATTCTTGGTTTTACTATAAACCATTTTAGTGCTTTTATATTGAAGAAAAGAGAAATTCCTCAGCTAACCTAACAGGCTGGCATGTGTATTGTCTCTTTGGAGGCAGTGAACTTAATTTTTGTGAGTGTCCCATGAGAAGGACTTGACACTGCAGAGATAAGTCTCCGAGAAACTCAGGAACTGGGGTTCACTTATTGTTACCTGCAAAGCTGGGTTAAAAGTGGCAGAATCTCGAGCAGTTTGCTGGTGAGGCAGACAGATGGATGTGGCAGAGATCTGACACATAGTTTAAGCCCCAGCAAAAAGTTTTCCCTTGTTGAGGCAGAGAGGTAACACAGCACCTTATGCTCTGGGTGTCCTGAGTAGGACATCACATTTACTTCGGGGAACGGCTGAAAAAAACACACACTTCTTGTTTTAATAAGATGTTACCTGATAATCTGGATAACTTGAATACAGCATGAATTGTGAGTTTTACAATAAAATATAAATTTGAAGTACCATTACGTGACTATCCAAGCATGCAGTCCTACAGTTCACTTTCCCTGAATGTTCACTCTAGTAAAGCTCAAACGTATGTAAAATTGCAAACAAAAGGTTTTTTAAACATTGTTGAATAGAAATTGTTGCAAATCTGAAAGAATATTCTTGAGCAGTTATCTCTTCAAATTATCCCAGTTTCGCCTGGAGAAATCAAAATTAAGAGCAGCAGATGTTCTGTTTGTACTACAAGAAGTATAGTTCCTGAGGAAGGTGTTTGAAAGGGTGGATTACAATGATTTGTTTCCTATTTTGGAGGCTCTCTTTGGTTCATTTTTTTTTAAAAAAGCTTGTTTATACAAATTCAACAACTTGTAATATGTTGCAATAGTCCACAGGAGTAGAACCAGGTGCAGATGTGTACATTAATTGGGTTTCTGCAATTGAGAACATTGTGGTCAGATTTCAGAGTAGCAGCCGTGTTAGTCTGTATTCGCAAAAAGAAAAGCAGTACTTGTGGCACCTTAGAGACTAAAAAATTTATTACAGCATAAAGCTTATGCTCTAATAAATTTGTTAGTCTCTAAGGTGCCACAAGTACTGCTTTTCTTATTGTGGTCAGAATAACTCAAATTCCATTTTAAACAAGATACATATGGCGTTTCTAAATCATCTCCTCTTCATTGGCATCTTATGATGTTTAAACATTTAGTGTTTGTAAAGCAATGGAAGAGAGTTAGATTAGAGGTAAATGTAATATAGGAAAGGAAATGTTGTCTCCATTAAAGTCAATGAAAGTTTTGCCATTGATTTCAGCGGATTCAGGTTTTGACTGTCTTTTCCAAGCTGGCTTTATAATCCATAAATTATTTGGAATACTATAGCATCAAAAATTACAATTAACAAAACTATCACCTTCACTAAAACAGGAATAACTTGAATTACCAATATGGGGCCTTTATTATATGGCTCATGACCCTTTTTCATGCCACCCAAGGGAGAACATATATTATGGAATAACAAAATTGTTTCCAACTCTATATAGGTTAAAGATGTATTGGAGGATTGACTTATTTAACAAAATATAAAAACCAGTAAGTCATCTTATTAAATAGAGGAGATGTCTGGATGCACATTCACAAAATATGTACAGCTCCTCCCAGTGCAGTGACCATCTCATTCCTCTACTTTAGGATTTTACCACATGAAGATTGGGGAGCAATTTGTTAACTTGAAAATTTGGACAGATTATCTCTCATGAAATTACCTTGGAGCATTGGATTATTCCACATGTATTATGGTAGTGCCCAGATGACTTGGACTCTACACACTGCACAACTATTTAACAAAAAGACAGTCCTTACTGCAAAAAGTTTATAACAGTTGCTTTAAATGTGTCTACATTAGCAGATCTACCATTTATCCATCTATCCAATGCCCCTCCATATGAAGATATGAGAACAGCTGACATCTTCAAGAAACACCACAAGTTCTAGAACCAAAGGTTTCCGTCCATCTTTCACCTACACATTCACCTCAAGAAAAGAAGTTCTGCACAAATCACATTAAGAATGAAAAAAAACATACAGCTTCTGCTTGGGCAACATCATCATTAAACTTCTACCCAGTACAAACGTTAAGGGCAACATATATACACACCGGCATAACATGCAACCAGGAAAGCCTCCACAGCACCCTAAATATTGTTTACATTACAGATTTCAGTAACAATAAAGTTACAGTTCATTTCAAAGTATTAACATTAAAACAACAGGGCTTTGTGTTAAAGTTTTACATTTGTGCTCAAGCCCTTGGACAATGTGATTGATGCAGACATGCAAATAGTCTATAATTTACAATTCGGTCTAGATGGCACAAATATATTTGGTCTGCATAAATCCACAAATATGGCCATTTTCCAGCTCCTCAGCTTGTCTGCCTACCATTTCACCTTCTTTTTTCACACCAATGCATTTTTCTATATTTCCTCAAGTGAAGCTCAATTAATTTCTTGAACAGGGTTGCAATGCATAGTACAACTCCCAGAGGGCTTAGGAATTCCATGTAACAGCTGCTTCCTCCTGCAGTTCAATTCCTAAATTGTACACAAGCCAGACTCTGGTCCTGAAGTGTTCACAAGCTCTCCACAGTGGGCCCCTTTTCCTTACACCGAGCTCCTAAAATGTACACGATGACCAGAGAAACTCTAAACATGCAAATTCATTTGTTCAGAGACTTTTCTTTCTGCTACAATTCAATGTAGGTAAAAATTTGACTTGTTTTGTTTAGATGCCAAGTCAAATACTGTTCTCCATTATGCTGAGGTAACGCTAAAGGAACTCTGTTTGTTTTAATGCATTTCATTTATAGACTTACATGGGTGTTAGATAAGAATTTGTCCCATTGATTTTTAGGCTCATTATGAATCTTTATATTTTTCTTCTTGTGACCATTTAACATCACATATATGTTAATATCCTTTTTTTCCCCCCATAAACACATTAAGTAAATTGTTGCTACTTAAATGGGTTGTGAATACACTGTAGCTATACGTTATTAATTTATTTAAAGGGGTAATGGACCAATACAATTTTTTTTTAAATATTTATGTTAAAAAACCTAAACCAATTCTGCAGCTTGGTTGATGAATTGTATACATTTACAATGACCAGAACCAATAAACACATTATTTACTAAAAGAACAGATTATAAGTAGTTCAGAAAAGGGTGGTATTTAGTTCTTTCTGTAATGTGCCTGCATGTGCTAGGGACTGAAAACAAATGTATTCAGAAGTTTAGAACAGAATTCCATTGGGATCAGCTATTGTATATCGTGTTTCACTTAACTTCATTCACATAAATAACCTATAGGAGTAGATTGATCAAGATGTCAAAAAAAGACGACAAACTTCAGGAAAATTTATACTAGAGAATTTGTATTTATTGTCACTGGATTTAACATTACAATATATAAATTACAGCCTAATTACAGAGAATGGAGGGATCCATTCTCCTGTCTCCAGGTATTATATATGCCCGATGAGAAAAGGCTAGACAGTACTGGAATAAGGACTCTGATTAAAACTGCAACAAGAAGCATTTATGAGTAGCATTTTGGACAAAAAGTGTAAGACCAGTAAGATTATAAACTGCAAAATATAGTCTCCAGTAGTAACATACTAAAATGCATACAATTTGGAAAGAAGAGGAAAGCAAAGACCACAAATCAGATCTTCAACTATAGTAAATCAGTATAGCTTCAACATTACTTCAGGACATGTGCGGATTTTTACTCACTGAGGATCTGTCCCCGTGGAGGAGTTTATTAGGGAAACATGGTGAAAGTGGTTAAAGTTTTGGTGTAAGAAAATGTAAGTCAATGATGCTAAAACGTGACCATCAATGAACAAGAAATTATTTCCTGAATGTGTTAATATGATGGATTTGCCTTTTTGATCTGGAGTTGCTCTTGTTAACACCCTTTGCTGTCTCCATTTGATTTTCTGTACAGTCCATATTATACCTGATTCTTAATAGATAATTAATTCATTGACTGAAAAATGACTTAAATTAGGTTGGATAGAAATTTTCAGTCCTTCTTTGAATAAATTACATGAAAATAATGTCTCACCCTATGTAAGGCAAGATGAATTAATTCTATTGTAGCTGTGAAGGTTTTGTTTTGTTTTTTAAATGTAGAGGGACAGGCTAAAATAATCAGTGTCAATTCTAGCTTGCATGACTGATATTCATGGTCTGTGGCAAGTATCCCAATGTCTCACTGGAATTAGCAGTATTATGGGGCAAAGTTGTACATAAAAGACCATCACTTTCCTTAGTGTAATTAGACAGAGTTACACTTTGGCACAGAGTGAGGCTCCCATGGTGGCTCCTTCTACTTTATTGTCTTAGTTATATGTCATTCAGACAATGCCAGAGAAATCCCACTCTGTTCATGTCCAAGTTCTCCATTGATTTCCTACTACTACCCAGACTAGTGACACAGTACTAGATCATATCTGAAGTGATTTGCATTTGTACGCTAGTTCTGTCTTTTTAGCATTAAATTTTATTCTTCATATCTAGACATATGAAAAGTCAGAGGATACCATATACTTCATTGCCTCACAATGCGCTGTTGCATCATCTTCAGAGGATGATATGAAGACTTTTACAGAATAGGAAATGAAGCACTAAGACAAACAGCATGAGAAAGATGATGGTCAAACGTTTATTATGCCTATGGAAGTAACTAGTACCTTCCCACTACAGAGCAATCAGGCCTTTCCTTTATTGCAAAGACCTGTGGGCCCATGATTCTACTCCTAGGAATATGTGAACCAACCAGAATACATAATTGACTGTGTACGGTTGAAACCCAGAGGGTTTCTTGTTGCCAAGGATTATTTGCATAGGGAGGAGGGATTTAAATGAAACATGAGGAAGGCCTGGAAGCAGGAGGACTACAAGAAAATGGAGAGAAAACAGGACCATGCACATGGGCTAGGGCAGAAAACAGAGAATGCCAATGTCATTGCCTTATTTAGGAGAATATTCTTATTGTTATCTTGGTCTGCATTATGTGTACCTAGAGTAATCAATGATTGATAAATCTCAGGAAGTTTGACTTGGATGTGCATTTGTGACCCATTTTCCTTCTTCTTCCTCTTTCCCAGTGGGGATCCCTCATAGTGGTGGCAATAGTAGCATTTCATCCAGGAAGAAGGAGGGTTATAGAGAAGGCTGCAGGTTCAAATTCCATAAGGTATTAGAATCTTTGATCCTTTTATCACAACCAGCTCTCTCTCTCTCTCTCTCTGTATTTATATATATACAGACACACACACACACACCCCACCACCATTTTTATTTCCCAGTACAATTGTCTATAGCATTTGGACAGCACATTCTGCTTAAAAATGACAAGTTTTAACCCTTGGCATTAATTTTTCTTTTCTTGTGTTGCTACAGAAGACTTTCTTCACTATATCATTCAAGCCAAACACCAGCAACAGCACAGGCTGTACTTTTACATATATTTTGAACCTATTTTGTCTTTCCAAAAGCATTTTGATAACTTCACCTTGCCGTTTTGCATTCATCTTCAAAAGAACGGAAGAAGAATGTCAGAGAAGATCTTAAATGATCAGGAACTGTTCATTGACATTTATTGTGTGGTAGCTGGCATCTAGATGTTTGCATTGACCACACAAGATGTAAAAATGACTAACCCTTTAAGAAAGCAAAATAATGCTAGGCAGTACGCTTTATAAAGGGGGAAAATTTACTGTTTCAGGATTTACAGTGATGGATTTGTTGAAATTTCACCAATGCATTATTGGCAACATTTCTTGGTCTACTTAAGAAGGAAAATCATGTAGCTATGTATTCAGTTAGAAGTTATTGAAAAAAGAAAAGGAGTACTTGTGGCACCTTAGAGACTAACAAATTTATTAGAGCATAAGCTTTCGTGAGCTACAGCTCACTTCATCGGATGCATTTGGTGGAAAAAACAGAGGAGAGATTTATATACACACACACAGAGAACATGAAACAATGGGTTTATCATACACACTGTAAGGAGAGTGATCACTTAAGATAAGCCATCACCAACAGCAGGGGGGGGAAGGAGGAAAACCTTTCATGGTGACAAGCAGGTAGGCTAATTCCAGCAGTTAACAAGAATATCAGAGGAACAGTGGGGGGTGGGGTGGGAGGGAGAAATACCATGGGGAAATAGTTTTACTTTGTGTAATGACTCATCCATTCCCAGTCTCTATTCAAGCCTAAGTTAATTGTATCCAGTTTGCAAATTAATTCCAATTCAGCAGTCTCTCGTTGGAGTCTGTTTTTGAAGCTTTTTTGTTGAAGTATAGCCACTCTTAGGTCACTCCTTTTCTTTTTGCGAATACAGACTAACACGGCTGCTACTCTGAAAGTTATTGAAAGCCATTTATGGGCCATATTCATCCCTTTGTGAGAGTTCAACTCCATTGACTTTAATAGGTCACAAGTCCTAACACTAGGAATGAGTCAGAGCAACATATGGAGTGTAATGTTCCTCCTTTCTTTCATAAGCAGTAAAACCAAACACATTACTAGTTTTTTGAGGGCTCAAAGATATTAGTTCCTTCAAGATGTCCCTTCAAAGAATGTAGTTATTTTATGCCATGGTTCAGTAACATTTTACTGAACTGAGTTAGGGACCAACACATCTGTACAAAAGCAACTTAGATCCAATAAAGAGACTTCCAGGCTTTGACTATGATCAACCAAATACAGCTAGGTGTAACTTAAGGAAGAGTGACAAATATGAATAGTATTTCTTTATAATATTAATCCACTAAATCTACTACTAATAACCAAAGGAGGAACTAATAACCAAAGAGGCCACTGTGACTACTTGGACATCCAGGAGCAGCCCATGACCTCAGATGACACATTAATTATGCCCCTGTGTTACTGGCAGTGGTCACACTTTTCCAGTGTAGGATGCCAAAATACAAGGTATGTCAATCTGACTGCTTCCCATAGACTTATCCAATAGTTGCTTCTACCAAAGTTATCTCTGCCTTATTCAAAATAAATTGCAGCTGGCTAGCTCCAATCCAAATCCTAAATGTATCCATATAAGTTTCACTGCTCTGGCCAGGTCACACACGAAGAAAATGTAAATCTGGGTGTCATTAGTATACTGAATGCATGGCAGCCCTTGTCTCCTTGTTTGTCTTTCTTGCACACCCTGGGAAAGAGGCAAGAATACAAATCTCCCCAAGGTACCCTTCAAGAAAGAACTCTTAGGACAGAAGAACAGCTGACCACAACTAACCTTTGGGTTCTCTCAGATAAATAAGAATAGAGCCACTCAGTATACAACTCCACTGACCCCTGTTAGGATCTGTAAGTGAGTAAACAAAACCTCATGATCAACAGTATCAATGGTTGCTAACAGATTAAAAAAAAAAAATCAGCACAGACACTTGGTCTTCATCCGTTGCTAGGAGCAAGTCAGTCAATGCAATTAGTGCCATTTTAACCCTGTAGCCAGGCCTACAACTCAAAATGACTGGAGTCAGGGAAATCTGAAGAATCAAAAAAAAAAAAAAATTAGTTTCCCAGCCACAAACTTCCCAATGACCTTCCTAATAATTGGAGATGGGATAACAATCAATAATTAGGGTATATCGTCAACCATCTATTATTGATTTCTTAAGCATTAGCGTCAATAGTTCCTTTAAAAATTGCTGGCATAATCCACCTATTCCCCACTGATAAGGAAACCCTTACAATCTCAATCAATAGTAAACATAGTGTATTTTCTGGTAATCTAAGGTAATTGGGAAAGAACAATGGGCCAATTTACAGAATTTAGCATGAACTCATCTTTGCATCTCCACCTCTTCAGTGCAATATTGGCTGAATCTAAAGCAGAAAATTCACCGTTCATCCCCCTCAAGACATTCTTCTGTTTCTACAGCAGTGAACAGCTTAGTCCGAATCCAAGCAATTTCATCTGAAGAATAATATTAAAATTGATGAAGGTTTTCCTGTTGATTAAATACTTGACCTTTTTGCAATTTACAGCAAGAATATCTATTAAAAAGGAGATACCACAAGGACAGTTTAGTTGCTCATTTTAGATTTTTTTAAAATATGCTTTAAAAAACAAAAAACCTTTTCAGCATCAACAGAAATGTTTCCTTTAAAAAAAGAAGAAGAAAAAGTTAGAGAGTCAGTTTAAAACATTTCTCTTTGTGTCTGCAAACCCAAAATTGCTCTGCTCTACTAATGTATGGGAACCAGAATGTAGAACTAATAAACAAAGATAAAAATGACAGGTTTGCTTTTCATAATACAAGTTGAATATAATACAAATAGTAAACAGGGGAGTTAAGTAAATGAGACAGTGCAAATTAGACATTTCTTTCAATTCTAGTCTCAAGTGTTATTAGTATGTGGACAAAGAAGATCATTATTTTAACTTGACAGTCTCTTTAATGTATCCTGTATAGTTGCAACTGTATCAGTCCTAGGATATTAGAGAGACAAGGTGGATGAGGTAATATCTTTTACTGGAACAACTTCTGTTTCTGAGAGATACTCAGTCTCTAACATCAGCCTTGATCCTATTAGTTTGGGTTATGTGAAATTCTTCATTAAGGCTTGGATAGAAAGCACCAAGACATTTCATACAGGCCACCGACCAACCTTCTGAAGATGACCTTCACTCACTGCCATAACTCATTCCCTCCCTGAGCCATCCAGTTTCAATGTCAGCACATTTCCAATCAAGATGCATGCAACCAAAGGCAATAGAATGCACTGTGATTTGTTAAATATGTCCTATAGGAAGACATTACTGTGCCATCATTGCACGTTTGTTTCACATTACTCATGCAGCATTATGTTTATAAATTACATTGTCATCATGGACATTTTCCATGCACTTTGTTTGTCCTTGCAGTCTTAAAAAACATACATTTTAAGTCAAAGCTGTAGGAAACATCCTATAAGGTCAACCATCTCAAAGAAGATATTCATATAATTTATGATAAACACTTGCTTTATTAGACTAAATATTAGATAATAAATCGAAGGAAATGTTAGCTTGCAAGAGGTTAAGCATCCTCACTATTGAACTTAATTTTATTGATATTGTTCAAGATTCTAAATTGCAATTTTAAATTGTTTCTTTCAAGTTAATTGGTCTTCCCCGACACACAAAAGTGGATGGCTGGAGTCATTAAAATATAATTTACAACCTGGAATAAATGCTATAGTTTACTGAAATAAATGCTGTATTTTACAGTAGCTTTAATTACCCAGCAGGAAATGAACACTACCAATTGGCTGCTAATCATTCATCATGTACTACAAAGTTTCATTTTCAACGTTTGTTCCTAACCTATACAACACATTTTAAATCAGGTAAACAGTGACAACATAAATAAAAACAAACAATCTTTTTTTTTCCTTAGGAGGTAAAATAGTATTTTTAAAACTTTAACAGCTGCAGAACCACAAGATGGAATAACATTGAATATATTGCTTGGAAAATTACTTACAATTACTAATAACCAGTGCTGTACGAAATATTTGCAACGAAACTAGAACTCACACACAACACAAAATTCTGATATATTGAAAACTCGTAGGATACCATATTTAGTCAAAGGCATCACTAAGATTTCCAAGTCTTTCAGATAATCCTGATGCCAATTTGGAAGGAGGTAGGCCAAATAATGAACACAGAGACCAATTTGTGGCACTTCATAAAAAGATGCAACATTCAACTTTATACATGGTTTCACATTGTAATCACATAATACCATGATGATGCAATTAGTTATGAGATTTTAGGTCTATTTAAACATAAGATATGTTTGAGACATGGGTTAAGTTTTAAAGCTAACCATGCTCTGAATATTTGAAGAATTTGATTTCATATCTGAAATTCACAGTTCACACCCATCTAGTGAAACCCAAAGTAAAATTCAAGGGGTTATGAACCAGCATTGATCAGACAAAATAAAATTCCTGCAAAGAAACCTATGTATTGGCTTTCACACAGCTCTACCAGTATCCAATGCAATAAATCTTATTCTTACATTTTTGGGTGGGATATGCTTTGGCTCCAGCCAAAATCCTGGAGCTAATCTCTTGTTGGAATGAGCCCCAAATCTCAAAGTGAAAGAATGAATGCCTAAATTAATATAACTAAAACTGAAACCAACATTTAAAGTATAGAATTTAAAATTTATAAGTCACAATTTGTCAATGCTTCAAGGTCTGGGACACTGACATATAGGGCATCAGTTAATGGAGGCTGCCTATGAAAAGAACTGTGTCAGTGCCCCACGCCCACCCCCCTCCCCCATGTGCTCCTGGCTTGCCCTGCCCAATTTAAAAGGCTGAAATAGACTGCTTCAAGTTATATTCCTGCCAGCATCATGAGCCTTGCAGATGTGTTGCCACAATCTGTTCACTGCTGTTGAATGTACCAGGGATTACAATCCTGACTGTACTGGCAGGAGGGAATACAGTGCTTTGTCCTAGACTCTTTTCAGGCCATGTTAAAGGCACACTTGCTGTAGTCAGTGTAAGAATAGCTATGCAAAATAAGAAAATGCATTGCTACTTTGGGAGGGAATATGCTAGAGAAGGATTCAGGCAAATACAAGTCCTACTCAACCTCTCCTATTTCTAAAAATAAAAATCTTTATTACAACAGAAACGCGACAATTGCAGCTAAGTTGTTCATAAAGGTGAAGTCATCCTATTGTCAGAACCCAGAAGACAAACTGACTCATGTTTACCTATGGCATAACAGAGCAGTAGCTTGACATTCTCACATTCCATATCTGGAATGCAAATTTTGACTTATGCCACATGAAAAAAATAAGTTATCCTTTTCCTGGTACCTATTTGTGCAAACCTCTCTAAATTGCACACCTGGAAACAATTTGACATAAGTGGGACTAGAATAGCAGGGGGGGTACAGGTTACAATCCAGCAACAGGTAGAGAGATCTCTCTCTGCTAGTCCTTTATTTTTTAAGGAATGCAAATCCAAATCACAATTTTAAAGGCATATGATTTTATGTTGCAGTTCTAGGCAGTAGTTAATGTAGACTAGACAGTTTTTATCATGGAGCCGGGAAAAATCTTTAAAAGACATTGTCCCAAAACATTGTTTTACAAATCCTGATGGATTATAGTGGAGACATATGCAATAGGGCATCTATAAGCCAGGAAGAATGATATTCATAGTTTTTTCCAGTTGCATTCATTTTCAATGAGCCCTTCTCTTTTTTACTGTCAATTTCAGACCATTTGGAACAATTTCAGATTAAAAACAAAATGATTCATGAGCATTTCCAGGTCTTGCACAAGAACTGGGATCTTTATAGGGTGATCAGAACTTTCCCTGATAGAGGGATTTTTTATCTCTTATGCAATTTGTTCCTCTCTCTAATAATTTGTTGGCCATTTCCCAGATTTGCTTTCTTATTCTACATCTTATAGAAGGGAAAGAAAAGCTCAGGAATATATAAATTGGCAGGAGAAACGAGGCAGAGGGGTGGAAAAACAGATTGTGTTTAATGGATGTTCCATGAAAATGTACAGGAATGAAAAACACTGATAGTAATAGTACTTAGCAACAGTTTAGTTGCAAAATTCTTGCCCAGTTCTACTTCACATTCACCTCCAAAGCGCTTTACAAAATGAACATTCCCATCCTTGTGATGTGGGCTATTATCTCGTTTTACAGATGGTAAACCAAAGGAAGGATAAATGAGCTACAGAGGCTGTGTAACAGTTGGGATTAGAATTTAGGAGGTCTCCCTCTCTGCCCTAAATCCTGAAGAATTTTTTCCCCAGCTCCATTGTTTTTCTCTATAAATCGTAACACTGATGTTATTCTTCCAAAACTAGGGGCAGCCTGTCTTTAACATTTAAATGATTTTTATTTAAAACATTACTTCATACATCCTGCTGTAAGCTGCAGTCTGCTACAGTCTGTTTTGCTCCCTGAAGTCTAGAACTCCACCTTACAAAAATCAGCAGAATGTCCTCTGGTCTCTGTAGTCACACACACACCCAGCCTTCCTTAAAAGTAGCAACTGCTTCCATTCACCCCTTTCCACAAAGTACCCTTGCCCCATTTGGGGACCAAACACATTGTCACTTATGTCCTACAGAGCCACAGGCTTCCTGTACTGCAATTCTATTTGAGGGACTCACCCAGTTAAAAGCGTTCTAATATATGCAGCACATCATATCTGAATGCCTGCAAATGTTCATCAGGTACAGGGTGGGAAAAGAATTAGCTCTGTGGTAGTCAAAAAACTAAGTTATGAACCCTAAAGAGAAACAACAGTAATGGATGAGACTGCTATCAGAGAAATAGAACATACTCTCCATCTCCATTTGGTCCTTGGCCTATTTACTGACTGCAAACAAGGATGATAATTAGCGCAATTTATGATTGCAAAATTTGTGGTGTGAACATGTATTAGTCTGCCTAGTTCCTCGTGGACAAGCAGCTGTTTCTGCAAGGCTCCAAGCTCCTCTCCCCCATTCGGGAAAAGGATTCACTAGTGACACCAGAGAAGTAGAAGCAGGGATAGAACTCGGCCATACCATAGGCTCCCACTCCCTAATCCCCTTCCCCAGCTAGTGCGACCCATTTTTAGGAGTTGCAGTCACCACTTGTCTCCTTTACAATTCATAGATAGATACTAAGGTCAGAAGGGACCATTCTGATCATCTAGTCCGACCTCCTGCACAGCGCAGGCCACAGAATCTCACCCACCCACTCCTACGAAAAACCTCACTTATGTCTGAGCTATTGAAGTCCTTAAATCATGGTTTAAAGACTTCAAGGAGCAGAGAAGCCTCCCTCAAGTCATCCATGCCCCATGCTTCAGAGGAAGGCGAGAAACCTCCAGGGCCTCTTCAATCTGCCCTGGAGGAAAATTCCTTCCCGATCCCAAATATGGCAATCAGCTAAACCCTGAGCATATGGGCAAGATTCACCAGCCAGATACTACAGAAATTTTTTTCCTGGGTAACTCAGATCCCATCCATCTAATATCCCATCTCAGGGGATTAGTCCTATTTACCCTGCATATTTAAAGATCAATTACTTACAAAATTACATTATCCCATCATACCATCTCTTCCATAAACTTATCGAGTAGAATCTTAAAACCAGATAGATCTTTTGCCCCCACTGCTTCCCTTGGAAGGCTATTCCAAAACTTCACTCCTCCGATGGTTAGAAACCTTTTTCTAATTTCAAGTCTAAACTTCCTGGTGGCCAGTTTATACCCATTTGTTCTTGTTTCCACATTGGTGCTGAGCTGAAATAATTCCTCTCCCTCTCCTGTATTTATCCCTCTGATATATTTATAGAGAGCAATCATATCTCCCCTCAACCTTCTTTTAGTTAGGCTAAACAAGCCAAGTCAAACAATGTCACTAGTCCCCAGTGGGCTACGCATCACAGCAGCAGAAGCTGGCACAGAACTTGAGTAAATCTGGCACAGTATCAGTAAATATATTGCTTCAGTAGGAGACTGACATTTCAAGAACTGAATCCTAAATTCTGTTTCAGAGTTAGTTTAAAAGAAACAAGTCATTTCTAAAAGGAAGTGTATATTATTTCTATGGAGCTCATCACTCTAATGCCCGAGAAAAACACTTGGAAGTAACAATCTAATCTTGTCCATACATACCCATCCTGTAACCATGCTAGTTATTCTAAAAAGTTCTTATTCAAGCTATGGTAGCAGTTCTAGACTGAGTGAATTATTAAAATGATCATGGCATCAGTTCAGCAAAGCATTTGAGCACATGCTTAAGCTTTAACTTCAGTGGGACTTTAGCACGTGCTTAAATATTTTGTTCCATCAGATTCCATATTATGTGTGGATTGATAAATACATATATTGCTGGTTTTTTTTAAAAGCCAAACAAGAAATGAAGATTGTTGCAGAACTAATATAATTGAGGTGGGGAAGGGGATCATCATGTCATCCTCAAGCCAAACCAAGTCACTCATCTTTTGCTTTAAATCAACATATCAGGGTAGTTAAAATCACTGCGTACATAGCTGAGCAAACATTCTGAAGACTTAGATGAACCACAGTGGGTAACATTAGTTCATTTAGTCTGGCTAATAAATTAAGCCACATACTTGTTAAACTCTCATACCAAGAATGCAGAAAATATACAACATTCAAGTGAAGTAAGCATAACAGCATTACACCATCTAATATTTTCCAGATAGTATTCTCTCACCATTTTCTTCTCCAGTGAGGTCCTATAACATATACAGTGAAAACAGTCGAAATATGCAGAGCAATCCTTTGGAATCTAGAAAGTCCCATGGTGAGTCCTCACTGACACCATTAGAGGATAACATTCTACTTCATAACAACTTCCTGCCGATTTTCTCTGGAAAGGTTTTTATTTTTTCTTGCAGACTAAACAGGGCCACATATTCTGCACAAACAAATATTGATATTCACCTGATTTATATGCACATTTTCATACATAAGCCAGGCATTTTATTTATTAATAAGTGTCCAAATTTTTAAAATATACTTATAGGCAACCATCCAGTGTTCTGGGTGCATATTCTGTACATTAAGGCCCCAGTTACACTTGTGACTTTACACAGTTATGTACATTTTGTTATGCAATAACCCCTCTAACCAGCCATATCTGAAGCACATTCCTGAAGGAGAGTGAAGTGCACAAAAGCTAGCACAAATGAGGGGTGTGGGTATGTATGTGTCACTGCTATGGCATGGCACTGGACATGTTCTATAATGCAGTGTGGATGAGGGCAAGGGACATGTACTAGGTCACAGGTATAGATAGTCCTCCAGGGCCATCCCCATAGTGCATTGCTCTCTTTGCTGCCTGACCCTTAACCCAAAAACGTAGAAAGGTCTGTGACCTCACATTGCCAGCAGTAGTAGCCACCAGTACCAACCACTTTTCAGTTCTCTCCCCCACATGAGCTCTATTGACAGCATAGAGGATACTGGTTCCTACAGCTGCCATCTTATTTTTGGAACAAACTTGGGTGCTGCTCAACATGTGGACAGAGCACAGAGACCTCCATTACTTGGTGCAGAGTGGAAGAAAAATCTACCTCTATTGACAGATTTCATGGAGGCTAGAAGAGGTGGTCATTCATCAGACTCCATACCAGTTCATGTGCTGGGAGCACATGAAACCCCTCAGGCTGCTGTACTGGAGGGTGAGGATTCAAATAAATCACTCTTGGAGGGGACTGACCACCTGCCCCTGCTATGATGAGCTGGACTAGGTATTCCGCAGGGCTGCGAGGACAGAGCCAAAAATGACTCACAACCTTCTCCTCAACCTTGCTTGCCTCATTGTACAATGGGACGCCAATAAGGGGAAAGCCAAGACTCAGTAGGGACCTTGTAGGAAGCCCCAGGAGACCCAGAGGAAGAGGAGCACGTTATTTTGCACCTCTAGCCAACAGACTCAGTTAAGGAAGCCCACCCTCCACCCTTCTGGCCCAAAGATTGAAAGCCCTGACAAGAACCAGAATCCAATGCTGGTGTGTTTTACAGTGGACCCCACTCTCCTTCATAATATTTTACCATTCCCAGGCCCTGGTATGTGACCTCACCCCATCCTGGGTCTCACTGAAGAAGCCAGGAGAAGTGGGAGTGGGTAAAGGATCCACTCTGGCAGTTGCACAAACACAACTTGGTGTCCTTGGCAGTGGAGAGATGACTGCTTATAATGTTACTTCAAAAGTTCAGGGAAAGATACACTTATTCAGTGACTCCCTCTTTCCCGGTCTCTTCTGTTCACTGGACACAAGGGTTGGTCTTCCCGGTGATAAAAAGAGGGTTGGGGGAGGGATGTTGACTATTTCTGTGGTTCTCTGTTCCTCCTCCCTGGGAAATTCCTCTTCTAGTTTAGAATAAAGTCAATTTCCTCTCAAATTGACACCCAGTCTTGTAAGCGTAATTCAGCTAACTTTCAGCATAGCAGAAATTCCAGATGGTTCTTCAGGTTTAGTGGCAGTGCAAATGTGTTTAGTCTCCCTTCATAGCTCACCAAACCCCTTCATTCAGCAATATGTAGAGGGCACAGTACTGGAAAGCCACTTTTCCATTCTGGTACCATCAAAACTGCTATTGGCTCCAAGTGATGGCCAGTCTTTTAAAGAAAAAGATTACTTGCATTGTTATCCCTCCAGGAACCCAAACCCACCTCAAACAGGCTCTTTATGAATGTAACTATTACAAGAACACTTGAATCAAAAGTAGTGCAGGTAACTTACCATTTTTAATCTCAGCTCCTTCCTCATGAATTCCAGAAGCAGTCTAAAGGAAGGAGGCTGTAAAAGCTTTATTCCTGGGATTCTAAGATGTAGCAATAGTGTGGCCTTCAGAACCACAGCTGCTTTATAGGAGAGGAATTAGGTGCCCTCCAAGGCAAAAAAAATACACACACACACACACACACGCACACACACACTACTACTACTACTACTACTACTACTCTGGTCCTTGACTGATCAAGATATTCCTATGCTGACACAGGCACGCAGAACTCCTTGCAAGGGAACACTCCAAAGCACTGGGGAGGGAGGGGGGAAGAAGAGGCACAACAATGAGCCCAATCCTGTCCCTGTAGTCCAGACTTGGGTGGTGCCAAAACCCACATCGGAGACATCCCCATTCACACACACACACACACACACACACACACACACCCCTTCTTAGGCATTCCCCCTTGTTAGGTGCAAGGGGAGGGGAAAGGGTTGTAGACGTGTCCAGAGGCAGCAGCATTTACCTACATGTCAGGGAATTTGCTTTTTTTGTTTGATTTGTTCTTGTTACAAAAGTGTTTTTGCACTAAGTTAGATCTATGTTTGTACATAAATGTTCATGGTTGTTTCCCTTGTACATGTACACCTTGTTTCCCAAATATAAGGAAGGTGATAGTTCACAGAGGTTTGGGATGAGGTAGCATGAATCACAGCACATATCTGTGTTTGTTTGGAACCACTGAAATGCAAATAAAAATATCCCTCACGCTAGCCCTTCCCTTCTCCCCCAGCCATAAGTTGACTTATGTATTGAACAAACAAAAACAAAAAACCATCCCAAAATCACACAAGAACTAAAGAATTTACCAGCAATGAAGTAAGCTGTGAAATAACTGTTACTGTTCAAAAGCACCAAAATAAGAAACTGAGAAGTTGTTAACTGAAAAGTCTTTGTAGTGCGAGTTAAATCTTTTAACAGACCCATAAAGGGAACAAAAAGTAAAATGACATGGAAGATATCTGAGACTGTGCTTTGACAATCCCTCCTCCGATACCTCTCTCAAGTCCCTCCAAAAACAAAGCAAGAAAAACAAAACATACAAGACTTAACAGTACTAAAGTGCTGTCTGTAAATCAAACGCATTTGACCTTAACAGAAACATGGATGAATGATGGCATTACAGGGCATTGACAATGTCTTCAGCACAGAAGTGTGGCCAAAGGGTCCACACCACAATTTCAGTTAGCGTTTTGCCACACAAGTATGTTACAATGCTCTGTTGAGCTTTGGCAGCAGTACCATAGTGTCACAAGTTTACCTTAGCACAGTCCCAAGTCATCTTCTTGCTCCTTTGTAGTCCATGATGTAAAAGCACACAACATTGTGAATTTCCCTGGCCCATGAAGAATTTCTCAGTACTATTGTCGCATTCTGTAAAGGCAAGTATGGATGCAGGAAGATGCCTGTTTACTCTATACACTGATGCCCAGAACAGCATATGTGGATACACTGTGTGAGTATGAGATGTCCGCACTAACAGTGCGCACATATGTACCCGTCTTCATTCACAAATGTGCCCATACCCTAAGAGTCACGACATAAATATATACCACACCCTTTAGTCGACACCCGCCTTAGCAGGCTGAAAGAGAGATGGATTTGTAGCATGCCTGGAGAGTTAATAGTTATGGGCTCTGTTGAGTCAATCAGGGGGAGCAATCCCCAGAATCAAGGATTCCTCACAGAAAACACCCTGTCAGTAGTTCCTTCTTGATTATATTAAAGGGAGCTCTAGCATGAGCATCTCTGCTGATCTCAACAGTGTGCAGTGTTGTTGTAGTCGTGTCAGTCTTAGCATGAGAGAGACAAAAAGTGGTAATATTTTATTGGACCAACGTCTGTTGGTGAGAGAGAGAAGCTTTTGAACTTAAACACAAAACTTTTTTTCAGGTCTGTGTAAACTCAAAAGCTAGTCTCTCTCACCAACAGGAGTTGGTCCAATAAATGATTGGGACAGTGACTGCTGGTTATGGGCAAAGAGGTTAAATATTTGCACATAGGTACTAACTTGTGCCTAGATCTGGACAAAATGTTTTGGATGAATAGATTTGACAAAAATGCAGTTTAATTTGACCCAAAACTACTTGCCAGTTTGACAGGAATAGCTGTGGCCATCCAGAAGCCAGCCAGGAAGAGGATGATGAAGTGGTAGTGGTGGTGATGATAGTGCTGCTGTGTTCTCTGGGTTAGGAGAGGCCCAAGTTCAAATTCCCATTTTGGAACAGACACAAAATTTGAATTCACCAAAAATTCTGAAAGGTTTCAGATTGAACCCTACTGATTTTTCCCATTTATTTTTGGACCTGCCAAACAGAATAATCACTTAATAGCCCAACTCTACTTGTTACCACAAATATATCACTTGTATAATCTGTCTCTCAATACCTGAAAGAATGGCCAACATTTTTGGCAGCTGAAACCATGTTCTCAATTTACTGTTCGGTTTCCCAAACCCAGAGGACTAAAAGATTGAGAGAACATAGAAAACAAGCCTCATATGTAAACCCAGCGTCACTAATTCTATCAAGATGTCAGTATAGTGCTTCCGATACCACATGTCCTTTTGAAGAAAGGCACTCTTGTTGTTTAGTTGTTCTTATATAGACCAAATGATGAACAAACTTTTCAAAACACTTTAAGGCAAAGTAGGGCTTTATCTTAAGTGTTTGCAGTACAGAAAAAACAAGCACAAAAAAAAAAAAGAAAAGCCTTGGGATGAAGCAAAGCTAAAGTATATATTCAAATGATTGCCTTAACGATATGAGGTTAAGTAGATAGGATGAGACCTATTTGATTTCTTGCCCTCCATTATTCAAAAAATTGCATGCCGTATCTGTGAATGGTTTGTCATGATAGCAATGCATTTTGTCTAGGACTATCTATCACTCATTCTGTGCTGCTTAATTTTTCAATTTTGAACTGAAACGGTAGAACTGCTAATATGACAGAGGCCTGATGTACAGAACAGTTTTAAGCTTCACCAGGATTGGAAGCAGGACAATACACAGCGCTGCATTTACAGTTGATTCTCAAAGACTCAGTCCCACCCAGAGACAGGAACCCATTACAGAGACAGAATGCAGCCAAGCAGTTACACCAGTATCAGTACTATGCTCACTTTAAATTACATTAAAAAATTGGCAAAGGAGTTATCCTACTGCCTGCCTCAGCCATTGAAATACTACAGCCCCTATGACTTTTGCAAGAGGTCTAAACTTGCTGTGTATTAGTTGTATCACGATGAGTAGATAAATATCTCCTTCTGTTTCCCTACATGCCTCCCTGATATTTCAGGGCTTAGAATGAACTATTTTGTGCACAGTATATGGAAAAACTATGACAGCTAGAAGTAGTATTTACCATAGCCCCACATATTTAGAATACAGGCAGAAATAATTACTTTGTCATAACAAATATTTCTGAATGCAAAATGGGTCATATGTGCCCGTGCATATTTTTCAGGCCCAATTTTGGTGTCTATGTTTGAAAGCAAGACTTAAAACTCCCATCTGAAATCCAATTGTTCATTAATGAAAGTAGGTCTACTGTCAAACTATAAAAATTATTCTATCGCCAAATATTTTAAACTCACTTAAAGTGAGTTTTTCTTAGTTCACCTTCACAAGCAATAACTGCACTTATTCTACACTTAAAAAAAAAGTTGTAATATTTTTATCTGTTTACAATCTGTGATGTCTCTTCATAAAGAAACTGTAGATCTACTACCAAGGACCATTTCCTAGGTAAAAAACCTATTACATTTCTGAAGAATACTTTTGTATATTTGCTCTAACTACCAGCAGGAAGCAGAAGTTTTCAAAAACAGCAAAAAAGTGTCAAATGTAACTAGATTTAATTCTTAAAGTGTCTTGAGCATGAGGTTTCGAGATATGATGGTGGGGGGAGAGGGGTTAGAAAAACTTGCTATGAAATAAATAAATAAAATAGGTAGCTTTAAAAGGATTAACCTCTTCATAAAGATCAAAATAGTTATTTGAAATGGGCCAACGCAATGTCAACTGAGAGGAGGATGTTCCTTCTAGTGATTGTCAAAGTCATTGGAAGGTAACCTGTGCTTAGCATGATTTAAAGAAAATAAAAAAAAGTCAATCCACTTTAAGTGCATAAACCCAGACAATGAAGTTTGAAAATAAGGACTCAAAGTAAAACTTGGAATATGTTATCTGGGAACATGTTTTTGAAAGCATTGGTTAGTCACCTCAATGGGATGTCTTAAGACATTACAGAAACTACTCTTGAAGATCAACTGACCTGATTCAATATGTCAATTGCTATGTTCCTACTAAAGTGTTAAGTGCTTCAAGGTAAGTAATTTATCTGAGCCATCTTCAACAACGGTGTAGGAATAGTGTAGTAGTGATACATCTAACTAGAGATTAGTATTTATATACTCATTTTATCTAAATACCATCAAATGTCCTAAAAAATATTACAGGCCATTAACTAATCAAGACTAGTAGTTTGTTTGGGTTATCATTACTTTTATACCAAAATGACTGCCTGGAGCTGGACCAAGTTTCTGCCATTCTACTTGGCACCACAGAAATGGGATGGGGAAAAAATGCAGGAAAATGATATAGAAACTATCTCACTGTCTGGTCGATAATACTTGTTTCATAAAGAGTCCTCCAATTGGTGGTAACAGTAGAAAGAGTAGCCAATTGTTGTCTTATCTAACTCAGCTTTGGGTGACAGACTTAAATAACATGTGGAAATGTAGACATTACAGTAGCTATAGACAATATTCTCTAGTGTAGAGAGCTATTTTTCTGCTCTGTTTTAATATTTTGAAATCATAGAAATGGAAGGGACTTTGATAGGTCATCTAGTCCAGTCCCCTACACTGAGGCAGGACTACATATTATCTCTAGATTAAGGCCTGGTCTACACTGGGGAGGATCGATCTAAGATATGTAACTTCAGCTATGAGAATAGCGTAGCTGAAGTCAACGTATCTTAGATCTACTTAGAATCACTTGCTTCACATCCTCGCAGCTCAGGCCGTGGCTCCCCTGTCAACTCCGCTTCTGCCTCTTGCCCTGGTGGAGTTCTGGAGTCGACGGCAGAGGGATTGGGGATCGATTTATGCATCTGTACTAGACACGATAGATCGATCACTATCCGCAGATCCAGCAGGTAGTGTAGATATGGCCTAAGCATTATCTAGAAATTGATTTTGTAACTGGACAATACCAAGTTCTCGTTCTCTAGTGTTTTTAATGCTGTCGCTGCCCCACTTTCATCCCAGTTTCTAAAGCCAAAGATTTGTTACTATTCTTTCATCTTAGGGCAATGAAAATTAAATCAGCAGCCAACCATGTTCAAAGTCCATCAAAGCTCAATATGATAATTCCTGGATACAACACCACTTTCAAATGAGAGATTTAAAAAAAAAACATTTTAATGTAAATTGCCTTTGATGTTCGTAAGAAATGTATATGTAACCGTATGTGCCTATTTGAAGTTATCTGAGGTCAAGGACTCAGACCATAAGTTAAACATCTTATTACTGTCTGTTTCTTAAGTTTCCTCCTTCCAGAGAGCAAAGCAACATAAAACTGTTTGTGAGCTGACTTAAATATCTGTGCAATGCACTCTCTCTAGCACGATGACCTGATTCAGGTGAACCCACAGTTCTTGCAGTATTTTTAGTTCTATAGTTCCATTTTGCTGACATTGTTGTCCAAAAGACAAAATGCAGGACAAAAAACAGAAGTAATCCTGGAAGATTCTTGGAATTGTTAATTCCTTTCATGCACTGACACCTGCTGAGCAAGTTTCTCCAATATGGAGTAAGTTAGCTACTGCTTTCAGAGTACAGCCACAGATCAATTCATTTTTCATTCTTGGAACATTCTTTGGCGAGTACCAAACTGCTCCCTCTACTAGGATAGGTTTCAGAGTAGCAGCCGTGTTAGTTTGTATCCGTAAAAAGAAAAGGAGTACTTGTGACACCTTAGAGACTAACAAATTTATTAGAGCATAAGTAAGCTGTAGCTCACGAAAGCTTATGCTCTAATAAATTTGTTAGTCTCTAAGGTGCCACAAGTACTCCTTTTCTCTCCACTAGGATGTGTAGGTATTGCTGTAAAAACCAATAATCCTAAGGAGAGAGAGATCATGTTCACTTCCTTGTAGAAATGATGGCAGAGACACTTTTCACGATTGGGCTCATTGCTAGGAAGTGCTACAAGAAACTAGATCCATAAATACTGTATTTATTAGAATATAATATATTATTGCTTGAATTCCATACTAATGTGCAAATCAAACTAGTCAATCATCTTCACTGGCATAAGCAACCCTTCATGTTTGCTTATTTGTGACCATTTGGGTAAACAAGATTTTATTCACAAGGATGATTATGGATAACAGAAGCATCTAAATATTAGCAACAGGACTCACATCAGACATCCATCTCAACCCTCAAACCTGGCAAAAAGAACGCAACACCTCAAGTCCCTCCGTCTCCTGGGAAAGTGGTATTGATGCCACACTATTCCCTCACTACCTCCCTCATCCAAAGTCTCCTGTTGCTTCCTGGCCAGTTTCCCTCCTTCCTTCTCAGGGCTCTTCCCGTTCTCCTGAGGAGTGAGGGGCAGAGAGGCAGGGAGTCTAAAATTGCAGGTCAGAATACTGCCTGAGAATACAGTGCAGTTGGAAAAGGAGGCTAAACTAGCAGGAATGCAATACAATTAAGAGCTCTCCTAGCCATTTTGAAAATATTTTTATTATTATTCATGCAGTAGATCAGTGGTTCTCAAAGCCGGACCGCTTGTTCAGGTAAAGGCCCTGGCACGCTGGACCGGTTTGTTTACCTGCTGCGTCCATAGGTTTGGCCGATCGCGGCTCCCATGGGCTATGGTTCGCCGATCCAGCCCAATGGGGGCTGCGGGAAGTGGTGCGGGGCCAAGGGACATGCTGGCCACCCTTTCAGAACTGTATTTTTCAGATGTCATATTGAGAATGCTACATCTGGAATAGATACTGTTCAGACTACTTCTAAATTCTTTGCATTTTAGCATTATCTCAGCTAATCACTAGCAAGTGAGACAGAATTGCTTTTCCCTTGTACTCGCACCCTGTGAATACTAAGATTCAAATCATGGCAGAAGTTATTGTTTGGGTTCTCTTTTCGGACGTGTTTCTTTTTCCAAAATGTATTTGGCCAAACTTCTTCTGACAGCCTGGATTGCAGCCCTTTAGCTGCAGAATGACCTCAGGTGCTATCACAGGAATTGATTGGCAGATTATAGTATACAAGTAACTTGGCACCACTGTCCTAGGAGTAAGCCCAACAAATCTGGCCCCTGATGTGGAAAATGGAACAACACTCACTACCAGGTCAGACTTAATTTTGTCACACTGTTCCATGATATTAACATAAGTAGCATTATGAGCTGTTACAAAGGGACCTTGGACTTCCCAAAAATATTCTCATATGTAATATGGTGACAAAAGGTCAGGACTGTAAATCTGTATCCTGTTGCTAATGTTGGTGAACAAGTGATGTATTTTATAATGAGTTAAGATTTCTGACATCCTTGAAATCAAATATTTCTAGCTAGAGACACTGTGTTTTCATGGTATCACTAACTACCCTTCATAAAAGAGAAAATTGCTTGCATCATTTCACTGACAATATTAAATCTGATTTGTTTGTCCAATACACAAAAGACCTTCAGCATTTGGCAGCTAATACTAAGGATTAGCATTCTAGAATGGCTGAGGAAACTCTAGTAATTAGACATCTAAATAAAAAGCTTACTTGGGAGAAATCCATTATCCATATATTAATGTAAGTAGTCATTACAGCAAATTTCTATATTGCTATTCTCATGAGATCCAAATACAAATAACAAAGATGCACCAACTGTTCTCATCTGATCATAATTTATTACTGCCAGAAAAATAATTCATGAAATGCCATTATTCCAGCATGAATTCTAATATAATGTTTTTAAAAACTAACCACCTTTTTTTCCCCCACTATTATTTCTTTCCAGATGACTGGCAATCTAGTAACCTTCTCCATAAAGCATCTCAAGAAACATTATAGCAGCAGAGCCACCAGCAACAGGATAGGTGAAGACGAAAAGTATAACTGGGTTCAAAAAAGAATTAGATGGATTTGTGGAGCATAGGTCCATCAATGGCGGTTAGCCAAGATAGGCATGGATCGAAGCCCATGCTCTGAGTTCTTAAGCCTCTGTTTTCCACAAGCTGAGACATGACCACAGGGGATGGATCACTTAGTAATTGCCCTGTTGTATTCATTCCCTCTGAAGCATCTGGCACTGGCTACCACAGAAAGACCAGATACTGGGCTAGACAGACCATTGTTCTGACCCAGTATGGCCATTCTTAACATTCTTAGAAAATAGGCTAAGATCACTACAGAGAAATACATTAATGGTGAATTTTAGTTTTCTAACCTGGAAAGAACCCAAACCAGTTATATTATTATAGCTTATCCTGATCATCAGGAAATGATTCAGAAATTGCATTATACATAAATAGTGCTATATCAGGGAAGGTTTTCAAATTCCCTATCAGCTGGAAAATGTATCCTTCTGTCCTGAAGCAGCTGACCCAGGTTAGACATGGTGTTACTCTGGAGCTTGCTGTTCAGGAAAAGCTCAGGGCATGAGATTCCTCACTCCCTACTCAACTTGCTGCACTTGGAGGCATGACTCAAGGGGAAACTTCAAAGTAGTGAAAAAATTAAGACAGCAGCAGCAAGGGAATCCCACCACATCCTAAAAAAACACCCTGAGGGTTTGTAGAGTGGGAAGCAGTGAAAGAACCAGCATGTGTTTTATTCAGGGAGGGATATACTCAGATCTGAACCTGAGGCAAAAAAAAAGAAAACAAACAAAAAAAAAAAACACATACCCTTATTTTTACCTCCAAAATTTTGAACCACTTATTTTGTTCCAAAGGGCTTACCCATCTCTAGTGGTTGACACACTAAGGAAGCCTTCTTCATTGTCTTCAATGGAATTTGGATCAGACATAAGGGGTGGTGAGTATACTACTGAATGGACTCTTGTGTTCTGACTTAATGCATTTTTTAAAGGAACAAGTTATATTATTTTTGCCTAATGCAGTCTTGTGTTATTTTATTGTTTGTTACACTTCTGTCAGCAACTATATTAAAAATGCTCTCTACAGTCAAATTTGCTTTTATTTTAAGACTTGGATAGCTAAACAGTGTAGCAGTGCCACTTCATTGAATATCCCATTTCATACTGAGATTCTCTTGGGGAGCAACACTTTTATAGCATTCCCTCTTTACAATAGCTAAAGGCCTAGATTTTCAAACCTGTGGCCTAAAGTTTGGCTCCTAAATCCATAGTCAAGCTATTTCATATTTAGTTATTTCCAAACGTACTGACCATTTGCAACTTCCAAGTCATACCCACCCCACAAAACATTTTTCATACAGAATTTCTTTGTCGTTGGTGGAAAATGTACTGTGCATCACTCTAGTTTCACAATAGTAGGCTTCATTGTTAAATTTAGTGAATGTTCTGGTAGGAAGATTTAATTAATCAAGATGTGTTTCAGAAGATTTTGCTTTGCAAACTTATTTGTTCTATAAATATTTCACTGTATATACATGGCAATCCTCCTATAAAAATGTATTTTTTTAAAAAAATAAGTTAAGTACACAAGCTGGGTTAGAAAACTAGAGCACCCATAAATTAGAATCTCAGTTGGGGTGTTCTTTCCTTGCTGTGCTTGGGAAATATCAGGGAGCAAAGCTTTAAATAAAAAACAAATCCAAATATTTTAAGATGCCTCTGATAGTCCTCATGACATCATAGATAAATAGAAACCTTAAACTTGGTAATATAGTCGTGTGCACACAAGACATTCAAATTAATTGCTCATTCTTCTGGTATAAATACTACTGAAGTCATGGTGCCAAAACAGAAGAGGACCCTGGAGAGCAACATGGAGGACAGCTTGTTTGCAAGCAGGAGTTTCCTTCTCCTGCTTATCCGCAGGAGCCAGAGGTTTGAAGATCACACCCTCTGCCTCCCTGGGGATCATCTCAAATATTGTACCCTGGATGTAGTGAGGATCACCCCAGAGTCTTCTGTGCTTTCTGTCCCCTTACCTTGGGAATACATAATATAGCCCTGGAGGGCAGATAAGACTAGTGGAGCTCAAGAAGAGTCTTTCATTAAAAAAAAAAAAAAAAAAAAAAAAAAAGTGTGTGTTTTAAATAATTGTTAGAGTAAGCTAGAAAACAGGGGTCATTACAGTGTTGGACATCTGGTGAGCATGGAGGGGAAAGGTGGAATCAAGCTCATTAGTAGATTTCTTGGCAAATATTTTTTAAAATTGTATTTATTCATTTTGAATGCTGAAAACAGGCCCTGGGTAAAAAAAGAGCAGCTGGAAAGGGACAGATGGGGCAGGGGAGAAGGTAGAGTTACCAAAAATTTAGAAAACACTAAAAATATTTTATATAGGTGGCTGGAAAAAAGGATCCTGGGTAGAACTGAAAAATAAAGGGTAAAGATAGGATAGAGGTGGGCGGAAATACAGGTATCAGAAACAAGATGGTTTTAGAGTAGCAGCCGTGTTAGTCTGTATTCGCAAAAAGAAAAGGAGTACTTGTGGCACCTTAGAGACTAACAAATTTATTTGAGCATAAGCTTTCACGAGCTACAGCTCACTTCATCAGATGCATTTGGTGGGGGGGAAGAAAAAAAAAAGATGGTTTTAGGTTTTGTATTGTATTGTGAGAATGTGAAGTGTGTTACAGTGGCATAGAGAATACAAAAGGTACAGAAGGGTTAATACTATTTTTTTTTTTAAAGTCCAGAACTTTAAGTGTTTCTGTAATTCTGGATTTAACAAAGGTACTGGCCTTGCAGTGACTTATTTGCTTGGTAGTTCTGAATAGCATCTCTAGTAACAGGGAGCAGAAAATCCATCCTTAAAGTAGGTCATAGCCTTCTTCTAAGAAAACTGAAGCTAACCAATCAACAATGCTGGCTGGGGAAGGATGGGTTGTGGTAGGGTAAATATTTTTGCAGCAGAGGAAAATCGCTTTCTAGGATAGAACCACCCTTAGAGAAGACAGCAGAGCAAACCTCACATGATAGATCCCTTCTTTTGTAGATGCAAATCCATCCCAAGAGCCAGAGGTCTGAACTGGTGCAGGGAGATGATTTGCAGCTCCATAGGTCAGCTGGAGATGAATCTAGAGCTGCACAATAAGCAGTGGCAGAAGTCATCCTCCCCCCTTCCACTTTTTAGGCCAGGTAGCAAAGAACCTATACATACAGAACTTCATCTGAATCATCATATCTGGCTTGGGTCTCCATAGGTAAATATGTTGGGGGGAGAAGGGGAAGAGAAATTGGGTGCATCCTCCACAACCGAGAACATGTATAGTGATTCCACTTGTCTGTATATCCCACCTTGATCCCTAACACCCACTGGAGAAGCATAAACAAGATATATCTGTTGCTATTCCAACAGCAGATATTAAAGGAAAAAGTGATATGGGTTAAAGAGCTCTTAGTATATGTCTGGAGAGACGATTGATTCCTTAAACCCTCCTGTGTTCTATTAGTCTAAAGTATATTCCTCCGAAGTTTCAAAATGAAACAGATATTGTTTTCTTCTGGCCCCAGTGTAATATTGTTTCAAGGAAACAGTTTTTACAGATTACAATATTGTAATTTATGAAGTTCTAGGGTATGAATTTGTTTTCTGTAGTCATCTAAAGTCATCCTACCAGAATTCATGTCACTAATTTAGAGCATTTGATTGTACTTGTGGTTGGGTAGTGTCAGTTAATACTATCCATCCATTTTGGAAAGATGCTACAAAGATTCCATGTGGCTGTGTGGGTGGATGACCATCCTCATGGATATGCAGATTGCTGAAGTCCTGATGTGTCATCTTAAAAATATGCTTAGATGCAAGATACCATTTTTAAAGCCCACCTCTAGTCACCTCTGATATTACAGTATTTCTGATTGGTAGACACTTAAATGAAAGCCACACTTGAAAAAGGTAAAAAGGAAACTAAGGTACAAGCTACCACCCCTGTTTGAAATTCTACAGGAGTTATAACATGAAAGAACAGATAGATAGCTATTGTGAATTATTTAAAGGATCTAACCTGGAACCCTATATATTCCTGGAATAAAACCAAATCATGACAAAAAATACAACACCAACCTAAGGTACCTTTCTGAAAAATATTGAAATGGGTATGAAATTTCCTGAACTCAAAATTTAGAGCGGTAAATCAAAATATTTTCAGCTCCATGGAAGTGTATTTAGTCCTTAACTATCAATTTCAGACAATTTTATTTACTCCATTTAAAAAAGTGTTTGTTCAGCATTAGATAATTTAAGCTGAATATATTTGAAAAATTGTCTATGTATCAGGTTAAAATGTAGCACAGAGTTCTTTGAAGAGAGCTATGATGAAGATACCCAACTTCCAAAATGTTATCAGCACATGTGGCCTGTACCTTAGAGATATTTTTCTAGAAGGTTTATTTTTACTAGTACTATGGAATGCATATTTGTTACTGAGAAAGCTTACCAGGAATACTGACTTGAGCTGGTTGCCACACTCGAGACACAGAGGATAGATTAAAAAGAAGATAGTTTCACTGTCAAGGCATCTGTACAACTTGACTGTCCACCATACACCTTAGCAGAGGATAAAAGGTTGATGGCATAAATTGTAATTGGGAACATTAACACCAGGAAGTTTTTGATTTACAACACTAATAATTTATTGTTAATGCTAATATGTAGGGCATATTTTCCTCACAGAAAGCAATTAAAAACATTCATAACAGTCCTGATCCAGGATTTACTGCGTCCTTGATCTGAAATATAGGATTTTTGCTGTAGTCAGGAATGACTAAAAGCTGAGTAACCTTTTCAGGACTAGATCTGGAGGATAAACAGGAACATGTCTACTATTTTTGTATTTTATGAGGGGAACATTTTAATTCTATGCTGAAAAAAAGTTTTTTTAATTTATTCATTGAAAAAGGTTTACAGAAGGAAAAACACTATTTCTAGTTTGAATTTATACTGCATATTACTTTCTTACATTTCTGTTTATCAATGTATGAAGTCTTTCCATCCCCAAACTCTTGATCATACAAACACCAATTAAATCATTGTTTCTTAATGTAAATGAATATTTTCTACTGTTTTATCATATCACAAAACCATTCTATTTTAGTTTCCAAAATAGGAGATGCCAGTGTTTGTACTTTGGTTATTTCTATAGATTTGAGATTTATTTGCATACACACAAATATATAAACCAGTACAAAAGATAAACCATTAAAACTAGTAGAAGCATAAAGAACACCCACTGTACTAATAATTTTAAAAAGCTCTCATGCTCCGAAATCATTAAATACTTTTTCCAGGTGATGCATATGTAATGTTTCCAGCAATCTTTATTTTTAAAATAGGGTTATTGATCGTGACACATCAACAGTTGCAAATAAATCTGAGTGAACCACGCTTGCTTATTTCTGAGTTATAAAATTCAGGGTTTTCAGACTGTTTTCTTATGAAAAAAAGAAATCAACCCATCATGATATTATGTAATTGCTATTTTCCCTACTTTGGAAGAATTTCTCGCTTCCTAGAATAAAGCAAAAATTCTACAATTGTCTACCAGCTCCAGAAAGTCTTGAACACTGCAAAAAAGTATTGATAAGGAGACTTGTAAATCCAAAGAACAAGTTTTGAATCTGTTTTTATCACAACCTACCATAATGCTATTTTTGGACAGTCTGACTAGGACCCTGCCAACATTTGTCAGAATATTCAGACCGTTATGCCTGGTGGAATTAGGGAACATTCTGGGTAATATTTTGAGTTCATCAGCAAAAGGGCTATGCACCACTTAAATTATCTTTTGAGGGCTTCAGTGAGCTATAGTTCTTGTGCTAGCCCTCCCTACACAAGGGTTAGCTTTACCCAGAACAAGCTGGAGGAGAAGCAGCTTATTTAAGATATATACATTCTCTCTTGCAGGAAAGCTCATTTTAACGTCTACCTTCCATGTTGATATGTACTCCTCTCTCGTTCAGACTTCAGCTTCCCTAATGATTTACAGATTACTGACATTCCCCTCCCCCCACAGGGCTCCATGTAGCATACAAGAGCTGATGGGGTACTTATCACTAGAGAATTGTTTTCTGGAGTGTAAAACATACAAAATCACTATGTTGCAGGTACAAATGGATTATTTTTAAAAAAAATCTAGATGAAGTTTTTTCTGTTGCAGAGAATGGGTTGTTTAAATAGCTGACATTTAAGAGGCTTCTGGCCATTCACTAGGGGTAGTAGAAAATCTTCTGTTGAAATTTTTGCAAACAAAGGAGTGTGTGTGTGTGCGCGCACGCATGTGCGCGCGAGAGAGAAAAAAGATGGTTTTGTTGAAGAGTGTCTGCTGTCCTTGGAAATTTCTCATCGAAAAACTGAATAACCCAAACCTACAAACAATTATTCTGAAATACAGCCATAGTGTCTCATGGGAACTGTAAATGGAAGCCTCATGTTCCAATTTCCCAATATGGATTGGACTACCTACTTGAACTACACTCCCATGATGCATGGTTTTTGCTCTGTGTGAGGGGACGCAGTGTGTTATGGAGGAGTTGCATGGCCCCAGTACATCATTGGAGAGAGAGTCAGGATGCAGACTCCAGCCCATTGAGGAGAATGGGAACAAGGAACCCAAACTAGAGCTCACATGATGCATATTTGGGCCTGGCTTCATGGGAGATGTAGTGTCACCAGATAAGCTGGCCTTTAACGAGAGTGGAGGCATGAAGCACTTAAACTGCAACTCCCATTAGGCACCACAGCATTATTATTTTTTAAATCGGCAGTTTTCTACCAAACTATTTCGTTTTTCTCCCCAAATCTTGACACTTTTTTGTGGGGATCAGGAGGTTTGTGCTCTCTAAAATGTATACTTTTACAAAAGTAAAGGCACAGAGAAAGTATCAGTATAGATTAGTCCCATACACCATGACAAAATATGACTGGGGGTTTTTTTGGACAGGAAATGGCTACATGAAAAGCTGCAGCTTTTATTTATTTCTCAAATTCATGAGGGGTGGGGGGGAAAATGGAAAGCAAGGTCTTAAAAGCTGAAAACTGAGCTATCTATTTAATAAATGATAATGAAAACCACAGGGGAAAATGTGTGGAAGCAAGAAAAATACATTCACTGGTTAGAAAAGCAACTCAGCATTTAGAACCAGGGAATAAATAGTGCAAGGGGATGTGGGAACTTCCCTGTCCATAAAAACAACAAAGAAAAAAAAAGTCAGTCCCACATATATCTCTGGGAATTTTCTCAAGTCTCTTCTGCCATACAAATGTGGTCGTGAAAGTGTCTGTTGGTTTGCAAAGAATGTAGCTCCCAAATATTTAATGCCATTTATTTTTCATCTCTGGCGTGGGGGGGGAGGAGGAGAAAACTATGAAATAAAATTTGGTTAGAAGTGAAACCTTGGATTCTTGCCAACTATTTTTCCCTTTTAAAAAGCTAACTCCTTTTAATTAGTGAAAGGAGATGAGGGACTGAGGTTTTCAGTTCAACCAACTAAGAAAGAGATTGTCAGTAATTATAAAGTTAGATAGTGGAATAATGTTGATATCATGGGACTTCAAGAAAACATCAGGAGCCTAGAGCTGTACAGAAAGAGGGAGAGATAGACATTCCTGAATTATGGAAGTGATGGTGCTATTGAGCCATCTACAAGAGTTCTAGCAATGGTATGAGGTGTAATTAAAGAGACAAGACAGGCTTCAAATTGCTACTCACACTGGATTTTTACAAGGACTGTACATTTAGCCCTGGATCCATATCCGATTGATATTTGTGGAGCTTAGCACTGATTAGAAAGCAGATAAGTTTTAAAAGTGCAAAATAAAACGAGTATGTGCAGTTTAAAAAAAAAGTCACCTGTAAGCACACTGCCTTGTTCCATCACAGTTGTTTGTATAGGAGTGTAGGCATGATTTCCTGCTAAACTGACAATAGGATTTAAGATTAAAGATCCCTAGGGATCTCTCTTCTTTCCTGTACATCTTTTGATGTGATGAGTCATTCAACATCACTTCCCCCCCTCCCCTCCAGGATTCATTCCTCTGGGGTGGGGAAACTTAGATTCTTCACTCAATAAAGATTCAAATTATGAGATCTTAAAATACTGAACATAATTGACACTGACTAGCAGTCAGCGATGTTCGAATAGCAATAAGAAACACTGTAGGTAGTGGCTCTCTTTGGCTTTATCCCAGGGATGTTCTAATTGTCCAGAAATGCCTTTCCCATTGTGCCTCACTGCTTGTTTTAAGGTGCCCCACAGCTGCTCTTGAAATCAGATACTTTAAACTTGTTCAATCTCTTTTTCTTCAGAGATTGAGAGAAGCAGAACATTAATTTTATTAGTGATATAAGTGTGTTATTAGAAGTTGACTGCATGTATGTTTTCTCTGGGTGCTGCACGAGCTCTGGCCAGATCACCTGTACAGCAGCCTTCGATCGAACTGGCCAATAACCACAGACTCCTTAATAATGAAGGAACTCTGTCAGGATTATTGTTGAAGCAGCACAAGTATTAGTGCCTTATACTTGCTACAAGTACACTTAATACATGTATGCCTGTGACAATGGACAGAGCTCAGTAAATGGTGGCACTTTCCATTACCCCCTGAGCTAGCCAAAGATACAGACTCCATTTTATATGCCAGTACAAAAAAGTTACATATTGCCCCTGAGGTGGTTTGATCAAAATATCTTTATCCATCACACAGTCATCCTGACCTTATCTTTAAGAGAGAGGTTTAGCATGTTACTGTTATCTTTCAGGAATGTGTTTGTACCAATTTGGTATGAGGGTGTTCTGGTACCACCCTTCTGGAATGTGATTACATGAGTGTTCTGTGCCTAGCACTTCTCTCTATTCTTGCCAGATTCTGTAAGCCTGCTCACACCTTGTCTCTTGCTAACTTTGGTTTTTTTTTTGTTTTTTTTTTTTTTATTAGCAAGGCTTGACCACTACTTTAGTTCAGGCCTCATACAAGACCTCTGTCAGCTCTTTCTACTACAAAGAACAATTTAAAAGATATAGACCTAAACCTGAAAGAGCTCATGCAAGGGACTGTGGGAAACAGGCTATTTATTGACCTTAAAAGACTTCAACCTAAAGCATTGGCAACTTACCCCAGATGTAAACCTGATGGATTGGAACTGTGAAGACTAAAAACCCACTGCACGGCAAGTAGCCCTCTGAAGTGGTTTGTACTCTGGAAAAAGGTCAACTGTTTCATCTGTTAAGAAAAAAAAAACCATGCATTTTGGCCAGAGAAATCTCACATTGATCCATAAAGATTAAAATAAAATAAACCCAAGAACACTTTCTTCCTTCTATCCAACAGGACAATTATTGGTTTGCTATTTTCCCACCACAAAGACAAAATACATTTTTTCAGTGGTTGCCATTGAGAAGTCAACATATATCTACAGCAGTATCCGAGTCACAACTTGCAAGTGTTAATTAAAACTAGGAAGTAACTGATGAATCTGATACTACTGTGTAGTAATCTGACAGAATATTGACTTTTTGAATGGCAGCCAATGTATATAGAAGGCTGAGGTGAATTAATGGCCTAAGTTCAAGTTTAAGAAGATAATGCATTTGCTCCCCCCCACACCCCTTAAAATAAGGCTACTACACAGGAACAAGATTTGACCTAAGATGTTCAAGTAAATTATGCATCCCCATCCATGTACAATATGAAAGGAATGAGATTTACATGAAGTTTATATGACACTAGGCCCAATCACATTGTCTAAGTTAATTTCTTCTAGTGATTTGGAAATGCATGGTTATGAATTCTTTGCAAATAGGACATTTTAAAAACAAAAAAAAGAAAAATGTGGACTTTGCTTTTTGTAAGAACAGTCTAAGACCAAAGGTTACTAATGAAATGCATAAGCAGTAAAACTTCCTGCTAATGTTGTATTAGCACTTTTTTGATGTCCTATTGAAAGGACATCTGACCCAGTCTTGAACTCATATCTATCAGAAGCAATGATATATTGCAGTAATTTGGAAGAATGCTGTGGAAAAAACAAGAGCAGCAGCAGAGAGTTGGTCCAGTTTTTTTGGACTTTTTTTTTTTTTTGACTGTGAAGGCAAAAGGATTTTTCTGCTAACATCTAGGGGAAAAAAGTAAACAAAATAATAAAAAAAAGGAGAGGTGCCTCTTTGCCTAGCTATAGGAAGCTCTCACTCTCAAAAAGAGCAAACAGTGAGTTAGAAAAGACTATATGAACCCTTGGAACTTAAATCACGAGGAACAGTTCTCTTCAAATGCTAAGAATTTGCCATAGACAAGCCATTTTTTTTTATTGACACATTAAAACAATCTGCTTTTTGAAAACTTCATGTATTCAGGAGTGTCCAACATTGACAATCTGCTTGTTGTTGCTGGGTCTGATAATTAAAAGTTAAATGGAAGAAAAGATTTGAAATGGTCATGGGCACAACAATAACCATCTGCTACAAATCGGACAAATGAATGTTCTTAAACAGAGGCCTGTTGAGCACTGACTGTTCTATAGTCAATATACTAGTGGTCCACTGAGAACTGGCAGGTCCTGGGGTGCTGCCTCTGCTGGACAGAGTAGGGGCAGGGAAGGGTGAGAACAAAACCAAAAAAAGCTATGCCGCCGCCACTATAAGCGGCACTACATGAAAGCCTTTGTTATTTCACTTTTTCCACACTAAGATGCAGTGGGAGCTAGAAACAATATCTGAGGGAAGAGAAGCCCCTTTTGAGCAGCATCATTGTAGGGCAGATTCAGGATTGGGAAATTGTTATAGGAGTGATGTAATCTTCATTCTCCCTCCAAGAATGTGTTATCAGAGCATCCAAGGGCTTATTAACACAGCCTAGACTCAGCACAGGAAGCTTGTGCCAGGTGAGGCATCTTCAACCATGATCATATGGATAAGTCTTGAGTGTATTTGTAATTAAAAGACTTAGTTGCAACGACGACTGCAAAATGTTCACAGCACAGTCTGCATTAAAAAGCTAATCTATTGCTGACAAATTCTAAATAAAAGACTTCCCTCACCCAGTCACTACTTCCCTCACCCAGCCAAGTTCATTGGAGCAACAATTAAGGCACAGGATGGACTTTCTCCATCCTAATCCACAAACCAAACTTATGACTTATTATATTCTTCCATCCGAAGAGTTCTTCTAGATAAATAAACCCTTTCAGGTTTCCAGGATTCCCTTTGAGAAAAGATTTGTTCTCAGACACCCAATCCTATGTTTTCTTTGGCTGAAAGGGAAAAGCCGAAGTACGCATCTCCTTTTAGGGGCCCTCACCAGTTTACCACTGCCTTCTCTTTATTGCTCTGCTCTAACAGTCTACATGGCAACTTGTTAATAATTGGTAAATTATAGAGAGTGTCATCTCTTCCTTTTTTTAAAAGTTTCTAATTTTGCATGCATCACTTAGTCAGATCTAGGTATACCCCATCACACAAGGATAAACAAATGCATATTTCACAGTACAAGTTGATCACTACAGAGAGCGGAGAAGAACTCACTTCCTCCATATTTATAGCATCCCACATTTAGCTAAGTGTTTATGCAATGTCCATGAGCTTTCTTTGAGGCATCAGATATTGGCCTTGCTGGGGAGGCAAGACTTGGCCCAAATAGTCCACTGAACTGATATGGCAAATGCTAAAGCTGGTTTGTGATATACACAACAGAATAGGACCTAGAGTTAATTCCCCCCCCCTCATTAAAATGGAGGTATAGGTGATCAATCTAGTGTTATGCTGCATGGGAACAGATCAGAAAATGGGGCTTTTGATTGAATTTGCAAAACTGCGAGCATGGATTAAGTTCAGTGATCATATAAAAATATGAGTTTGATTAATATAATTAGGACACACATAGGAGCTGAAGATAAAAAGGTGGCCAAGAAAATTCATAGGAAAAAATGGAGACTAAACTTTTCAAAATTTGAAATAATGTCATATGGAACCTGGAATCAGACTTGTCTCAAGCTATTCTACAACATACAGTTAGAGTCCAAACTCTGCTCTCCATGCCCTTTCCTGGGTTTTATCTACTAACAAAACAATCCTAATGAAACAGATCAGCTCAAACATTCTATCCAAGTTTGATTGCAGTGGCTATTGTGCCTCAGATTCTCTTCCTCTCCTGCTTAGCCTAAAATTCTCACTCCTGCTCTCAAAGTCGCTCCTACTTTTCTTATGTCCTGGTGAGGTTAACAAACCCGACTCAGTCAGAAAAAACACTTTTTCTGCCAAATCAACACCTGCTCATAAGTGGGGTGTTCAGGCAACCATTGTCAGCTTATTATAGCCAGCTATGAAGGAGTTGGAATTAAGGGTGCACAATAATTATACATGGGTTAATTATGTGATTATGAAAGTGTTGTAGTGTGCTATTCATTGCTTAAGAGAAGTGTTTTCTTGTTTCTCAGGAAAATAAAATGTTTCTCTTTTGATATGCAGTGAACTTTTATGGTCATGTCCAACAGTGTTGCAACATTAACCAGCAGAGATGCACATTTTCATTGAACACCAGCTGTTGAGCAGCCTTAGGAAGCTGCACTGTATAGAAGGAGTACATTTACAGCAACTCAGCTCAGGTTCTGTGGGGTCTTCTGCAGTAGAAGAGCTGTCAATATGCAGCATGCTAAAGCATTCACAACACATTCATAGGAGGAAAGCTCCTACAGTGGCAATAAGTACTAATTGGCTGCAGTAGATCTGTATTTTTACTTTTACTACAAAACCTCCCTAGATGCCTCAACAAAGATTAGACATTTTGTGCTGAGCACTGTACAAACATGAGAGTTCCTAGCCTGAAGAGTTTATCGTCTGAACAAGCAAGAGACAGAAGGACACTCATGTTCTGGGGTGCAATCCAGACCAGTGATGGATTGTGTCATCATTTTCTCTGTAACCCTGAGTGCCTTAAAGTGCTCTCATGCTGTAGCTCCTTTGTTTGGACACTCCTAGCCAGCATTCAAGCATGCACTAAGTGTCTGTGCGAGAAACTGCCTGGACCAGCAGGTCTTATTCCACGAGCCTGCTTGTTACACCACAGCCACACTCTGGGCTCCACCTGCCTGGCATGATGACCACAAAATCCCACAGTCCCAGATTTTCCCAAAACGATGTGCTCTGCAGTGTCTAGGCCCTTGCCTGTACCATTCAGAGGAATAATGTTTGTTCTAAGGAGACAAAATGCACAGCATATCAATTTAACTGGCCTTAACAGTCACTTCAATTCAAACAGCACTGGGTTGGTTTAGCTTAAAATACAAACAAGTTGATTAACAAAAAGGTGATAGTTTTTAGTGAGTTTAAGTAGGAAGGAGAGAGTTAGAAATGGTTACAACCAAAAAAAAGTGCTTTCTAGAGATGAAAATTTAAAAGCTAAAATCTTGGTTCAAGGTAAGATTTATCATATTACCTTCCAGCAAAATGGCTGACCACTCCTCTCTGGTCAGGATCTCACAAAGTCCACAGTGCTGGGTTCTTTTGTCATCTTAGCTAAAAGCCCACTTAAGGTTCACTGCCCCTGTCTTCTGTAGTCAACCTCTCACAGATTGTGTGCATTAAAAAAAATGCTGTTTACAATTGAGCTGCTTAATACTAAAATATATCTTCCCCTTTACAAGCATCTGCCTGTAAAACAGGAACTGTCCCTCTCAGGGCATGGCTGAACAAGTGTATGATCCTACAGTTTCAGTTCCAACTTTTTGCTGGTTTTGAATTTAAGTTATTTTTGAGTCAGGATTTTTTAGGATGGTTAGGACAATGCCTGCAGACTGGTCCATGGCTCATAACTCTCAAAATGCCTAAGGACTGGCTGACTGTGGTTATTGAAATGGGGAAGTTCTTTATTTGCATAAAGATGACCTAATTAGAACCAATTTAGTGATGCTAATAGCCTTATGAGTGCCCCATTCTGGGCAAGTAGCTTGCCAAGTAGCTTGCCAACTTGCCAAGATTTGCCAAGTAGTTCCTGAGAGCAGGTACAAAGGAGAGGAACCAGCCAGGCCACTATCTTCAATAACCAAATGAAAAGACAGGCAGTTTGCTGTTTATCTACAATCATAGTGGCTGTTCACTGGCTGGCCTCTGGATATTCCATGCCATCATGCTTGACAACAAGTTCTGCACTTCCTCCAACCTGCCAGATGGACATCAAGGGACAGGAGAACAGCAATGTTATCTTACGTTCCCCGACCATGGTTTTTAAAAAGTTAGGGTTTGTCTATGGGAACAAGTAGACCACAGCCATCTGTGGTATGAATCTACCCCACACTAGCTTACTGTAGTCTAAGTGTAAATCTACACTTAGAGAACCCTGCATAAATGAGTCTCAGAATCTAGGTCAACTGACTCAGAGTTGCAAGAGGGTTAAATAAGTAGTACTGTAGAAGTTTCAGCTTGGGCTGGAGCCTGACCTCTGAAATCCAGTGAGGCAGAGAAAGTCTCGCAGTCCAGGCTCCAGCTGGAGTGGACATTTCTGTAGAGCTAATTTTAGCCCTGCAGGGCAAATCCGAGTCAGATGACCCAAGCCCTGAGACTTACTGCCGTGTTTGTTTGTGTGTTTGCAGTATAGATGTACCCTAATTGTCTGTATGCACCCTGCTGCACATTAGGGCTTTAAGTGCTCCAATGAAGTCACTAACAAACTGTTCATGTGCATCAGCAGAATTCACATGGACAGTTAGACTGCAGCAGGGTAGATCAAGGTAGATTCTTACTCCCTTTTGTTTGGTGTAGTCTAATTATTCGTGTAGACAAGCCCTTAGTCAGTCAGTTAGCGTCTCTCTCTCTCTCACACACAACACACACACACACACACACACACACACACACACACACACACTTGCTCCAGAGTCTTTTCAGAGTATATCTGCTGCTGCAACCAGAACCAGCCCCTTTGACTTTCTCAGCCGACTTTCATTCCTTAAAAGGGATAGCGTGTAGGTAAATCTAACCCTGGTATTTCTTTCTGATTGCTTCACATGGAACATCTAAGGTTCAACATCCAAAAGCAAGTAGCCTATAACCAGATATGAAACGGAGCCACTAAGACCACTGGCTAATCTTTTGAACAGTATACCAATTTCTCGATGCTGACTGAAGCCAGAAAAACTATCCTGTGTTAATTTGATTTATTTTCTGATCTTTATTGAGAGAGATGCCTCTACCTCAGCATTCTTACATTGGTTTTTAACTCCAGCAGATGGCTGATTGGGAGCATTTATGTACACACATGCATGCACAAGCACAACTGTGTGTGGTTAGAATCCACAAAAATGTATTTAAGAATTAAATCTATAGAATAGCAAAGCAGCCCTAGGTTTAACAACCTTGCTGTCTAGAAGACCACACATGCATATATTTCACGGGTTAGAAGCTGTATATATAATCCTGAGAAATTGTCTTATTTTCACCCAAGTTTGTCATTTGAAAATTAAATGCAACAAGCTTTGTCATCTTGACCTGTACTGGAATGTTTCATTATAACCCTATTTTGGGATGGGGTAAGAGAGAAGAGATTAAATATAATCAAATCACCAACAATTTGAGAAAGCTACCTTAATTGGCATGAGAGTAGTATTCTCAATACCAGCTTCAAATCAGGGAGTCATTTGACCTTACCTTTATCAGCTAATTGACTGGAACTTATTGACAGCGAGAGATTGCTAATGCCTTATTACAAGACTGCTACATCCCCTTGTTACACAGAGCTTATAAGGAAATATTGAGTTGATATGTTTTAAGCAACCGCATAATTAGATTAATTTATTGATATTAAGCCACTGTCCTAATTTGATTTGTTTATATGCAATTTTATGTTAGTTTAGTTAATATATAAAAATTGGATACCTGTGTGGTTTTGATGTTTCTTCCCCAAACACAGCAGAGTTCTGAACCTGAGGACTCCCCAAAGTAAATAAGAGGCAACTCTGTGCCGCATCTAATAATGATTCATATAACTTCCCCATTGCCCTTCCATAACTAGTGCATGAATTAGAATACTGTTGATTTTTGAAGGAAAGCTGAGGGCTTGTCTAGACAAACAGCTGGGCTACAAGTCTACCCACAGAGAATCTTTGAGAGCATGGTGTGGTGGAAGTGATCTGGTCAGCCTGATGGTTGATTGCTTCCCCATAAAAAGCCAAACCACAGTTCAACTCAGGATTGTGCCCCAATTTAAAAAAAAAACAAAACAAAACAGAAACACTAGCCTGTAGCTATAGCCATCAGTGACCAGGGGTACGTACACAGTCATGGCTGCTGCATAATTATTTTTTTATTATGCACTTGCCCATACTCACCATGTTATCTAAATACCAACATCTGTGCTCTGGGGCTGTACACTAGCACTATAAAATAGTGATTACGTATCTCTAATATAGCATAAGTTTGACTAACCTATTTGAGGGAAATGGGGAGGGGTTTGTAGGCTCACAAAATGAATTTTCAAACATTAGTTCCCATATGATTTGAAGCTAGGTTTCTTCCCCCCTTCCCCCCAGGCAAGAGTTAATAAAAAATAAAAGTAATAAGACTAGCTAAAAGGCAGCTTGTGCTGTTTTAGGGATAGAAGGCCACCTTTGCTCCCAAGGATGGGCTGACATATCTAGATAAATGCTGGTCCTCACTCCAGCATCTGCACACCATTGTGGTGGTATACAGGAGCTGTTACAGGCCAAGGGAAAATTCCAGGGCAGGAGAAGTATAGAGAGTGAGCTGGATTGGAAGGGTTGGCTCAAATTTGTGCACTACATTGATCCCTGGCACATACAGAATCCAGGAGACACAAGGATAGCATAAAGTCATTTTGCTCCCTTTTCCTCCAGACCGAGCCTTCTGTGCTTTCCCTCAGAACATGGGGGGGGGGGAGGAGAATGGAGAAGAGTTCCGTTTTCTCCTTTCTGTACAGTTGATTTTAATGGGAGTTTTGCCTGTGTAAGTCCGGATTAGGCCCTTAAAATCAAATGGAATGCAAATCCAGCAATTAAAAAAATATGGTGGGTTTCTTAAATTGTGTTGAAATTTAAACAAAAAGAGAAAAAAGAAGAAGCAAACTTCCTCTCTTTGCTGGCTTTATCAAAACTCAGACTGTTTTTGAAAAATCACACAAGAAGAAACCCAATTTAGGACAAAAGTCAAAAGGGAGGTGTAGATGTAACAAGCGTATCAGAGGGGTAGTCATGTTTTTGTGGATACAGACTAACAACGAGGAGTCTGATGGCACCTTAAAGACTAACAGATTTATTTGGGCATAAACTTTCATGGGTAAACCCAGATGCACAGAGGCATCTGAAGAAGTGGGCTTTTTACTGACGAAAGCTTATGCCCAAATAAATGTTAGTCTTTAAGGAGCCATGTAAGAAGAGGGTTACATTGCCATTTTGAATTGTGAGAGAAAAATATTTGCCCTTTCTCCATAATGTACAGAGTGTCCATATTCTAAACTTAGAGATGGGCTCAAACCAAAACCCAGTATCTGTTAAACCTTGAATTTTGGGAGAACTTGCAATGCAAGCCTTGCTACAGTTTGGGATTTTAGAGTGGGCCAAAGCAAAATCTGAATCCTGGGATAGACAGACATCTGGGTCTGAATGTTACCACCTAAATCCATCTCTGCTTCTTAAATGCCAACACCAAGATATGTCACTGCATGATAGATAACTAATCCTTGTACAGTTAACATTTATTCAAACTTAGATGATTGTGGAAATTACAATAATCTTCCAGATCCTAGTTTGATAAATAAAAGGCCTAGATTCTTGTCATTGAAGTGGGCCATCATCCACTCCTGACAGAATTGTTGTTTCCCTGAGGGAGTCCTTGTGGAGACATCTTTCCCTTTAACTAAACTTTCCAAGGGTCTTAGGAGGGCACAGATTTAGATTAGAATTATTTGGAGTAGATTTTATTGTGTTTTGAATTTTCAACTTTTTTTCTTCTTCTTCATTTCTGCTAACTACTACATGCACCCTGGTGGTAACTGTGCACTGTAATGATTTCAGCTAGATTCTTGGATCCCCACCAAAATTATACAATATTGTTGAAAGAAATAAACCATACTTTTGAGTTAAAGATACCTAAGCAATGGTGTTGAGTCACAAAATTGAGTGATCGATTTCAGCATTGGTTAAATGAGAGACCTTTAGGCTGCTGCATTGATACAATGAACTATTAGCATCACACCTCAAGACTGTTGTGAGCCAATGTATTGCATGAGAGACATGTCAACTAATTGTTTTTGTAGGCTTGAAGAAGTGAATACTTAACCAGACATTTTTAAGATATGGTCTCAATATTATTTAAGAAAAAACATAAAAAGCTTATGGAGATCAATAGATCCCTTTCATTTCTGACTTAATCTCATGTACGGTAGGGCTTTTGAGAAATAGTAGGATAGACTTTAAACAAAAAGAACAGATGAAAGGCTGCATGCTTTCTATAGTCCATGAGGACCAACCATGCAAATTAGCCTAGGAAGATTAAAATCTCTGGAGGTTATATTATCCATGTTGTAGATGCATGACTGTATTCTTGATTATAAGAAATTATAGATAGAGAAAAGTCAATCTGTTTTCCAAGCTGTTTAGACTCCCTATTGTCCTCAGCCAAGAGTTTACTAAAAAAGGAAAAAAAAATGCTTTTCTTCATTCTTTTTGCAGTTAGTAAACAAGATGTATTTAATTCTTAGCTTTCTAAAATTTGTGTGTGTTTGTGTAATAATATATTTAACTGCTCTACAAATACATATTTTCCTCAGGAGTAACTTCTGAAAGGTATCCTAATGTGATTAGAAAAATCCTCCATATAGGAGTGTGGAAATGAAGACATTTCTAACACTGCTTTATTCAAATGAAATAATTGCAAGTATGTCTGTTCAATGGGGCAACCCATGCATAGATGGGGTTCAGTAATCACCTGTAAACTTCAATAAACCCTTGTGGTACGTATAGGATAATGCTTTCCTTAGAAATCTGTTCAATCAAGGATCTCTTGTACCTCTTGGACCAGAATCTCTGCTGGTGTAAACTGATACAGCTCCATTGACTTCATTGGAGCTAAGCTGCTGTAAACCAGCAGAGGATTTCGGCCTTTGCTTTACTTAGCTCAGTTTACTTAGCTCAGTTCAGTGCAACCAAAGCATTTACAGAAGTGATACCTTTGTCCATGTTGTTATAAGTACTGCACTATTCCCTTAAATATCTCAATTTGTACCAAATATTATAACATTTGCAAAGCCACATAATATATACCTTAATATTGACTGTTACTGTCAAATTCCTCTCCTGCCAATGCTCTAGTATGTACTAAGGCAGAACTCCCATGGAAATGTATTGGAATCCTGAATAAGAACTATAGGATTTGGACCAGATAGGGCAAATTACGACTGACCATAGCAGTCTTATTATTACCAGTCAAATGAAAGAGCATCCTGCTCTCCTGTTTGGAATGATTTCTGAAACACAGATGTAGTCTTTCCCCCCTGCCTAAATGCTTGTTTCACAGATACATAGTTGCAGAGTGTGTGTTGATGAATATCATGCAGCAAACACAGCCATCAGGCTACATGGAAAAATATTTAAAATAAAGATATGGCCATGAAAGTGAAGTATGGATGGCTGGGTCCTAAAAAGCTGCTTGTCCTAGAATATTTGTGTATCATCAATATTTAATCCTTTTTAGATTAGTCCTTGCCTTCGTGATTCATGGTTCTCATTCTGGTTTGTGAAGTAGAAATATTACAAGCGAGGAGCCCAGTTCATAGAAACACTGTAGTATTTTTGAAGCTCACTTGATTTGTTTAGAAGTAACAATATAGAATATGGCAAAAAACCAACCACACACCACAACCACCACCCTCAACAGGCTCCACCAGAGAGCCATACGGAGAATGAGGATACAAAGTCAACACATGCACACAAGGAGTCAAGGTGCTTTCCTCTCTACTTCTCTATGGGATGCCAGTCAACCCAAGAAAAGCAGGGAGAATATGGTGATGTCTCTGCCCCAGTTCCCACTGGCCTGAGGAGCTGGTTGGGCACACCTGGAGTAGGGGTGCACAATCCAGAAGAGATTTGTGCTGCAGAAAAGAATGAGGAAATGAATATACGCCTGTGCCTATCAGGTATAATCTGGTTCTACATGCTACATTTTTTAAAATGTTCACTGTTATTGCATTAGGAACCATTTGAAGGGGGAATAAAGCTATGAAAATTTAATCTAGACATGCACAAATTTTGAAGCCAGAAGGGATCATTATGATAATCTAGTCTGAGATTCTCCATAACAGACCACAGATTCAGCATCAATTCCTCCCAATTCCTTTTGGTATTCCCTTGCTTATACTTCTAAGGATTGTGTTTGCCCTTTCAGCTGCAGCATTGTACTTGGAGTTTTTGTTCAATGGGCTGTTTATTGCCTATGTATACGACACAGATGTTTCTGAAGTGTATGTTTAATCATAGAAATGTAGGACCTCAGTAGGTCATTTAATCCAGTCCCATGCACTGAGGCAGGACCAACTATTATCTAGACCAATGGTTCCCAAACTTGTTCTGTTGCTTGTGCGGGGAAAGCCCCTGGTGGGCCGGGCTGGTTTGTTTACCTGCCATGTTCGCAGGTTTGGCTGACTGCGGCTGTGGTTTGCTGCTCCAGGCCAATGGGAGCTGCTGGAAGCAGCGCGGGATGAGGGACATACTGGCTGCCGCTTCCAGAGGCTCCCATTGGCCGGAAGCAGCAAACCACGGCCACTGGGAGCTGCGATCGGCCAAACCTGTGGACGTGGCAGGAAAACAAACCAGCCCGGCCTGCCAGGGGCTTTCCCTGCACAAGCAGCGGAACAAGTTTGAGAACCACTGATCTTGACTATCCCTAACACGTCCTTGTTTAACTTGTTCTTAAAAATCTCCAATGACAGAGATTCCACAATCTCCCTAAATAATTTATTCACTTGCTTAACTACCTGTATACTTTTGAAGTTTTTCCTAATGTCTAACCTAAATCTCCCTTGCTGCAATTTAAGCCCATTGCTTCTTGTTTTGCCCTCAGTGGATAAGGAGAACAATTTATCATCATCCTATTTCTTTAAGTATGTAATAGGTTGTGATACTCTTATATGCTCCCTCAGTCTTCTATTCTCCAGAAGAAACCAACCTAAAGAGAAATACAGGTGAAATGAATTTATTCTTCAACTTATTCACAAACAGGCTTCATTCTCCACTGTACCCAAGCACAGCTCAAGCTCATGTGGCAGTAGGGGAGGTGGAACTGCCTGGAACCAAATTTCAGCTACCCATCTCTAATGTAAGTTAAAGATGTAGTGGGACAGCTCTAACTTAAACACTGGCAGAAGATCAGCTAATGCAAAGTTTTGCACTACCACCACCACTCTCCTGACATGTCACCTGTTTCTTTCCAACAGCTCCAACACGTCCCCCTCCTCACCTCAGAGATGCTACCCAAACTATGGGAGCAAAGTTCCAGTACAGGAATGGCATAGTTGGTGTAGGAGAACTGCTTTGCACCTGCAGATATTTACCTTACACAGGAAGAATTTTAAGATACAAAATCTTTGGCCACTTTAAATTCACTTTGCACCACCTAAGCAATGCAATGTGAACTTGGTGTACTGCAGAATCTGGCCCAAACACATACAAAGGAGCTAGTTATTATTTGGTGTTGGATGTCATGACCAGCAGTGAGTGAACCTCAAGAAGTTCAGTTTGGAACAAAGCCTTCTACCTTTCAATGTTTATCTGAAGCTTTTCTAAATATCATTATGTTCAACATAATCTAACTGTAATAGATTCTGAGACAAGAAGGGATCATTCTGATAATCCAAAATGACCTGCTGCATACCACAGGCCATAGAGCTCCCCCAAAATAATTCCTACACCATACCTTTTAGAAAGTCATCCAATCTTGATTTCAGAATTGCCAGTGATGGAGAATCCACCATGACCATTGGCAAATTGTTCCAATGGTTGATTAGCTTGACTGTTAAAAACATACACCTTGTTTCCAGTCTGTTTCTCTAGCTTTATGTTCCACCAACTGAATTGTGTTATACCTTTCTCAGCTAAACTGAAGAGCCCATTAGTAAATATTTGTTGCCCATGTAGATACCTGAAGACTGTAAATAAGTCATCCCCTAACCTTTTTTTGTTAAGCTAAATAGACTCAAAGAGCTCAATCACTATAAGGCGTGTTTTCTAATCCTTTAATCAATCATTCTCCAATATATCAACATCCTTCGACAGAGGTAAAGTAACCTCTACTCCTACGCACAATTCCTCTGTTTATGCATACCAGGATCACTTTAGCACTTTTGCTTACAGCATTGCACTGGGAGCTCATGTTCAGCTGAATAGCCATCATGATGCTCAAATCTTTCAGAGTTACTGCTTCTCAGGACAGAGGACCTGATCCTATAAGCAGGGTCTAAATTCTTTGTTCCTATTTACATGTAGCCATATTAAAACACTTGGTTTGCCTGTGTCCAGATGGCACAGTATCAGTGACTTTTCCTTTTCATTATTTAACAACCCCCCCCCCCATTTTTTGGTCACCTACAAACTTATCATAGAATCAAAGAAGAGTAGGGTTGGAAGAGACTTCTGGAGGTCATCTAGTCCAACCCCCTGCTCAAAACAGGGCCAATCCCAAATAAAGCACCCCAGCCAGGGCTTTGTCAAGACAGGGCTTAAAAACTTTATCAGGGATGATTTTACATTTTCTTCCAGGTCACTGATAAAAAATGTTCAATAATGTAGGGCCAAGAACCAACCCCTTCAAAACCTACTGGAAACACACCCACACAGTGAAGTGTCTTGGCTTACAGTTACATGTTGAGGCCTATCAGTTAGCCAGCTTTTACCCCATGTGCCATGTTAATTTTATAAAGTTCTAGCTTTTTAGTTTAGTGTTATAGTGTTCTAGTTTTTAGTCACAATGTTGGGCAGTGCCAACTCAAACACCTTCCATTATCTTAAAAAAAAAAGCACATAACCTCAAATTATATATAAATAAAAGTTAGACAGCATGCCCCCCCACCCCAATTTATGTCAATTACATAAGTATTGAAAGTAATATAATGTCAAATTTAGAATGAGTGGGGGCCTGAACCAAAACCCAATATTCCTAATCTCCCAACTTTGAGGAAGTATAGAGCAGGAGCTTAGCCTCAAAGCTCAGGTTCATCTTTAGTTTTGAGACTTTCCTACACTCTGTGTCCTATTTTTCTTTTTTGTCTTAACTCATGCTTCCAACATGCCAACCCTCAGCTCTGGCTGCCAAGGGGTCCCTATCACAGAATAACTTACATATGGTCTCTCTGCTACCAGATTTATGTGGTTTCTGGGTCAAAGAAGTCCCCGATATTATCATCATTGATTGAGTCACTGTCAGAGACTTTACATCATTGAAACAAAACAAAGACACATGGTCTGTAGCCCAAGATGCTTATTTTAAAGCTGATCATTTGTGTGTACTGCATAGTCTGTTCTGCTGGATGAAAAGAAAGTCTTAAACTAGTGCAATTTTTATTCTTTTGGGGTACTAGATCTGAGGAACTCTCTCAGATTGAGGTGTCAATAGATGAGGTTTTGGGGAAAAAAAAAGAAACTAAACAGTAATAAGTCTCCAGGACCTGATGGTATTCACCCAAGAGTTCTGAAGGAACTCAAATGTGAAATTGCAGGACTACTAATTGTCATCTGTAACCTATCATTTAAATCAGCTTCTGTACCAAATGATTGGAGGATAGCTAATATGATGCCAATTTTTAAAAAGGGCTCCAGAGGTGACCTTGGCAACTACAGGCCAGTTAGCATCACTTCAGCAAATTGCTTGAAACTATTGTAAAGAACAAAATTGTCAGACACATAGATGAACATAATTTGTTGGGGAAGAGTCAACATGGTTTAAGGGAAATTATGCCTCACCAATCTACTAGAATTCTTTCAGGGGTTCAACAAGCATGCAGACAAAGGAGATCCAGTGGAGATAGTGTATTTAGATTTTCAGAAAGCCTTTGACAAATTTCATCACCAAAGGCTCTTAAACAAAATAAGCAGTCATGGGATAAAAGGGAAGATCCTCTCATGGCTTGGTAGCTGGTTAAAAGATAGGAAACAGAGTAGGATTAAATGGTCAGTTTTCAGAACAAAGACAAGAAAATAGTGGTGTCCTCCAGGGATCTGTACTGGGACCAGTCCTATTTAATGTATTCATAAATGATCTGGAAAAAGAGGAAACAATGATACAAAATTACTCAAGATATAGTTAAGACCCAGGCAGACTGAAGAACTATAAAAGGATCTCACAAAACTGGGTGACTGGGTAACAAAATGGCAGATGACATTTAATGTTGATAAATGCAAAGTAATGCACATTGGAAAACATAATCCTAATGATGGGATCTAAATTAGCTGTTGCACTCACTAAAGAGATCTTGGAGCCATGTGGATAGTTCTCTGAAATCATCCACTGAAGGTGCAGTGGCAGTCAAAAAAGCAACCAGAATGTTGGGAATCATCAAGAAAGCACAGATAATAAGACAGAAAATATCATATTGCCTCTATATAAATCCATGGTACGACCACACCTTGAATACTGCGGGCAGATGTGGTCTCCCCATTTCAGAAAAGATATATTGGAATTGGAAAAGATTCAGAAAAGGGCAACAAAAATGATTGGGGTAGAGAAGGGCTTCTGTATGAGGAAAGATTAATAAGACTTTTCAGCCTGGAAAAGAGGTGACTAAGGGGGGGAGATATGATAGGTCTATAAAATCATGAATGGTATAGAGAAAGTAAATAAGTTAGTGTTATTTACTTCTCATAATACAAGAGCAAGGGGCCACCAAATGAAATTAGTAGGTAGCAGGTTTAAAACACAAACAAGAAAGTATTTTTTCCACACAACACACTGTCAACCTCTGGAACTCCTTGCCAGAAGGTGTTGTGAAGGCCAATACTATAACCGGGTTCAAAAGGGAACTAGATAGATTCATGGAAGATAGCCATTGATGGACCTATTAGCCAGGATGGGCAGGAATGGTGTCCCTAGCCTCTGTTTGCCAGAAGCTGGGATTGGATGCCAGGGCATGGATCACTTGATAACCTGTCTGTTCATTCCCTTTGGGGCACCTGCCATTGGCCACTGTCAGAAGACAGGATACTGGGCTTGATGGACCTTTGGTCTGACCCAGTATGGCCATTTGTTTATCATCACTGGGCTTTACGATAGAGATGTAAGTGAAGAGAAGGGATTGCAGTTGATCTGGAGAGGGAGGTATTTCCAACTCTCAGGGGCAGCATGAGGAACAAAAGCATGAATTAGAGAGATTATCCTAGCCCTTCCTCTTTAATATAGATCAGAGGATACAACTATCTGCAGAGCAGAATATCTAATGGAAACGGTTACATGACACATGAAAAAATATTCATTTTTCACATGACTGAAGTGTGCTGAGAAACTGTGCAAAACACGATGCAATAAATCTAGTATTAAACCATCTGGGGTGTTAAAAAAAATCTCATAGTATAACTTTTTTCCTGTTAGAGAGAGCTCTCAATTTTTTTTTTAAATAAAGTCAGAGCCCTTAGTATATTCTACCTGAGGAACCAACCAATGCCTTCGGCAGGCCTTGCATTAGACATAACCAACGTAGATATTAAATTAGTTTCTTCTTACACAGGAAGATTTAATGTCAATGTACCACTGGCAAAAACTGTATTCGAGAGCTCCCACTAGCCTGTCCTGGCTCTACTGGCTTTTCATCCCATCTGTTTTAGAGACATTATTCTCTCATAAAAGTCATGCAAATTGGCTACCAATTGGCAAGATATAAAATAATCTTTTTGAAAGCTATGCATTACTAAATATTCTGTTAGAGCATGTGTAAGTTAAGTATCTGGAACAACATCCCTGCACATATAACAAAAAAAAAAAGTCAGTCTGTGTGGATTGCTGTTTATCAATAACACGGAAGAATGCAAGAGTTTAAAAATAGTCAGAAAGTTTTTTTTTTGGCCAACATTATATAATGGTGAATTCTCCTGTATTTTATTCATTCAGTTTACTTTTACATAGCATCTAAAATATCAGTACAGGAGGAAAAAAGGGCACAGTGACTCAAGGCAATGGTCTTTCACCTTTACAGACAATGCAAATTTATACCTGTCATTTCACAAGTGATGAGCTTGGTTGTCTCAACTTTGTCCCTTTGAGACATTTGTCCATGTCACAGAACCACTGCATGTTTTATTTCAGTTAGCTGTCTACACTTCGAAGAAAATAGAAAATGTAGTAAACAGGGTTGTTTAAGGTCAGTTTTTAGATTCATTTGGGAGAACTGTGAAGGAATTAAGAAATATTCCAAATATATGCATTTAAGATTGTACATGTATTGAATTACTTGTAACATGCTCAATAAATTATATTGAATATATCTATGTCCCTTATCACTATAGAATCTGTGACTCTCAATAGATTTTATCCTCACAAAATGCCTTTGAGCTAGTACTTCCCTCCTTATTGCCATTTACAGATGGCAATCAGAAGCTTTGAGTGACTGGCCCAAGGTCAAAGAAGGCAGGCATGGATGTGCTAAAAATTGAATCTATGCCTCCTGCTCCCAGTCTTGTGCTTTTACTATAAATCCTTTCTTCCCACTCTATATTTGGCAAATATAGAAATTTTCATAGCAATCATTTAGGGAATTCCCTTCATCCAGAGTAGTAGAAGCAGCTCTGATCTTCTAGGCGGTCTAGCCCATATTAGCACTTATAGATTCATAGATACTAAGGTCAGAAGGGACCATTCTGGTCATCTAGTCCGACCTCCTGCACAACGCAGGCCACAGAATCTCACCCACCCACCCCTACAAAAAACCTCACCTATATCTGAGCTATTGAAGTCCTCAAATCGTGGTTTAAAGACTTCAAGGAGCAGAGAATCCTCCCTCAACTGACCCGTGCTACAGAAGAAGGCGAAAAACCTCCAGGGCCTCTCCAATCTGGCCTGGAGGAAAATTCCTTCCCGACCCCAAATATGGCGATCAGCTAAACCCTGAGCATATGGGCAAGATTCACCAGCCAGATACTACAGAAAATTCTTTCCTGGGTAACTCAGATCCCATCCATCTAATATCCCATCTCAGGGGATTAGTCCTATTTACCCTGCATATTTAAAGATCAATTAATGACCAAAATCCCATTATCCCATCATACCATCTCCTCCATAAACTTATCAAGTAGAATCTTAAAGCCAGATAGATCTTTTGCCCCCACTGCTTCCCTTGGAAGGCTATTCCAGAACTTCACTCCTCCGATGGTTAAAAACCTTCGTCTGATTTCAAGTCTAAACTTCCTGGTGGCCAGTTTATACCCATTTGTTCTTGTGTCTACATTGGTGCTGAGCTTAAATAATTCCTCTCCCTCTCCTGTATTTATCCCTCTGATATATTTATAGAGGGCAATCATATCTCCCCTCAACCTTCTTTTAGTTAGGCTAAAGAAGCCAAGCTCCTTAAGTCTCCTTTCATAAGACAAGTTTTCCATTCCTCGGATCATCCTAGTAGCCCTTCTCTGTACCTGCTCCAGTTTGAATTCATCCTTTTTAAACATGGGAGACCAGAACTGCACACAGTATTCTAGGTGAGGTCTCACCAGTGCCTTGTATAATGGTATTCTCTCTATCCCGGACTTTCTACATCACTCCATGCTTGGTTTTGTTGATAAGTTAGTGTACAGTTAACTCTATACAAGAAATCTCATTACCCAAGTTTAGATTCTAGCTCCCAACATGCATCACTTTCAGGAAAACCTTTTCTCCATTGCCAAATGCCTATTTATACGAATCATGTCACATCCATGGTTCTGTTGGGACAAACAAGGTCTGTACTTGTACTGGGCAAAATTTTTCAGGCAAACTTCACCCACCCCATCAAAAGATGCAGATTGAGACACTGCAACATTTTGTGAATGTATGAAGTTTTCAACAAGTTTTTGTCTTCCAACTGAAATATTCAAAAAAATACAATGTTTTGTTTCAACATTTTCAGACATGAAATTCTTTCAGTTTCCTTTAATTTTTTTTAAAGTGTTGAAGTGAAACAAAACATTTTGTTCAGCCAAGACAGTCCCCCCCAACTTTCAAGAACTGCCAAGAAATCTTCATTATTCACTTAGCCCTAGTTTGTATTCCATTTTGTTCTACTTTCTTCCCTCCCCCCATGTATTTATCTCAATCATTTGTTGTGCCAGCTAGTTTCAGCTACTGTGCACTTTGAAAATAAAGTTATGTCCCCCCCCCAAATCAGCAGTCCATAGTGACTTGACCTGAATGCACCACTGAACCATCCAAGGTGCTTCCATCAGCATTTTCAGCAGGAAGAGCAGCTTTTTGCCAAATGGCTTAGTCAATGCTATAGCAAACATTTAAAAAAAACCCCACTAAGTTAAAAGAGAATTGGTGTTTGAAATCTTTTAGCACAGATTCAGTCTGTCTTCATAGCTCTGACACCCAGGAAGTCACTGTGAGAAGAGTTATATTCCTCTTCCAATCAGTAATTTCATGGTAAAAGAGCAAATATGGACTCCATAAAATTAAATAGCAATGAGTCTGAACAGATTAAAGGAAATATGTTGTATACAATGTACTGTATAATTAAACTGTGTAACTCACTTCCACCAGATGTTATTCAGGCAAATAGTTTAAGTTTCAAAATGAATTAGACATTAACATGGATAAGAACAGCACATGCATTTGCACTAACTCTGCTCATGCAAGTGCTCTTAAAACTTCAAGGCATAAGTTGATCAGTATCTGGATTTATGAGCAAGTACACCACCATGATACAGTATTGAATAAATACCACCCAGACAATCACACACCAATATTCTTAGGCTCTCATCTAGAAATGAGTGAAGCCATTTGAAGGCAATGCCATTAAACCTTCCCTTGCACTTCTATCATGCCTTTCATCTCAGAATCTGGAAGAGGTACACACATCATTCAATGACGCTTTACAAGTGGGGGATGGACCTACTTTGTGAAGTTAGGGTCTGGTTGTAGATCCAGCGGTGTGCATTTCTGGTATGAGGCTTTTGGATTCAAAAGGTGTGTATCTTTCATATTCCAGTTCAAGCCATCACTGCTCTCAATATTCCTGCGTAGTAGGTCAGTGCTGAGAGTTAGGATGGCTTGGGGTTTATTTCTAGGTCTGATAATGTCAACTCATCATGTGACCTTGGCAAGTCACTTAGGGCCAAATTTTCAGACATGGCCTTGTTGCAGGGTGACTACTCACCGGCATGGCACCTCCTGCTGGTTGTCCAAGGAATTAGCTCTTTTCCAGCCCTGGAGCACCCTCTGCCCGTTGATGTCTCACCCGCCACTAGCCCCCCATGTCCCTCCGAGACCCCAGTGCCCTTTACCCAGGGGTTCTGCCCACAGCAGCAACCCCAAATCTGGGTCTCCCCACTCATGGGACCCCCCCACCCACTATCCCCACATCACCTCTGGCTACTGCCAGTCACCATCTAGCCCCCGTTCTCTGGGGCTGACTTCAGTCTATAAGCCACTCATCATCAGCAAAGGGGGGTTAGGACCTGCTGCCTTTGCCCATCTACGGGCTGCCCCTCTGCAGCCCCAGTACCCTTTTGTAGGTCCTTAACTAGATCTTCAGCCTGGGGTTTTACTAGGCTGGAGCTCCCCAGCTCCCTTTACCCTTCCCCCGTACTGCTCCACCCAACAAGGCCTGGGGTTTTGCTAGGCAGGAGCTCCCAGCTCCCTCTGCCCTTCCCCAGCATTGCTCCACTCTGGGTACCCTCCTCAGCTTCCCAGGTAGCCAGGTTCTTCCCTCTCTAGAGCCAGAGAGAGACTATCTTTCCTTCTGGCCAATCACCCTCTTATAAGGGCCAGCTGGGCCCTGATTGCACTGGCTACAGCTCTGGCTGCTTTCCCAATTAGCCCAGCTTTTCCCCTGCCACAGCCCTCTCCCAGGGCTATTTTAAGCCCTTCAGGGCCGGAGCGGGATAATCATCCCGCTACAGGCCTGTAATTTGGAATACTTTTACTTTTAGGTGTTCATATTAAAATATACATGTTTAAAGAGGAGCACCTAAAAATTGACAGAGCCAATATGTGGGTCTTAAGATTTTAGTTTGCACATCCATGAAGATAATGCTTACTCATCTCTGTAAAACACATTGATATCTAAAGACATCATTTTATTTGCAAGTGTTATGGTTGTCTCCATTTGACGGATTGAGAAATTGAGGCATAGAGGGGTTATGAAATAGCCAAACATTATATAGCAGGTTAGCATCAGACCATAGAACCCAAAGTTTTCAGTCCTTCTGTCTTTGCCTCTTTTAATGTAACCCTCCCACAAATTAAAAGAAATTGTAATTATCATTTTGTTGTTGGAGCCTCTTAACCACAACTTAGTCATAATTAAGTGGCTTTTTTTTTTGGTCCTGATTTTAAACCCTTGTCAGCTCCAGTTTAGAAGATAATACAAAAAAAAAAGTTTCAAGTCACATTTGCAGTCAGATGAAATTGGAAAAAGGCTAGCCTATTACTTGAAGGTAATGAGTCAGAGTGATTCACTGCAACCTCTTGGTGATTTCTGTAGGAACCAATCAAACGAAAGGGCACAAAAGCCATTCACAGTGAAGATGATCCTCAGCTCTAACAAATATAAAATCTGAAGTCATTAAAATGCCTAAGAGTGAGAAAGATGGAAACTTAAAAGCAGAGGACACACTGACCAAAAAAAGTTTATAGTAAAAACCTTTAAATCAGTCATTAAGATGGAACTGTCCAAACACTGAATCTTATTGTTCCCATAGGACTAAAAAACAACATAGTCAAAATGAGAGCACTCTTAACAAAGTGGTTGCATTTAAAGTTAAAAGGAACAGAGAGTGGGTCAGCAAACAGCCCACATAATCCATTCAGAATGATAAAAATGCAATACTGTTTGTGCAATGTGACCTTTAGTATAAAAGAGAAAGGAAACAAATGCACCACACTAGAAAAGTTAAGTACCTCCCGCTCTTACCTGTCACATCTTAAATGTATAATGACATAGCACCTTTTAAATATATATGTATATATATATATGGCTCACATTTGCTGCAATTGTCCAACCAGAGGATAACTCGTCCATGTTATCTAGTCATTTCTTCCACATCTACAATAGAAGCCTATAGACATGCTCATGTTCTTTCCTACTTTAGTGTCAGAAAATATATTTTAAAAAAATGCTTCTGTCACACTCCTCCTAGCAGCTAGGAAATACTGAAAACAACAACCTACTATTGCTGTCAGCTAATGGAATTGCTGTTCTAGCTCAAGTAGTAAAAGCCTGTGGTGATTGAGGTCCCAGCTACTACTGACCTGGGTGTGACTTTCTAAAAACTGTTTAAGTGGTGCTGAAAAGAATTGGAGCTTATACCCAAATCTTTCAGTTTACTGCCAGAGCCTGGATCCCAGCAGTGTCCCTATAAAATATCAGAGAAGTAAAATATCATTCCAAATATTAACATGCAAATGATGATACTGAATGTGAAATGTGAAACCATAAGTATCTGTATTAATTAACATCTGTGTGAGTAGTCAAAAAGTAATTTCTTGGTATGTCTTCACTGCACAATTAGCTCAGATGATTGGCACCCAGATTTGAGTACTCAGATTAGTTCAGCCCAGGTACAAACATCCCCCAAAGCAAAAAACTATATATATATATATATATCTATATCTATATCATCCCATATTACTATGTTCTCACTATTTCTGCACTTGCCTGTGTGTGTTTGTCTGGAGATCTGGGTTTGAGCACTATGTCACTGGTCAAATATTCCTGATAGAAGGAATTGCAGGGCTTCAAACACCTCTGGGCCTGCAGAGTGGCAAGTAAGTGTTTGTTATACACAGGATAGCATACCCAGGTCCTGGTCTAAGGGTATTTCTTCACTACCCGCCGGATCGGCGGGCAGCGATCAATCCAGAAGGGATCAATTTATCGCGTCTAGTCTACATGCGATAAATCAACCCCCAAGCGCTCTCCCATTAACACCTGTACTCCAGCGCCGCGAGAGGAGCAGGCAGGGTCGACGGGGGAGCGGCAGTAGTCGACTCACTGCGGTGAAGATACCACAGTAAGTCGATCTAAGTACGTTGACTTCAGCATCAAAGTAGTCATCATGGGAAAAATCAGAACTTTCTTAGACTTCTACACTCCACTACACACACTTCCCCCATTTTTCTGTTCTCTTTTTATTACTTATCCCCACCTAAACCAGGAGGGCATCCTGCTAACGTAGATAGAAATAGTACGAGGAAATCAGATCCTGCCATGTATTGCAATAAATTTATGCTTTATTATTGATATATTCTTCTGAGTTACAGTACTTGATTCATTTTTTTCCTTATATATATATATATATACAGATATACAATGTACACATAAAAATAGTATACATTGTGTAATTTGTTTATTTTTAAGTTCAGATAACTGAAATAAGGGGCAGGATGAAATGTAACCAACTGAGTGGAGCACAGATCATGTGGATGTGTCAGAGACTATAACTGATCATCCTACTCCTAGTGATAAAACAGACAATGTTCTAGAAGGTGTGGATGTGTCAGATACTGAACCTGCTCATAATGTAAATAATAGGAGAAAAGATCCTGGTATGTGTGTTGATTTCAGTACCGATGATGTAGCTTACTGGATAGATTGTGGACCAAATGACTGTCAAAACCACACTGGGCCATTTGAGAAATCACGTCGGACTTTTACCAATTGCAAACAAACAAGATATTGTCCACAAAAAATATTTTTGGCATGAAATCAAATGGTGAGAAATACACTCAAGAATGTCTACTGTATTCACCATCAACAGGGTCCGTGTACTGTTTTGTTTGCAAACTTTTTGCATATAAACCTTCAATATTCCGGTTTTTCTACAGATGGATTTAGTGACTGGCAGAATACTGTTTTAATCAAACAACATGAAAATAGCACTATTCACAGAGAGACAATGTTGACATATTTAAATCAAAGACAGGGATTTGGATTGACACAAAAATTGAAAGAACAAATTAAAGGGGAGCCTGAATACTGGCAACATTTCTTGCAGCATGTTATAGCTGTTATTCAAATATTAGCTGAATGTGGTCTGCCTTTCCGGGGATCAAATGACACATTTGGATCATTGCAGAATGGAAATTTCTTGGGATTGTTGGAGCTTGTGGCTCAGTTTGACCCATTTTTAGCAGGTCATATCTCAAAATATGGGAATGCTGGCAAAGGTAACCCATCATTATCCAAGACAATATGCTATGAACTCATTGGATATTGAATTGCATATGGGGAGGAGGAGACCATAATCTTTTCAATGCTTAGGGCCTCTAAAGGTTGACTTAAACATTTTGTAAACTTGTGTCAAATTTGAGAAATTGTACCGATGGACAGGTGGGGGGAGAAATCCTGGGGGAAACCCCACAATAGTTTGTTGTTAAAAAAAATAATCAAAATTACTCATTTCAAGATTTTCTTTTACTTTGTTCTTTTTTGTTTTGTTTGTTTTTTTATTTAAATGGTTAAAAGCTATACAAAGTGTTTTTTTTCTTGTGGGCTGAATGAAACATTGCAGTAGACCCAAACCAATTTTTTAATTTCATTTTTCTAAAATGGTCAACAGAGGTGTGCCAAAACACTTGGAAATTCAGCTATTGGCACACCTCTGCCCTTAGGCTGTACTGCTATTCAAACAATAAATCAACTTACAATGTCTGGTACCAAGGCTGCCTCTTTTTATCATGGACTGATTCAGTGTGTTATTATTCCTCCACTCTTTCCCTTTGGGGCTGATTCTTTGCTCATTTAGTCCTGATCTACCCCAATGTTTCTTTATTGAAGTCAGTGGAATTCCACCGGTCTAAAATTTGTGTGGTAGGAGAATCAAGCCCTTTAACACTTATATTTTCCCATTTATCCTAATGAGTCAATTCTTGGCTTGTGAATCTACTGCATCTGAGAAAACTAGAAACATTTTTGAAAAATTAGGTAGGATTGTCCTGTACTGGACTGGTTTTCCATCAGTTTGCCTTCTCAAGTCAACATGTGTTCACTGCCATTACAGTTGATTATTACCGAAGTAAATCAGTATCCACAGTACACATTCTAATTCTCCACTCCTTCCTTTTGAAACTAACTTATGTGATCCATTTGAAAGTGACAGCTCTCATAAATAATTTCAATACATTAAGTAAAGCTTTGAGGAGTCAAAAAGCAAAGTAAATTGTTATATATTACTGAGCCATCAATTAGTGTTAAGCCAGCAATCTCAAGGGCAGTTAAAATGGTCTAATAATTGACACTAGCTTTCCAGTGTCAGTTTTTAGTTTTGGCTAAGTGTCTTTTTATTACTCAGCAAAGTACAAAGGAGACTCAATAACTCAAAATGAAATTGGTTTCTTATAGAGAACAAAGAGGAAGAATTGGGAAACACTTAGCATACACATGCTAATATATTGTCTGCTGTGTATGGAGATGCATAATGCCCAATGGCTTCAAGCCAGAAACCTCATAGCTCCTGCATTAATGTGATGATAAATCTTTATATTTTTATATATAAGACAATATTCCAAGATAAATGATTCATTTGGTTTGGTTTAGAGATGCACTTTCTGCTGAAATGACAAAAATAATTTGCACCAGAAGTTTTGTAACCATTTGTTCTTAGGCATCTGGTCAAGCTGCTCAGTTACCTAGACCTGTATCTCTTTTGGACACTGGGGAAAATTACTTTGTTGTTGTTGTTATCCAAACTGCCTTGCCAATTATTAATCTCACACTGACCACTGAGCTTCCCCTAGCTGTAGTCTATTCTGTGGACTTTGATCCTTTGTCCTCATTAAAACTTGAAGATAACCCATCTTCAAAAAGCTTACTTTAGCATGAAAAATGGAAACCATTTTAACTTTTTATCTGGATAATCTTTCATGAAAACATTTTAAATGACTTGAATAACACACATAGTTACTGTAAGACCCAAAGCCCCAAGTCCATTGAAATCAATGGAGCAACTCATGGGCAAATCAATGTGCAACTCACGTGCAGGGTGCTTATAGAATTAGTTCAATAGGGACCTCTTTATATGACCACATATATTTCATGGTCTTAGAGGATAGATATTACATTTAACTTTTTGTGAAAGCATAATTAAAATGTCCAAGGATTTGCTTGCAGTGTGTTTGTTTGGTCCCAGGATATGAGAGACACAAGGTAGGTGAGGTAATATGCCTTATTGGACCAACTTCTGTTGATAACAGGAACAAGCTTTCTAGCTTCACACACAGCTCTTCTTCAGGTATGGAGAAGGTAACCATAGCATCTAAGCTAAATTCAAGTTGGGACACATTGTTAAGCATAAGGGGGTTAGCATGTGTAGGAGATGACTTAAAATAAAATGGGCAATTAAGAGTTAACAGGTGGTAGGGTGAGTTACAAATTGTTGTAATTGTAGATTTATTCTCACCAAGGACAGGAAAAAATAATAAAACATGAATTCACAGGAGTATTCACAGTAAACTTGTAAATATGCAATTAGTAGATAAGGGAATAGTAGTAGGGCAATGAACAACATGTAACAGTAAGGCCATACATGTGTGATGGATGGCAGATGGATGGCACATAAACCGTTCATGATCTGTATGGACACTGACTCACTAATTCTGAGAACCCATCATAGAGTCCACGATATGATGTAGAATGGAAGGTTCACAGTGTCTGTTTTGGGAATCTGTATGTAAGTTTGATGATAATGTATTCTGGACTTGTGGTACACCCTCTACCCACCCCTTGTACTTGAGCCTGATCAACTCATCATAAATTTACTATATGCCAATAAAGAAACCTGAGTGACTAATTCAAAGTTGAGATGAGTTCTTGGGAATTAAGGTTAAGGTGTTGAATTGAATCCAACAATGAGCCATAAAACCAGTCTCAAAGTCTGTGGTTGTCAGTGTTCAGCAGAGTTTCCGGCTCATCTCTTGAAGCTGTTGTGTAGGTTGCCTTTGAGAATGAGAACTGAGAGGTCAAATATACAGCAATCACTTACTGAAAAGTAAAGGAGTACTTGCGGCACCTTAGAGACTAACAAATTTATTAGAGCATAAGCTTTCGTGAGCTACAGCTCACTTCATCGGATGCATTTGGTGGAAAATGCGGGAAGCAGCGGCTAGCACATCCCTCAGCCCACGCCAAATCGCACAGCCCCCATTGGCCTGGGACAGCAAACCGCGGCCAGTGGGAGCTGCAATTGGCTGAACCTGCGGATGCAGCAAGTAAACAAACCAGCCCAGCCCGCCAGGGGGCTTTGGCGGGCCGTGCGCCAAAGGTTGCCGATCCTTGGTTTAGAGGGATGTACCATTGCCACTCCAGCTCTGAATAGGCTTTAAAAAGAATAAAATGCTTCCATATTTGTAATGTGAGTTACTTTTGGTTAATTATGTCTACGATTGTAAGGAGGATGGATAGTGAATTTTGTCATGAGGGATGCTGCTGAACAGGACAAAAGTATGATCAGCCTTGGTTGGTTGAACAGCATCTCTGAATGGGTCCCTTATGATTCTACCTTTGTGGGAATTCATGTGGAGAGTTTCCCAGACTGACTTGGTAGCTCCAATTACTAGAATTATTTACTCACAGAAGATCAAAGTGTATTGTACTTAAGAGGAAATAGCATCCAAGAGTGTACAAAAGTAGATATTTGAGGTGTGGGTTTTTCTGGAAGAAAATCAATGAAATTTACATGGTAAATAACAGGTAGGAGGACACCCCCTCCCCCACACAGTGGTTATAGTGCCCTGCTCTTGATCCACAAAGACACTTCCATTCATGAGGCATATCCAGCAGATCCCCTGCTGATATCCAATGGCATAGCTCTTCTGACTTCTATGGAACAATATCAATTTATATTAGCTGAAAATCTGACACCCTTATTCAAAATTGTGTGTAGTATCTTTTTTTTTCCTCTACCTTGTTTTTGTTTGCAGTACAGCAGATATTAGGATTAGGATTAGCTGCACCTCTTAAATCCTGATCCCCTGAGAAAATAAGGGTATTCAGTATGTTACTGAAGCTCAAGTCTCCCATTAGGTCAGTGGGAATTATGTTGCTAGTACATCACAAATTCTGACACTCTGTAATTTCCCTCCTTCCTTTTGAATGATAACAGCTTTGTTTAATTATCCCTTATTTAGTTTCTGCTGCACTCCCAAGCACACCAAAACTTGAGGTAGATGATTAGAGGCATATTCTCAAAATTCACAAAGTTTTCTGTTTTATTTCACAACTCTATTTTTCAGAGCATGCATTGCCCGCTCTTTAAAATGAGCTGTTTAGTGTCATAAGTGTTAGGGGCTTATTCCTTCACCCACTTACTTCCTGGTCCTTCTCGCATGAACAGAGAGCAACAATACCTGAAGTCAGAAGGTGCAAATAATTCAATGTTTATTAGGGTGAACTTCCAGCAAGCATGATTACAATTTCCTTCCTTAGTGTCTCCCTTCCCAGCTCTGATACCACAGAGCCTTGCCTGTGTCCCTGTTCCCATTTCCCCCCGCCACCTTAGCAAAACATGATTCCAATTCACCCACCCCCATTCCCTGTTCCGATTCCCCCCTTACTTCCCGATTGACTGCAGACTATATAGTAAAACTTGAGTTCTGCTTAGCCATACCTTAACCAATCATTTTACTGAAATGTAACTAACCAATTCTAACATATTGTAACATGATTATTTAACCAATTATATCCCACCACCTTAATTAGTTTACACCCAGCAAAATTAATTATACAGCAGACAGAAACAATCACAGAACCAGACAGAGATTATACAGACAAACAATAGGGAAATGGGGACTAGAGTGATAGAACAACAAAGAAATGAGGATTTCACATCACAGCTATTAATTAGCAAGTTCTTGCCAGACAGGATGATATCAAACTAAGTTTCCTTTTACATCTTCTAGGCTCTTCCTTTCTCTGGAGATGATAGGCATTATCAGGACAGGATTGTATTCCCAACAGCCCAATACCACCTTATTTCATTGTGATTAGTTTAGAGCGTAAGGATGTGACCATACACTTCCCAGCTTATGGCTGCCTCTGCTGCTTAGCCAAAGTCTTAGCTTAAGAACAAGGCCTCAGACTGTCAGAATAAGAAAAGGCTCTATAAACAGGCAGACAATGATTTTGATTCTTTCTTTTATACCCCTATAACTAGCTAAGTGTTATGAATACACCTAAATTCTTAAAGTATAGGCCTTTGCAGTCAGACCTGAATATCTATCTCCTAACAGTAAGTAACAGTAAGTACAGGAATAGCTGCACCTCTGTCTCCTTTCTGGTTTATTAGAACACCACCTCCAAAACCGGATTAAGACCTTTAGAGGCCCTCAGCACTGAAAAGATTATGGTGCCCCCCCATATGTAATTCAAAATAAAAACAATACTATACCATAAAATAAAATGTTATTTTCCAAAATGACACAAAACTTACATGTATGCTGAAATTAAAATAGCTTCTTTCTAGATTTTCTGATTGCAAAATTCTGGATAAATTCATCAAAGCTGACTCGACAAAGCATGTCCGCTTCCACACACAATAGGGAAAGTGAACCAAGTCTGTCCTGATACGTTGTTCTCTGAGGGTTTTTTATTCTTTTCAGCTGAGAAAAAGAGCATTCTGCAGAGCAGTTAGTAATCATCAATGTTAGAAAAATACATAGTGCGATCTCTACATTTGGAAATACACATTGTATTCCATCTTTCAATATTGTGTCATGAAGATCAATGTGACTGAATTTCATTTTTCCTGTGTCATTAAACTTTGCGCGCATATAACAGTGGAACTGCCGTACTTCTCCACAGAGATTCATGTTCAAGTCAACAGGGTATGAGTCAACTAGCTTTTGGGAACCTTGTGAATATTGTTTGTCAGATAAGTCCATATCGTTTAGAAAAGAAAATCTACTTGATACTTCTTTGTACACTTCACCTCTCCTCTTCATATGAGCTTCAAGTGTATCAATTATAGTGTAGTAAGGAGATACACGAAATTTGTCTCTAGGATTCAATGCTGTTTCTGTTGCACTGCTATCATTTGCTTGTTTTTTCCTGATTCACTCGCGGGACTGGGGCTGCTGTGAAGCTCCAAGGCGAGCAAGTAAGACACCTTCCTCCTGGGGTCTGGTAATGCTTGTTCTCCTCAGTCCTCCACATATATATATGAAAGGGAAAAAAATGAATCAAGTACTATAACTCAGAAGAATATATCAATAATAAAACAAATTTATTGCAATACATGACAAGATCTGATTTCCTGGTAATATTTCAATCTACGTTAGTAGGTTGCCCCCCTGGTTTAGGTGAGGATAAGAAAAAGACAACAGAAAAACGGGGGAAGAGTGTGCAATGGAGTGTAAGTAAATCTAAGAAAGTTCTGATTTTCCCCATGATGACTACTTTGATGCTTTTGAAATATCAAATATCAATTTTTTTTATATCTCCTTTTTTTTGGTGCCCCCTGCTTTGCTCGTGCCCTAAGAACATGCTTATTCTGCCTATTGGGTAATCCAGCCCTGCGCTGGTGGGTGAGAGATAATTCGGGGCTGCTGACATATTACTAAAAGAAAAGGAGTACTTGTGGCACCTTAGAGACTAACAAATTTATTAGAGCATAAGCTTTCGTGAGCTACAGCTCACTTCATCGGATGCATTTGGTGGAAAAAGCAGAGGAGAGATTTATGTACACGCACACAGAGAACATGAAACAATGGGTTTATCATACACACTGTAAGGAGAGTGATCACTTAAGATGAGCCATCACCAGCAGCAGGGGGGGGAAGGAGGAAAACCTTTCATGGTGACAAGCAGGTAGGCTAATTCCAGCAGTTAACAAGAATATCAGAGGAACAGTGGGGGGTGGGGTGGGAGGGAGAAATACCATGGGGAAATAGTTTTACTTTGTGTAATGACTCATCCATTCCCAGTCTCTATTCAAGCCTAAGTTAATTGTATCCAGTTAACATACCACACAGACTATGCTGACAGCTTGTGCCACACACTCTCAAGGAAACTGCGGAACCACCTGATCAACATCCTCTACAGCAAACAGGGAAAGATTAAGAATGAGCTCTCAAAACTGGATACTCTCATAAAGAACCAACCTTCCACACAAACTTCCTCGTGGCTGGACTTTACAAAAACTAGACAAGCCATTTACAAAACACACTTTGATTCTCTACAAAAGAAAAAGGACACTAAGCTATCTAAACTACTATATGCCACAAGGGGCCACAACAATGGTTCCCGTAACCCACCCAGCAATATTGTTAATCTATCCAACTATACTCTTAACCCAGCGGAAGAATCTGTCCTATCTCGGGGCCTCTCCTTTTGCCCCTCCACCCCCACGAACATGATACAGTTCTGTGGTGACCTAGAATCCTATTTTCGACGTCTCAGACTCAAGGAATATTTCCAACACACCTCTGACCAACATATTAACCCACAGAGACCTTCCTGCCAACACTACAAAAAGAAGGATTCTAGGTGGACTCCTCCTGAAGGTCGAAACAGCAGCCTGGATTTCTACATAGACTGCTTCCGCCGACGTGCACGAGCTGAAATTGTGGAAAAGCAGCATCGCTTACCCCATAACCTCAGCCATGCAGAACACAGTGCCATCCACAGCCTCAGAAACAACTCTGACATCATAATCAAAAAGGCTGACAAAGGAGGTGCTGTCGTCATCATGAATAGGTCAGAGTATGAACAAGAGGCTACTAGGCAGCTCTCCAACACCACTTTCTACAAGCCATTACCCTCTGATCCCACTGAGAGTTACCAAAAGAAACTACAGCATTTGCTCAAGAAACTCCCTGAAAAAGCACAAGAACAAATCCGCACAGACACACCCCTGGAGCCAGGACCTGGGGTATTCTATCTGCTACCCAAGATCCATAAACCTGGAAATCCTGGACGCCCCATCATCTCAGGCATTGGCACCCTGACAGCAGGATTGTCTGGCTATGTAGACTCCCTCCTCAGGCCCTTCGTTACCAGCACTCCCAGCTATCTTCGACACATCACCGATTTCCTGAGGAAACTACAGTCCATTGGTGATCTTCCTAAAAACACCATCCTAGCCACTATGGATGTAGAAGCCCTCTACACCAACATTCCACACAAAGATGGACTACAAGCCGTCAGGAACAGTATCCCCGATACTGTCACGGCTAACCTGGTGGCAGAACTTTGTGACTTTGTCCTGACCCATAACTATTTCACATTTGGTGACAATGTATACCTTCAAATCAGCGGCACTGCGATGGGTACCTGCATGGCCCCACAGTATGCCAACATTTTTATGGCTGACTTAGAACAACGCTTCCTCAGCTCTCGTTCCCTAATGCCCCTACTCTACTTGCGCTACATTGATGACATCTTCATCATCTGGACCCATGGAAAAGAAGCTCTTGAGGAATTCCACCATGATTTCAACAATTTCCATCCCACCATCAACCTCAGCCTGGACCAGTCCACACAAGAGATCCACTTCCTGGACACTACGGTGCTAATAAGCGATGGTCACATAAACACCACCCTATATCGGAAACCTACTGACCGCTATTCCTACCTACATGCCTCTAGCTTTCATCCAGATCATACCACTCGATCCATTGTCTACAGCCAAGCGCTACGATATAACCGCATTTGCTCCAACCCCTCAGACAGAGACAAACACCTACAAGATCTCTATCATGCATTCCTACAACTACAGTACCCACCTGCTGAAGTGAAGAAACAGATTGACAGAGCCAGAAGAGTACCCAGAAGTCACCTACTACAGGACAGGCCCAACAAAGAAAACAACAGAACGCCACTAGCCATCACCTTCAGCCCCCAACTAAAACCCCTCCAACGCATCATCAAGGATCTACAACCTATCCTGAAGGACGAGCCATCGCTCTCTCAGATCTTGGGAGACAGACCAGTCCTTGCTTACAGACAGCCCCCCAATCTGAAGCAAATACTCACCAGCAACCACACACCACACAACAGAACCACTAACCCAGGAACCTATCCTTGCAACAAAGCCCGTTGCCAACTCTGTCCACATATCTATTCAGGGGATACCATCATAGGGCCTAATCACATCAGCCACACCATCAGAGGCTCGTTCACCTGTGCATCTACCAATGTGATATATGCCATCATGTGCCAGCAATGCCCCTCTGCCATGTACATTGGCCAAACTGGACAGTCTCTACGTAAAAGAATGAATGGACACAAATCAGACGTCAAGAATTATAACATTCAAAAACCAGTTGGAGAACACTTCAATCTCTCTGGTCACTCGATCACAGACCTAAGAGTGGCTATACTTCAACAAAAAAGCTTCAAAAACAGACTCCAACGAGAGACTGCTGAATTGGAATTAATTTGCAAACTGGATACAATTAACTTAGGCTTGAATAGAGACTGGGAATGGATGAGTCATTACACAAAGTAAAACTATTTCCCCATGGTATTTCTCCCTCCCACCCCACCCCCCACTGTTCCTCTGATATTCTTGTTAACTGCTGGAATTAGCCTACCTGCTTGTCACCATGAAAGGTTTTCCTCCTCCCCCCCCCTGCTGCTGGTGATGGCTCATCTTAAGTGATCACTCTCCTTACAGTGTGTATGATAAACCCATTGTTTCATGTTCTCTGTGTGCGTGTACATAAATCTCTCCTCTGCTTTTTCCACCAAATGCATCCGATGAAGTGAGCTGTAGCTCACGAAAGCTTATGCTCTAATAAATTTGTTAGTCTCTAAGGTGCCACAAGTACTCCTTTTCTTTTTGCGAATACAGACTAACACGGCTGCTACTCTGAAACCTGTGACATATTACTGTGGCTCTTTGCAGTGTACATTGGTAAATTCTGGCTCCTTCTCAGACTCAGGTTGGCCACCCCTGGGTTAAACCATGTTAGATCATTAGTGAGATGGTAATTGGTTCTTAGCCTCAAAACTCTCTACAGATGCTTAGAGTCTTCACTTAGGTTTATACAGTTGAAGCGAAGTAATTAGACAAGTGCAAATGAGAAGAAAAGGCTGGTACAGTCTTCTTTGCTACCTTAGCTAGCAGAGTGACATGGTCCACTCCTTTCAGCATCTAGCTACGGGATTCAGAAGCAGTAACAAAAATACCTGTAAGATCATACAGTAAAATAGCTACAACATTGCAATAAATATTAAATTTAGGGGCAATTTACTGCTTGTGCATATAGAAAATTTTCATGTAAGAGCATTCGGTAATCGGGCCTCAGTATGCCAAAAGCACTCATATGGAGACTGGTTTATCTGTGTGCTTAGGTCTCAGAGGATGTGTCTACACTACAATAAAACATCCATGGCTCACCTGTGTCAACTGACTCATGTTCACAGGGCTTGGGCAGCAGGGCTAAAAAAATTGCAGTGTAGAAATTGCGGCTCAGGCTGAAGAGCAGGCTCTGGGACCACCCCGTGCCTCTCCCTGCCCAGGGGGTCCCAAAGCTCAGGTTCTAGCCTGAGTGTCTACACTGCATTTTTATAGCCCCACAGCCCAAGCCCTGTGAATCGGAGTCAGCTGACACAGGCCAGTCGTGGATGTTTTATTGCATTGTAGATATATCCATTAACACAATACATCCTGGGGCTTGCCAGGCAGGTGTGAGAGGGGGCGCGGGGAAAGAGGGGAGTGGAAGGTGAGAGTATTTACTACACCCATTTAAAGGGGAGAGAGCCCCAGCCCCCAAGGTGGATTCAGGAGGGGCTTACTCTGCTCCACTTCTGCCAAGTGGCTTCTGTGGGGAGCATCATGGGCTCGCCTTCCTCAAGCACTAGGACTGCAATTGTAATCAGCCCCCATTTTAAAAAAAAGTCCTTATTTCTTACACCCCTGCCTGGCTATTTAAGGGCAGGACACAGTCCAGCCCTGTATATGTAACTACACACGCACATTGAAAATTCTCACGTATGCTAACAACATTCAGAGCTCTCTCAATTACAGCCTATAACTGGATGGCTTAAATGTATCCGAACTAAAGTTATGAGCATAGGGGAAAAAAAGATAGTTTTCTCTACTCAACTGCCACAGCAGGAGAGAAGGGGCTATGAGAAAAAGAATGGCTTCCTCTGATTGACTAGGAATCAAAGTCACTCTCCTGAATGGAGACTCACTATATTGGACCTGGGCAATTCCCCACCCCTCAGCAATTCTGCTAATACTTGTTAAATTGTTTCAGTGCTGTGATAACGTAACTTGGTAATAATTTAAAATAAAGAACAGCCTTGTACAGCAAGGGCCTGACTGCAGGCATTTGAACTGCAACTCCAGGGCAGCTGCCAACTAATTTGTCAACTTGGTTTGCAGCTCTATGGGTGTGAGGTTTTGGATCTGATCCTAAATATGCTGAAGCAGAAGTTTTGCCATTGCCTTCAATGGGAACAGGATCAGACCCTACATGAATTCTGGTTTTTAAAAAGCTATTAACATTTTAGGGACAGGAGTATGTGTGCAGAATCACTCAGCCCTCTTTTCACTTGTGAAAAGTCAGATTTCCATCTGAGGACAGAATGCTTCCTTCTTTTTTGCTGCCTGTTACTGCTCTTTTACTCCTTTTATATAAATAATAAGCATATACTACCATGAGTGGGATCGTATTCAATTTGCTTTTTGATTGCCAGGGGTCAAATTCCTAAAAGTCCTCTCCTTCAATATGATGCCACCACCACACCAGCAAAAAACCTCAAAACAAATTTTAAAGGCAGCTTTGTGTGTTTTTCCAATAGCTTACTGCAAAAATTTGGCAAACTGTCAGCAAAAAGTAGCACATTTCTAAACATTGAGAAAACTCAGCAATATTTTGTAGTTAAAACCGGTGTCCAAATGTTTTTTGCTAATTCTCTGTGAAATTTTTATGAAGTGAAAGCTAGAACATTTCCCTCCAGCCCTGGCATGTATCTGATGTTGAAGGAAAGCTGTACTTGAAGGTAAAACAAAACAAACAAACAAACAAACACTCTCCTGTCTCTCCAGTGCTTCTCATTACAAAATGACTGCTACTCTCATATTTCCTTTTTTGATCTTTGTCAGACATTTTAATATTTGGAAATTATGACAGATGGTATTTCAGTTTTATTGCCTCTCTCCCCTGAGGAATGCAACAAAGGAAAGAATTACAAGTATAGAGATTGAAACAACTTCATACCCACCTATAGTTCTTGTTACAGAAACAAAGTATTTTTTCTCTTTTTTAGGTAAAGCTCAGTCTCTTAAGTTGTGTCCAACAGGAGCCCTGCTTAATTTGTTCCAGCTCTTTCCACAGATCAGTTTACTGCCTGTCTGACCAGTTTACTGCCTGTCTGTCCCTACATACTGCCTTAGTCCAGGTCTACACTAGAAACTTTTTGCTGACATAATAATGTTGGCTAAGGATGCAGTTTTGTGATGACATGTTAATGCCAGCAAAAGCTAAAAGAAGTGCTTTGAGCACTGGTATAGTTTATAGTGGTTCCCCAAATGAAATAAGCTACCAGAACAATAGGAGGGGCTGCAGCTATACCAGCAAATCTTTTTCTAGCGGAGGCTAGGCTAAAGTAATAGATTACAAGTAAAGCAACAAAATATCAATGCTGTTGACATTGCCATAAACATCAGAGACAATTATGTTGACTTTTCAGAAATAGCCACAAAATTGAAATAGCCATAAAACTGAAATAGAACCACACGCTCTGGAGAAGAATCTTCGGAGCAATTCTCACATACAATCTCCCAACAAGTGCTGTAAAGTTTACCTAACGAAGAAAACAAGATACATTTGTGGTGCTCAAGGATGCATTATATGAAGGATCTGAGCAGATAGCTGTGAAGGACCTATGAAATCCTGAAAGCCTAATGTTTTGGACATCTTATCATAGAATGAATCTTCCACTTGTACAGTCTTAGTCAGAAGGTGCTTCATATAGTCCCTCAGACTCAAGCAGCCTGCTTTTATGGTGTATTCATTTTAAGTCATAGTACATAACACATGTGATGCCTGGCTTGGCAACTAACTTCCAGCAACGTGGTGTTCAGTGATCACTCAGTCCAGGTGATCAACCTGAGCCTGAGAAGGAGCCAAAATTTACCAAAGAGCCACAGTAATATGTCAGCAGCCCCCCAACAGCTCCCCCCCAACCCTGGCTCCAGTGCTTCCCACCCACGGGCAGTTCCGCCAATCAGCGCCTCCCCCTCCCTCCCTCCCAATTAGCTGTTTCGTGGCATGCAGGAGGCTCTGGGAAAGAGCGGGGAGGAGCAAGGGCACTGCAGGCTCAGGGGAGGGGGAGGGAAGGGGTGGAGTGGGGGCAGGGCCTGTGGCAGAGCAGGGGGTTGAGCAGTGAGCACCCCCCAGCACATTGGAAAGTTGGCGCCTGTAGCTCCAGCCCCAGAGTTGGTGCCTATACAAGGAGCCGCACATTAACTTTTGAAGAGCCGCATGTGGCTCCGGAGCCATAGGTTGGCCACCCCTGACTCAGTCAGTGAGTAAGGTGCTTGCTAGGTATCAGCTTTATTTTTTGTTCTATTCCCATGGGCTCGGCCATCACCACAAGAGTTTCACAGTGCTCACCCAGAAGTCCCTCCCTCAATGGTTCAGACCCATATTCCACATCTATCTCTACCTACTTGTGTGAGTCACTAGGTTACTGATTTGCTGCAGCTGGCTAACTAAACGGATTAGAGAGTTGATTTTTATAAAAAAAATGGATCAGTAGTTCAGCTCTCAATAATAGTGATGTTAATTAGAGTGTTTCAAACACATTCACATGTGTTGCATTTTCTAGTCCAGTGGTTCCCAAACTTGTTCTGTTGCATGTGCAGGGAAAGCCCCTGGTAGGCCGGGCCGGTTTGTTTACCTGCCGCGTCCACAGGTTCGGCCGATCGCAGCTCCCAGTGTCCGCAGTTCACTGCTCCAGGCCAATGAGGGCTGCTGGAAGTGGCGCGGGCCAAGGGACATACTGAATTCTATCCCTTCCTGGGATACAGAGTCCTTTACTAAAGGTCTAAAGTAACATATACCAACCCCCCAATAAAAAAACTTCAAACATTCAGCCCAGGTGGGCTCAGCAGGCAAACATGCCATTGCAGGCACATCTCTGCTGCTGCAGACTGCCCTCAGTCCACCTCATCATCCAGAGCTGGCTCGCTCTTCTTCTCACTCAAGGGTTCAGGCAGGTTCCAGCTTTTCACAGTCCGCAACTCACTCAATCAGGCTTTATGCTACTCTTTCTCCTTTCTTTCTCAACTGTCTTTATAGGCCACATCCCAGAAACCACACACCCACACCTCCACCCCCTCTTCTCTAGATCACCCCTTCAAATTCCACTCACCCAGACCTATTTGGGTACAAGTCCTGCTCTCTCCCAGCTGGGCTTTATTTCTAATTAGTCTTGGCTCACCCTCCAGATGTAAGCAGGCATCTTTATTGGACTTTCAGGCACATATTAACCCTTTCACAGCACAAAGCCACAGATAAATGGATCTAAGTCCTGGCTGGCAGGAGCCTCAGACTCAATAGAATTTAGATGCACTGATTCACATGCAGAGCTGCACTGTTGCTGAAGTATGAGGCCAAGAGTTTGAAAATCCAGTAATTTGGGTGGAAGTGGGAGCTGGCTCTGGCTGCCTTCTGTTGCCTCTTGTGTTTGAAGTTAGTGGAACTGCTGTGTTGTGAGTTATGGAGCATGATTGAAGGATTCCCATAATGTCACAATAAAATCAGAAACTAGACTCCCAGACATGAAGCAAAAGTGGTGCTTACATCTTCTTATATGTGGGGAGAAAATCCCCCCAAATGCCTACCAGAGAAGGTAGTACTCTCACTTTGAGCACCACTGCTCAAATGACTCACTGAAGACCCTCTTTTCTCCTTTCCCTACAGTCCTTTGTCATACCCGGGCAATGCTTCTCCATTAATAAACTCCCAGCCTCTGTGGCATCCACAATACTCACCCATCATGCTCTGTTTTCTGAAGTTCTTAATCCTCCTAATGTTCTGGGGTCTATCTGATCCCATGTGTACAATAATCTAAACAAAATATTTTGTGCCAAACCTGTGCCTCTTCATACATTAAGTATTCTCCTAAAGGTCAATCTTTCTGCATTGGTTTCATCACACTATCTGTTGCACTTTTGTATAGCAAAACAAGTCAGTAAAATGTAATGGGTTCAGTTAGATCCCAAATTAATTATGCAAGTATTCTAGCATCAGACTGTTTATATTTTGAGGCAGCAGTTATGATATAATTATATTAACCTTTCAGCATTATGCTTATCATCATAGTTTCAGTAGCCTTTATCAAAAAGAATCCTTCAAAGGGACCTTTTCCATCTGGAAGACCCCAGATAACATTTGCCTCATATGTTATCACAATTGTACAGCAAATTGAGTTTCTTTGAAGACAACACCATCAAGTTGATATTCTGGGAAGCCTACACTTGATAGGAAGAGTTTTCCGGTGAAGCCACAATTCTCAGGTACATTTTCTGGCTAGACAACACTTGATGGATGCTGTTTCTGGGGAAAAGACTTGCTGACGGACTGGTCAACTTAGGTATGACCCATAACAACTTAACAAGAGGCACTGAAATGTAATCAAGACAATGTATGTGAATTTCAAAGAGATTTCTTAGACCAGCAATCATTAACCTATTTATTTGTAGCAACAGAAATCAAGGGTAGATGCTAAGTGTATTTGTATGTGTTTACCTGTATCTTGTTAGAAGTTTAACTATGTGTGATCTAATTATCTTGTAGATACTAATCCTATTCCTGTCTCATAATGCTTCATTACTGTATTCTATTGATTCAGAGATCAAAAGGGGATATTATCCTTTAGATGGGACTTGTGATCTAATAATAATATTATCCCAATCTCTCCTCAAATCCTGTAATTCCACATAGTAAACTACCGATTATCTGTCTTGATAGTTTGAATGGCTATTGCTTAATGTGTTGTCTGAGAAAGGACCCATTGAATAAAGATCACGAACTGTCAGCTCACTTTCATCGAAGGCCACATGGTGGAGTTACCTGTCAGTGCCCAGATTGCTTCAACTATAAAGGAAGCTTCCAGCCTGATCCTTTTCATCTCAGGTCTGTTTAAACTTTGAAAAGGAAGGTCTAAACTACATGACTGAAGTTTCCAGGTTTACTCTGGATTTACCCTGGAATTCTCATGGAAAAATTTTGAACAAACTGTACACCTGGACTGCCTATTGAACTATAACTTTTAAAATTTATTCAAGAAAGACTTTTACAAATCAGCTGCCTAACGGTCTCTGCTGTGAAACTGACCTAAAGACTTTCCCCATAACTCTAGGTATAGTGATCTCTTAACCACTGCAACTCTCTTCCTTCTTTTTCCTTTTATTATTAAAACCTTTAGGTTTAGTTACTAAAGGATTGGTAGCAGCATGATTATTGGGTAAGATCTGAGATTCCTATTGACTTGGGGATCAGTGTCTGGTCATTTGGGACTTGTGTACATCGCATATGGAATCAGGTTTTCAATAACTTCTCACTATATTAGACTTGGCTGTCTAGGTGGAGGTCAAAGTCTGGAATACTTAAAGGAGACTGTATTTGGCTTCTTGGTAACCAGATGCAGGAAAGAAACGTCACAGCCTTGCCTCAGGCTTCTAGGGAAGCAGTGTATAGTGTGCTGGGACTGATCCAGAGTCCTATGGAAGGGGGAAGATTCTACATCTGTTCCAGAGGACATGACTGGAAAACACCAACAATGTACAAAATGTAAAAGCTTTGTATGTTCAGAACACGTCACCTATTTTCTCCATTTTTTCACAGGCACGTTGTGCCTTTTATATTGTTGCTGTTACTATCTATTTTCATTGTTTAAACATGGAGATAGTGAGATCCCAACACCTGTGTAGCTTTTTTAAAAAATCGTATTTGATCATGGGGTATGTTAGACCCAACGAAGTACTGTGTAACACGCTTCTGAATCTAGGAAAGTTTTAACATGCTCATAGTTCTATAATTAACAGGTTACAATAGTCAGTTTTAAACAATCCCCTGTGGGGTGTGTGATCCCTCCCCCTCAAATTTTGACATACTAGTGGTCTCCAAGACAAATAGTTTAATAATAATACACAAATGTGTAATTTTTGGTCCAATATCAGGAGTTAAGCCTCTAAGAGGGCAAATAAACATGACCTTCTATCCATTTTACTCTAATAAATAATCATAAAAAACTGCCAAATAATCCCAACAAACAATCATCAGTTAACGGATTCCTGATAAATATTCAGTACATGCCTATCTGGGTATTCATATGGCCCCAGCACTCTCTGAGCACTTCCCAAATATTTAGAAATAGAAATCTCCCCTTTTCCCAGCCTATTGATGAGATAGCTTGATTAGTTTATTGTGGGAAAAGATAAAAGGATTAAGTGCTTTAGTGTGATGGATTTATTGAAGGAGCGGCAAAGAGTGCTGTGGCACCTTATAGACTAACAGACATATTGGCACATAAGCTTTTGTGGGTGAATACCCACTTCATTGGATGCATGTAGTGGAAATTCTTGCTTGCATATTTATACCTGCCTCTGGAAATTTCCACTACATGCATCCAGTGAAGTGGGTATTCACCCACAAAAGCTTATGCTCCAATACGTCTGTTAGTCTATAAGGTTCCACAGCACTCTTTGCTGCTTTTACAGATCCAGACTAACACGGCTATCCCTCTGATTACTGAAGAACTCCTGATTTTAAAAAATGAGGTTTACATTTAGCACTGTCATTCTCATCTTTTGGAGTGAGTTCCATAGCCTAGGTCTGCTGTTGTTGACACATCACAGACTGTCACTCCTTCACTCCTCTAAGCAACATCTAGGTTGCTAAAAAACTCAAAAGCAAACACATAAAAAACCCCCACAAAAGCATGATTTTGTATTAAACAAAAGTTTAAAAAATGGAGTGAATTTCCTTTATTAAAATGCAAGTTAATTAGTCATTTAGGTTTGAGCTGATCATGTAATGAAATCTGATTTGGGTTTCTTTTTAAAAATGATGGTGTTACTCAGAAATACAGTCTAGCTTGTATTCTTAAATACTGTGAGTTTTGCCTTTTGCTGTCAATTATATTAGAGTTAACTACTAATATTTCATTAATATGCACATTCTACACCACTTACATGAACAAAATCTTCATTAAAAACTATAATAAGCTTCATAATCAATTATTATTGTTCAACTTTTTCCTTAATTTTAAATGCATAATCAGGATTTACGAGTAACTAATAACATGAAGGTGAAAAGAACAATGTTTGAGTTTTAATAGATAGAATTATTTGATCCAAAACTTTCTGGGAACCAACTGAATCTTAAACTAATTAATTCCTTAGTTATTAAATGTCAGTGAACAGTCAGTTCCCCACTCCAGCAAACACTTATACATGTATTTGCCTTCATTCCTGTGAAGAGTCACATAGAAGTCAATCTGCATAGGTGTATGCCAGAGCCTTTTCTGTTATCTGATTTCAGGTAAGAAATTAAGGAAAATGACTAATCATGTTTGTTTTTGAACTACACTATGAAGGTGAGGTAGAAAAAAAATCAAAATACTCCTTTTCCATCAAAGACATATGCTTCTCCATATATGCCTCTCACAACCAAGAGCAACTAGGGGGTCAGGAGAGGGGCGGAGCAAAGGGATGAATCAGCCACCAGAGGAAGTTACAGAGCAGCACTATGGTTGCCAGCTGGAATGGACTCCTATGAACCATTCCACCAGTATGGGAGACTGGTACACAACCTATCTAGCACAGCTCTCTCCCAACTTTCAAACCCCATACCAGATTCATTTGAGCTCTTCACAGATTCCAAAATAAAACTGAAAATATTATGTAGTTACCTCAAGCAAATTACATACCTATGCAATTAAAACAGAAAAAAAATCACATTACTAAAGCTATCAAATCATTGGCTGTCATTAACTCAATGTATCACTTTAAATAGGGGAGCTGAAATGAGTAAGACTTTTTGTTGCTTTGCTATACCCTCAAGCAATAGACGGATTTGCAGTGTGTTTATTTAATGCATTTGAAAACTGAATTGTTCCAGTTTTGCCGTCATTTTAAATATACTGAAGCATTCAACAAAGACCAAGTTCAAATAGTTACCAGTGACAGTATTGTTCACAAAAGCCAAAAAACCACCATTAAATATCACCATGGAAATAAGACCACTCATCAAATGAACAAAAAGGAGAGTTGACCTCATCAAAGCTAATTCATCATAACTATTGGAGAGAGACAATACATGATAATATGAACTGCAAAAAGCAGAATTACAAATCAATAGAACTCTAAAAACTAAGAAAATAGAGAAATGCAAAAACACCACTTGGGTCATAAAAGCAAGCAATCCAAACTTCTTTAAAAGTGTGCTGTACACAAATAGTACATATTCAATAAACTGAATACTGTTCGTAACAAAGAGTGCAATTCAGAAAATAGTGCCTATATTAAGGCTATGACACTATCTCTAAAATGGTTTCACCACTAAAGAAATATTCAGCAAGTTAAGAATGCCAATAGGCTGGATCTAAAAATGCTGTAATTGAGGCAATATCGATGCTCACTACTAAAATAATGATAACTATTAACTATGGGCCTTTAACCTGCATGATGCTACTGTTTATGCAGAACAATCCCCAGTCTTGCAAGATATATATTCAAAAGGCGACAACTGTGAAAGTACAAGATCTTTTATTCGTAGAACTCAGTGTTGGCATGTTCCTTGTTCTGAAAGTTTGCACCATTCACAGGATCAGCAAAAAACAACAAACAAAACAAACTACTGCAGTTTCTGGCCCATTTTAGTATATTTAAAAAGAATGAAAGAAGAAAGAAAACTGGAAATCTGTTTTCATCCTGTTTTTGAAATATGTCTTAATTAAGTTACAAAAAACAACATGGAAAGCATAGTGAGGAGCTCAGTGACAATTGTTGAAATAGGAGAGATGGAAAAATAACTAGATAGCACCTGCATATGAAATAATTTTGAATTCCAATTTGATATAGGGCACAAGTGCCTTTATGTCATTAGTTATTAAAAAGGAGATTACACAGACAGATACATGCTGCAGCTTTGGCAACAGTTAAGTCTTTTCAGATAAATGTAACACGAGTTTGCTGTTAGACTATAATTATCAGTGCAAATAGCAATATGAGAAAAATGGGACCTAACCCTGGCAAACCAATAATACTAGAAGCCGGGGGAATGTAGACCTCTGCCAGAAATACAGAGCAGGTCTACACTAAAAGCACAACAGTGGCTCAGCTCCACCAATGCAGCTGCGCCATTGTAGCACATCTGGTAAAGATGCTCTATGCCAACAGGAGAGCTCTTTCCCTTTGGCATAATTATTCTACCGCCATGAGAGGCAGAAGCTATGTTGCTGGAAGAGCATCTCACACCGACATAGTGCAGGTGTGGACAGCGCTTAGGTTGTTGTAACTTGCATTGCTCACAGAGGAGACTTTTTCACCCCCCCCCGAACATCATAAGTTTCATCAATGTACACAGTAGTGTCGACCTGCCCACAGACATTAGACCAATGATGCAACAATAGAATCCCAGACATTTCCCAAGGAACTTTTCCTTTATGTATCTAAAGCAACATGAAGCATAGAAGCCTCAAATACTCCATAAATTAAATCTAAAAGCAATAGCCAAAAAACTTCATTAATGCAGAGTCAAGATTGCTTGATGGTACCAAAATGCTGAGTCAAGCAAAACTGAAACCTCTGAAAACCAGGAGAGGCACAGTTAAGATGCCCATACAACATTGCTGCTGGCTTCTTTCAGCAATGCCCCAATATACCCACATGTCTTTGCTATGTCAGCCCCATGGTTGCTGAAGTGTATATGCTCTTCATCTCCTTTTACGATGCATTCCCTCTTACCCACAGGATTCCATTTCACACTATTAAAGGACAATGTGTATTGGGGCATTGCTGGAAGAAGGAAGGTTGCATGGGCAACCATAAAAATGCATTTCCTGGTTTTCAGAGGCTTCAGTTTTGCTTCAGTCATCATTCTGAAAGGGGATGACATACAACCAAGCAACCTTAACTTTGTGTTAACATTTTTTTTAAAAAAATTGCCCTTGAATTTCCTAAGTGTTTTTTTAATTTTTTTTTACAGAAAAAAATGTTGTAGGAGTTAGAAGTCATTTAGACATTTGTATATATTATGTCCTGCAATTTGCATACTGAGCCATGTACCATCACCCCCGACCAGCCCTCCCCAGCATCATTGTTTTTTCACACACCTCTCCAGCATCATTGTTTTCCACTCTAAAATGTAATCCCTCCCCACTACTGCACCCAGGCTCCCCACCACAAGCAGGTAACACAGCTCCCTGGTGTATAAATATTTCTATTATTGCTACTTCTCTGCTTCCTATAACCTGATTCACATTCAGCGCCTGTAGCAAAGGCAACTGTGAACAATGTTGCTATTCATGTTTCACAATGGGTATAGGATGGAGTTTGTGGTGGAGTCAGAGAGAGAAATTGCAGGTGGGGTTTCTGTTCCAAAATACTGACAGAAAGGTCCTCTGACCTTGTCCGCTAGATGGACACCATCTCAGAGAAACACTGGGGGGTCAGAGCATGTATTTTTAGGCTATTGTGACGGCATGTTCACCCCCACAACAGCCCTGAAAGGGTTAAGGAAGCTGAGAAAGGGCCAGTTAGTGTGATAGGCCACCCAATGAGGGGATTAGGCTGAAGAAGCAACCCCTGATTAGGGGGATGAAGCTCAGCTGAGCAAGTGTGGACTGAGGCTATGTCTATGCTATAACACCTACAGCGGCACAGCTGCACCACTATAGCGTGTCTGTGGAAGACACTCTAAGCCAATGGGAGAGAGTTCTCTGGTTGGCTTAATAATGCCTGCCTCTGTGAAAGGCAGTAGCTGAGTTGGCGGAAGTAGCTCGCCTGCTGATATAGTGCTGTCCACACTGGCGCTTAGGTAGCTATAACTTACTTCACTCAGGAGTGTGGATTATTCACATTCAAGTGACACAAGTTATACTGAAGTAATTTGTAGTGTAGACATAGTGTAAGGTAATATAAAGCCAGGAAGCCACCAGCACCAGCCAACTTTTGTTGGTGCCGATGGGTGCTTGCGCCCCCCCCCAGCCCCAAATACGGTGGGATTGCTTGGACAGCAGGCCCAGTGAGACTCAATACCCTGAAAGGGGAAGCCATGTAGTGATCGGGGCGGTGCAGTCATGCAGAGGAAGCTGCAGCTACTGGAATAAGAGTGGCCACAGAGTGAAAGGAGAGACCACAATGGGAGGGCCTGAAAGAGAACTATTCCCTAGCAGGGCCAATCAGAGCGGGGGGGTGGCCAGGAGAGCCATTTGGCCTGGGCCTCAAGCTCAAAGGGGGCCTCACATTTAGACACTTGTTAATTTTTTGGCATTTGATAAGTTTTGCAACTTGTTTTTATACACATCCCTGTCGGACCAGAAAAGCATTTGTTAAATAAGAAAATATTCAAATTACGTCTTGCACCAAATAAAAAGTCTTATTTTGTTTCCATGTGTCATCATTTATTTTTATTTTTATTATGGCTAGGGGCCTCAAAAGCTGGAAGTGGCCCAGGCCTCTCTGGAGATCTCAGAGGTCCTCTTCCCCAGAGCAGCCAGGAGGAGGTGCTACCACCAGCCATGAGTGAGTACCCCATGACAGCCATACGGCACGCATTTTCCAGTCAGCTATGAACACTCCACTGCTTCCAACACTTTAAGAGGTTTCATTCAGTGTTTGGGGGGGATTGGCAGAGCTGTGGCGTGAAAGAAGGTTGAGATTCAGAATGGGTGGAGTGCACTGGCAGACCTGGGGCTGCAGGGAGGGTTGGCTGTGCAGGGGGTTCTGGGCAGTGTGGTTGGTGTGCATTAGCAGAGCTGTGGGCTTGGGGAGCACTGGCAGAGCCATGGAATGCTCAGGAGCTAGGGTATACTGGTGGAGCTGCGGAGTCCCTGGCCTCTCTCACTTGAGCCCCAATTTCTCTTTCCTCCCCTACCATCAATCCCCATTTATCTTCTCTCCATACCCCACCTCCTTGCTGCGGCCCCAAACACCTCCACTCCCATTCTCCCCCTCCTCCACCCACTAATACTCCTCCTTTCCCAGGAAGCATTCACATGTCTAATTTATTTTCTCCCAAAGTCCTTGATTACATTCCCCCCCCGCCCCAAACCAAAACTGCCACCCACTGTAGCACTCTCCAGCCCTCAGTCTAAAACTTCTTTTGTCTTAGGGGTGGGCTTGTGATCAATGTATCCTTACTTAAGTAAATAGAAGGGTGAGTTCACAGCCATCAGTAGGGCTGTGATTCACCCTGTCATTAATACCTTTCAGAGGAATGGTACAAGGCAGCAGAAGTAAACCATTTTGCGAGGAGGGCCTGTAACCTGGGAACATTTCTACCACATAACCCCAAATTTGGGTCAGTAATGCTGCCCTGCACCCTCATGAGGCACACCAAACTTCAAAGCAATCAGAGTAACCATTTGGATTTTAGGGAATTTGCAAGATCTAAGTTTAAAGTGTATAAAATAGCGGGAATAGAAACCCTCGAGCTGGTTTCCTGTATTGGCATATGCATAGGGTCACCATCTGGCCAGTATTTCATGGGCCTGGCCATTTTTTTTTAATGGATTTGCCAGGTATCAGAAAATAATTTAAACTGCTGAGGGATTTTTTACGTGAGTTTAAAGATTTGTGTTATCGCAGTACACTGGGAGATCTACTGTTAAAAGTTTCTGTGTCCCGCTAAAGATGGTGCGGTGTTCCCAGTTCCTCAGTTTAAGGGATAACAGATCAAAACTGTTGAAAATACAACAGGTGTCTGCCCACCAGCATGCAAGGGCACCGGGCGTTTTTGAGAGGGTTTGAGTCACACAAGAGCGGGTAGATGTGCTGTGTTATCAATCTCTCAAGATACTATAAATGACTATTGAAGGGCTGGGGAGTTGCCTTGTGGTCAGGGTTGCAGAGAGCTTGCGTGTGTGTGTGTGTGTGTGTGTGTGTGTGTGTGTATGTGGTGCCCTTTATTTTGCATTTCAAATGATGGTTGCCCTACATATATACCATGTAAAAAAATGTATATTTTCTTAAATACAGTTCTCAGTTTTCATCCACCAAAGATTTATTAGGTGTCACACACAGCCTTGGGTAAAACTGGACAGAATGAGATCATTTCAATCCACATCACATTACACTGAGCTGTAGCTTGGTGCAAAACACCTAGAAGCTTTATAAAAAGGGCTAGTTTTGAAGGGCTTATAGCTCAGGCTCACATGACTCCAAATTTGAGTCCCTAACCTCATCCTGCATCCTCCTGAGGCACACTAAATTTTCAAAGAAATCTAACTAAGCATGTAAATTTTAGAGGACTTAGGCCCCGTCTACACTGACACGTTTATGCTCAGTAAAGCGGCTTTGAGTGCTGTAACTCCTGAGGTGTACACACTGCCAAGCCACTTAGTACACAAGAACTGCGCAGATGTAGCACTCTAAAAAACCCCACTGCGATGAGAGGCATAGAGCTTTCTGCACCGTGGCTACAGCGCTGTGGTGCCAGTATAGACACCGTGGTGATTACAGCGCTGTGATTGGCCTCTGGGAGGTGTCCCACAATGCCTGTTCCCACAATGCCTGTTCTCTGGCCATCAGTTTGAACTCTACTGCCCTGCCCACAGGTGACCAACCATCAGCTTACATTACTTTCCTTTGGAAATTTGAAAGTCCCCTTCCTGTTTGCTCAGTGATGCATGAAGTGGTCTCAGCGCATCTTTCCAGGTGGCCATGCCTGCTTCATGCACCAGGTGATCCCCTGCTTGGAGCAATGCCGAGCTGCTGGACCTCATCGGTATTTGGGGAGAGGAGGCAGTGCAGTCACAGCTGCACTCCAGCCGTTGGAATTGTGATACCTATGGACAGATTTATAGATGCATGACAGAAAAGAGTCATGACCAGGACATGTTGTAGTACAGGGTCAAAGTGAAGGAGTTGCGGAATGCCTACCACAAGGTGTGGGAGGCAAACTGCCACTCTGGTGCTGCACCGACGAGCTGCTGGTTTTACAAAGAGCTGGACATGATACTCGGTGGTTACTCCATCTCCACTACAAAGTTCCCTGTGGGTACTTCATTGTCAGTCGAGAGTGGACCGAGCCAGGAGGCGGCAATCTTGGATGAAGAGGGGGAGGGGGAACCAGAGGCAGAGATTGACTCGGAGGCCAGAGATGCATGCAGTCAGGAGCTCTTTTCTACCCCAGACAATCCTAGCCAGTCACAGGAGTCAGATTTTGGCGAAGCACAAACAGGAGAGGAGACCCCTGGTAAGTGGATCTGATTTTGGGAATTGCTGAAGCGAGTTGTTGGCAGGAGGGTTGCAAAAAGCAGGCATGTCTCCCACCTCATGCCTAGTTTGAGCAGCGGAACAGGCTGTTGATACACTCCCTCACTTCACGTGAATCTCCTTCAGAGATCTCCAGGAAACTCTCGTGGAGATACTGGGCAATTCATTCCCACAGGTTCCTTGGCAGAGCTGCTTTGTTTCTTGCCCACTGTGCCATCACGGGTGGGAGGGGGGGCCACCATAGCTGCACACAGGCTAGCCACATAGGGGCCAGGGCAGAAGCCACAGGCTTGGAGAAGACTCTCCCTTGATTCCCTGCTCACCTTCAGCAGTGAGATATCTTCCATAATGAACACCTCCTGTGGAAAGTGTGGGGACAGGAATGATTATCAGCAGGCCCCCCACATAGTGCTGGCTCTCCCCAAGTGCCCAAGAGCCACCTGCCCAGTGTACAGCAGGGTCTGTGAACAGTGATTAGCCCTGCCCCTGAAGCTACTCAGCATTTTGGGGGTCTTGTGGCTTGTGTGTGCTTGGCTGGGGTCGGCCAGTTAGTGTCAGGTGTGTGAGAACAGGCTGTGTTTTAAAGCACTGAAACAGTGTTGTCTGTGTTGCAAACAATATCGCTTCTATAAAATGTTGCATTTAAAATTCACAGGGATGACCTTGGGAGCACAGCCTCCCTCTTTGTTATGGGCAGCAGAATGGTTGCAAAGAATTAGAAAAAAGAAAAGGAGTACTTGTAGCACCTTAGAGACTAACAAATTTATTTGAGCATAAGCTTTCGTGAGCTACAGCTCACTTCATCGGATGCATTTTAATTCTTTAATAAAGAATTAGAAAGTGTCCAAGAAGAACTAAGGAGGACTTTATGCATGAGGTTATGATGCACTCCTCCACTGAGAAACAGGAATTGAAGGAGTGGTAGGACATCGAAAAGAGGGAACGAAAGGAGAATGCAAAAAGAAAAGGAGTACCCGTGGCACCTTAGAGACTAACAAATGTATTAGAGCATAAGCTTTCGTGAGCTACAGCTCACTTCATCGGATGAATGTGGCACACCAGAATGAAGCCACGGAGCGGCTCTTAACAGTTATGGAGTGCCTAGTGGATACAGTCTAGTCGATACTAGCTCTTCAAACTGAGCAGCTCCACGCCCGCCCTCCCCTGCAGCTGCTATCACAAAATTCTTTCCCATGCACCCCCCCACACCGTCAACACACTCTTATCAACCTCCCGGCTCCACTTTCTACCTGCAGCATTCCACTCCTCCCTCCTCACGGTCCATCAGTGTGGACTCCCAATACCCACTGCACTCAACACCCATCCATCTGCAGTTTGGCCCTGCTGCAGTACAGCACCTGCTGCATTATACTCCAAAGGATCCCTGGACATACACAAATCTGTAGCCTTCCCAGGATCCCTCCTCCTTCTCTTGAGACCTTCCATTCCCCCATTCCTTTCATTCTCTCATCTCCTTCCCTGCTGATGAATTGATTTATTTCACTCTCTCCTCTGGTTGTTGCTTTCAAATAAATGCAATTCTTTTATTGAAAGAATCTTTATTCCATTAAGTGAAAACAAAAAGAGCACTGCAAAGCAACATACAATTATGTTAAGGCCCCTCTTGCATCATGTGCACCAATCACCTCTTAGCATTACAAGCACTGCAATCCTGAGCATAGCAACAAATATTAGTGGCTTTCAGCTTCAAATTGCTGCCTCAAAGCATCCCAGATCCTTATGGCCCCACCCTGTGCCCCTCTAATAGTCCTGGTCTCTGGCTGTTCAAACTCAGCCTCCAGGCATTTAGCTCTGCAGTCCAGCACTGATTGAAGCTTTCACCCTTCCCTTCCCAAATATTATGCAGTGTACAGCATGTGGCTATAAGAACAGGAATATTGTCATTGGCCATGTCCAGCTTCCCATACAAGCATTGCCAACGGGCTTTTAAATGGCCAAATGCAACTACACAGTCATTCTGCACTTGCTCAGCCTGTTGAACTACTTCTTGCTGCTGTCAAGTTGCCCTGTGTATGGCTTCATGAGCCAGGTGGGGTCTCCCAGGATCACAAAGGGCATTTCGACTTCCCCAAGGGAGATCTTCTGGTCTGGGAAGAAAGTCCCTGCTTGCAGCTTCTTGAACAGGCCAGTGTTCCAAAAGATGTGTGTGTCATGCACCTTTCCGGATCAGCCTGCGTTAATGTCTGTGAAACGCACATGGTGATCCACAAGCACCTGGAGAATGATTGAGAAATACCCCTTGCAATTAATGTGCTTGGTGGCTAGGTGGTCTGGTGCCAGAATTGGAATATGTGTGCCATCTATCGCCCCTCTGCAGTTAAGGAAGACAATTTGTACAAAGCCATCCACAATCTCACGCACGTTGCCCAGAGTCACGGTCTTTCGGAGCAGGATGCGATTAATGTCCCTGCACACGTACAGCAACATGACTTGAACTGTCGACTTTCCCACTCCAAACTGTTTAGCGACCAATTGGTAGCAGTCTGGAGTAACCAGCTTACGGTGCAATTGCCACGTGTTTCTCCAGCTCCAGGGCAGCTCTCACTCTCATGTCCTTGCGCCGCAGGGCTAATGCAAGTTCATCACACAATCCCATGAATACGGCTTTCCTCATGTGAAAGTTCTGCAGCCACTGCTAGTCATCCCAGACCTGCATCACAATGTGATCCCACCACTCAGTGCTTGCTTCCCAAGCCCAAAAGCGGCGTTCCACTGTGTTCAGCACCTCCATGAATGCCACAAGCATTCTCGTGTCATAACTACTATGTGTGGCAAGATTAATGTCTCACTCCTCTTGCCTTTGTAGTTTAAGGAATAACTCCACTGCCACTCGTGACGTGTTGGTCAGTGAGAACAGCATTCTTGTCAACAGCTCAGGACCCATGCCTGCAGCCAGAAAGAGGCAGGGCAGGGTGCACAGTACACAGACCATTGTAAGATGGTGCCAAATGAGGACAGAAGCACAGGGATTGATGTAATGCAAAGCAATGCATCACAGGTCATTGGGACAGGACCCAAGATACCCCGCAACCCCTTTCGCCTTCCCACAAGTCTTAGCGGCAAAAGAGAAAGAGGTGCTCTGTGGGATAGCTGCCCAGAGTGCACTGCTCCAAATAGTGCCGCAAGTGTGAACACACTATTGCACAGGCAGCTGTCAGTATGAACACACAACAGCAGTTTTCCTTCGGCATTCTCTGAGCAGCGCTGTAACTACGCCAGTGTAGATGTGCCCTTAGAAAGGTCCACCTTCTAACAAACTTAATTATAGTGGCACTCCCACATCACTCTCATTTCAATAAAGTTAAAGCATTTCCCAGGAAATCTTAAGAACTAAGGACACTTGAGACAGGAGGACTAATGGACTAGGGGAGTGCAGGAATCTAAGAGGAATGCACAGATAAGATGGTCTCCTTTAAACATGATACAAAACCAAAGGTTTCAGTCTTCTCCTGTGGTTCGCTGCTCCAGGCCAATGGGGGCTGCAGGAAATGGCGTGGCCTGAGGGATGTGCAGGCCACTGCTTCCTGCAGCCCCCATTGGCCTGGAGCAGTGAACCACAGCCAGTGGGAGCTGCGATCGGCCGAACCTGCAGACGTGGCAGGTAAATAAACCAGCTTACCCTGGCAGGCCGCGTGCCAAAGGTTGCCAATCCCTGTAATATACATAACCTTATACATTGTGTATTACTTATACATACAAAATTATACAATTATAAACTTGTTAAGTCAAAGTTACAATCCAATGTTAACATACTATATTGAATATTGCTTTCTCAGGATCAGGTTAATATTCAAGTAACTTGGCTAAAATTCTGGCTTGCTGTCTGAGGTGGCCCCCTCCTCTGAGTTTACAAGAAAGGGTGGCCAAATGAGAGCCACTTGTTTGGAAAAGTTGCAGGGAAAGAGGAATATGCCTGAATATGTGGTGGCTGAGTTCAGGAATTAAACAGTTTTGGGAGAAAATTACTAGAGAGATTCATCTTATGACAAAATGAAGGCATCTTAGAGACCCCCTGACCCGCTTACTGAACGCTCCACTAAAGGATCTGCAATTTAAACAATGGTTTGTTTTTTTGTTTTTGTTTTTTATTATTGTTAGCAGCTTGACTCTGTATTGTATATTTTTTTATATATGTGACCCCTCTGCCTGTGGAATTATGGTATAGCAAAATAGACTGTTCTTGTAATGGAAAAACAGTCACATCAGGTATGTGCACAAGAAAATATATTTTTCTATTTAAAGCAAATTTAGTACAACCATAAAATAATATTGCTCCTCTTTCAGCAGAGCATCACAGGACCCATTCTGCAATTCTCATTCAGGCAAAACTCTTACTGAAATCAGTGAGACTGATTCTCCACTGCCTTGACCCTTATGTAAATATTTATACTGGTGCAAAGCAAAGATTTGACTTCAATAGTGCCTTGTACAGGTGCAATACAATAAAGCCTTGCACATGTATTCATAGCAGGACCAAGGCTTGCTTCAATGATGGCAATTCTTATTTATAGGGTGCTTTGCAGATATTAACACTTTTAGTATTCCTATATAGAAGTAGATGCTATCAACTTCATTTTGCATATAGGGAAGTTGAGGCAAAGAGATTCAGTATGACAGCAAGGATTAGAATTTTAGAAGAGCTGGCTTCCACTCCCATGCTCTAGCCACTACATCAAACCTTTTTGAGGATGAATTATAATGAACAACATACATTCTGACCATGCAGAGCAATGATGAAGAATACACATGGGCAAGAAGGGACAAGGTGTTTTTTAATCAGATCTGCTGAAGAGAGCAGGAATACAATTTGTGCAATAGTGAATATTTGATATGTTTGACTTGAGAGTTGGTTGGAAATACCATGAATATATTTTTTCTAAGAATCTGTTCCTCGGGATGTGTTTTGCTATCCGTGAAAACAACTTAGTAAGTATGTTTTCTTAGAGTGGAAAGAGCTTTTATGCTTTCTGCTGAGCCAAGTATAAAACAGGCAGTATTCTAAAGTGATGGAGTGGTGATGATGATGATGATCATAAAGATCCTGATATCTAACTGCAGCCTGCAAATAAATATTTAATCATTCAAAGCAATGCCTGTCTTATGAGTTGATTGAAAAAGGACAGTTCTATTTACTAGTAATTGAAAACAATTCCTTCATTAACTTTAGTGGAGGGTGCTTAGCACCACCCGGGAAATGCTCAAGACTTCCAGCTAAATACTTTTCCTACCTGCTTAGCCACACAAGGCCTCTCTGGTTTATGCTTCTAGTGACAAAGGGGCAAGCAAGGCTTTGCAGAGATACAGGATGTAGAGGGTGAACCCATGTGCAGGCCTATTCTGTTCAGTCTCCCAGTGTAGCTGTGCTCAGGGGGGCCGCAGATTCATACTGCACAGATCCTCCAGTGCTCTATCCAGGAGAGGTGGTATGGGAGGAGCATTGCTTATAAATTTGCTTCTATACCTTCTGCTGTGTGGCTTCATAGCCTTTATGGTCCACCTGCATCCCCTGAGGCCAGGGCAAGAAAATGTGTCCCTTTGCATATAGAATTCTAGCTTGTGTGGAAAAGGATTGCAGGTCACAGGTAATATAAAGCAAGGGTTTTACATTGAACAAAATATTTTGAGTGTAATCTTTCATTTTAACTTTTTGTCTGATTATTCTTGGCTAGACAAACAATGAAATACAAACTTCACACTGCTAACTGCAGCAGCGACAAAGCCTGAAGGTGGATTAGAATTTATTTTTGTAATTCTTGGATACAGTAAATTTTTTGTCAAAGTAGTAGTGAATTATTTGGAAAAAAATAAAAAGGAGTACTTGTGGCACCTTGGAGACTAAAATTTATTTGAGCATAAGCTTTTGTGAGCTACAGCTCACTTCATCGGATGCATTCAGTGGAAAATACAGTGGGGGGATTTATATACACAGAGAACATCCATTGTTTCATGTTATCATACACACTGTAAGGAGAGTGATCACTTAAGATGAGCTATTACCAGCAGGAGGGGTAGCAGCACCCATAACTATTTCACATTTGGGGACAATGTATACCTTCAAATCAGCAGCACTGCGATGGGTACCCGCATGGCCCCACAGTATGCCAATATTTTTATGGCTAACTTAGAACAACGCTTCCTCAGCTCTTGTCCCCTAATGCCCCTACTCTACTTGCGCTACATTGATGACATCTTCATCATCTGGACCCATGGAAAAGAAGCCCTTGAGGAATTCCACCACGATTTCAACAATTTCCATCCCACCATCAACCTCAGCCTGGACCAGTCCACACAAGAGATTCATTTCCTGGACACTACGGTGCTAATAAGCGATGGTCACATAACCACCACCCTATACCGGAAATTACTGATTGCTATTCCTACCTACATGCCTCCAGCTTTCACCCAGATCACACGAACCAAAGCTCTATGATATAACAGCATTTGCTCCAACCCCTCAGACAGAGACAAACACCTACAAGTTCTCTATCAAGCATTCTTATAATTATAATATCCACCTGCTGAAGTGAAGAAACAGATTGACAGAGCCAGAAGAGTACCCAGAAGTCACCTACTACAGGACAGGCCCAACAAAGAAAACAACAGAACACCACTAGCCATCACCTTCAACCCTCAACTAAAACCTCTCCAATGCATCATCAAGGATCTACAACCTATCCTGAAGGACGACCCATCACTCTCACAGATCTTGGGAGACAGGCCAGTCCTTGCTTACAGACAGCCCCTCAACCTGAAGCAAATACTCACCAGCAACCACACACCACACACCAGAACCACTAACCCAGGAACCTATCCTTGCAACAAAGCCCGTTGCCAACTGTGTCCACATATCTATTCAGGGGACACCATCATAGGGCCTAATCATATCAGCCACACTATCAGAGGCTCATTCACCTGCTCATCTACCAAGGTGATATATGTCATGTGCCAGCAATGCCCCTCTGCCATGCACATTGGTCAAACTGGACAGTCTCTACGTAAAAGAATAAATGGTCACAAATCAGATGTCAAGAATTATAACATTCAAAAACCAGTTGGAGAACACTTCAATCTCTCTGGTCACTCGATTACAGACCTAAGAGTGGCTATCCTTCAACAACAACAACAAAAAAAACAGACTTCAACGAGAGACTGCTGAATTGGAATTTGCAAACTCGATACAATTAATTTAGGCTTGAATAGAGACTGGGAGTGGAAGGGTCATTACACAAAATAAAATTATTTCCCCATGTTATCCCCGCCCCCACTGTTCCTCAGACATTGTTGTCAACTGCTGGAAATGGCCCATCTTGATTATCACTACAAAAGGTTTTCTTCCTCCCCGCAACCCCTCCTGCTGGTAATAGCTCATCTTAAGTGATCACTCTCCTTACAGTGTGTATGATAAAACCCATTGTTTCATGTTCTCTGTGTGCGTATATATCAATCTCCCCTCTGTATTTTCCACCGAATGCATCTGACGAAGTGAGCTGTAGCTCACAAAATAATGCTCAAATAAATTTGTTAGTCTCTAAGGTGCCACAAGTACTCCTTTTCTTTTTGCTAATACAGACTAACATGGTTGCTACTCTGAAACTTGGAAAAAATATTCATGATGATACCTGCCAAATACGTTTTGCTTTTATGTTTAAAACACTTCAAAGTATAAACAACAATGAATAATCCTGTTTAAAAAAAAAGGGATTCTCCAATATTTGATATCCTAAATAATGCACTAGTTTCACTTAATACCATTCTCTGCTAGTTTTTGTATTCATATACAAATGTAATGATATAAATTTTATCTGTATCCCTAGTTGCATGCATAGATTTCAAGGACACGACAATTGTCAGAAAGCTTCCATGAATGAGAGTTAGAGTTCAAATGTGCATTATGGTTGGTGTACCTATCAGCATTCATATAAAAGTGACATACTTTTATGGAAATGACAAATGTCATTCAGTTGAAAGTAATTTTTATTGGTGGGAACACAAAGGACAATCTGAGGGTAAAAATTGTACATTTTTATTTCAGGAAAAATTTGCTTATCCTTTTGAGCACGAGCCCTAATGGGCACGATTGCAACTTTTTTCCTCAAGCCAGCTAGTAGAGAGAAACATGCAAGTCAGTTTGTGGAATCAAAGTAGAATTGATGAGGATCCTAGAAGGGGGGCGGGGGACACAAAAAAACCCAGAATTTTAAATGTACCAGTTCTGCTAAAGTTTTTGCTGTATACAAATTGAGTAAATTACCAGAAACCTATGGGCTTTGAAGATATTGCTTCTAAAACATTTCATGCTGAAATCTGAACAAATCATAGTAGGCATACCCTTGTGAATGTCTTACTTTTTCTTCACAGATATCTTCTAAGAAAAAGTGTACAATCCTCTCAAATTTCCTGCTGGTTAGGCTAAACAGGTGGCTCAATTTGAGAGTTTTCAATAGTGGACTAGACCTGTACAAACTGAAGTCAAAATTGGTTCTCTTACCCCAATCCCAATATCTTCCTCAAACATGCAGTTCTTTAAGATTTTTTGCTTTCATTAACATTTTAAATTAAACTTGCATGGATGTTTCAAAATCTGAGGGTGCTTTTCACAGTGCTTTTTTGTGTCTTGAGCTGGGTTGATCACATATATGTTTCTTTTTCTGGTCCCCTGACTGGATGAACTTATCCCATAAACTCAGGAGCATCCATTTTCTGAAGTTGTATGGAAGGAGAGGCAGCATGTTGTCTTTTCTCTTGAAGAATTTTTAAAAAAAGTTAGAAAATAAAAATCTATCCCTTACCCACCCAATTCTGTATCTGTTTAAATCTCACAGGCAGTGGCCTGGTACATTTTTCATTGTTCTAGTACTCCCTGTTAGGGAATTGTTAGGGAGAAATTGTCCTATTCGGCTTTTCTCCTCACATTATATTTTACCAAAGTTTTAAAAATAAATCAGAGGTTGCTTCTGTCTATACTTCAAGTGATACCCTGGGCCATTTCAGAACTACACTCCGTGCAGCAAACAAGGATGCAAAGGTGGCTTTAACTTAGACCATTAGACCTCCCAAAATCCTGAACTATCCTGGGGGTTCCTGTCTGGTTCTGAGTGCATGTTAGAGGCTCTAAGTTCCCCAAAAGTCAATCCAGCAGTCAAGGATTAGAAGAGCCTTGGGATTGCCCCCTGTTCCAGGAGCTGGGGACAGGGGCAGCAGATTTGTATAATTTTTGGGGGTGCCCAGAATGGGTCCAGGTCCTGCCCCTCTAGCCCCACCTGCCCAAGGCTCTGGGTGGGCTCTGGGATGGAGTTTGGGTGCGGGGTACAGGCTCCGGGCTGGGCATGGTGTTGAGGGTGCAGGATGAGGTGCAGGCTCTGGGAGGGAGTTTGGGGGCTGGGTGTGGGCTCTGGGATGAGATGGAGTTGAGATGCAAGAGGGAGTGCTGGGTGCAGGAGGAGGTTGGGGTGCTGGGTGCGGGCTCTGGGACAGAGGGTTGGAGTGTGGCTATGCCAGGGATGAGCAGTTTCAGGGTGCAGCAGGCAAGCTGCCCTGGGTCTGGGGAGGGGGGTAGGACTCCTGCCTGACCTCTCCCCACTAACAGCAATGAACTCTGGGGGAGATGGGGAGGGGGCCCTGCTCCTGCTGAAGCCCTGAGCCTCAGCACCCTCCATGGGGCTAAAGCTCTGAGACCCCACTCCCCTCAGGACACAAGCCCTGATCCCCACCACCTTGCCAGTCTAGTAGGCAGAGAAGGGGGGGGAGGTCCATGAGCCTCACTTTAAATGTAAAAGAGTGCATGAGGCTCGTAAGTTGCAGTTTGGCCATGCCTAGTGTAGAGTCACAATATGCCATTTGTCACCTGTCAGTTTCCCCTTGTATAGGGGGATGTTGAAGGGGGCTGGTTAAACCATTAACCTTAATTTGCCTTTGTTTACTTATCTGTAAAGTAATATGTATTTCATAGGACTGTTGTGATAATTAAATGTTTGGAAGGTGCTCTGATACCCCTAAGTCAAAGTTATTAGGAACTCATCCATGTCTACCTCCTGATGCTTTCCATGGGATATTGCAGCTTGGCATCAGCTCATCTATCTCATGGGATTGCAGTGCTGCACCAGGATACAGAATACTGCCCAGGCCCCAAGAGTTGCAATGCCCCCCTCTATCCATTCATAGGGTGCAGTTTACTAATCCTGATGGGTGGGCCATGTACAGTGCTTAAAAGGACAAAGCCATAGCTTTGCTTCCCTCTTCCCCCTGAATCAAAGTAGAGAGAAGAGGAAGAGGGCAAGTGAGAAAGGTGTAATCCCTGCTGTTGTTTATGTCCCTCAGCATGGCCTTACCGTGAGGCTGGAGGAAGCCTCCATGCACCCACCCCCAATACACCTGATCAGCCTGGCCTTAGACAGAAGTAGGAGGTGATTTAAAAATATAACTATGGTTCTATATTGTCCTGGTGGTTGTGTTTCATACCCCATAATATTTTGATCAAATACATGTGAATTGCAAGCCTGTGCTTACTCAGTGTCCAGTTTGGCAACCCTACTCACACAGGGTTCAGAGTAGCAGCTGTGTTAGTCTGGATCTGCAAAAAGAAAAGGAGTACTTGTGGCACCTTGGAGACTAACAAATTTATTTGAGCATAAGCTTTCGTGAAGTGAGCTGTAGCTCACAAAAGCTTATGTTCAAATAAATTTGTTAGTCTCCAAGGTGCCACAAGTACTCCTTTTCTTCCTACTCACACAGTCTACCTCTTATCCAGTCAAGTAGTCTCATTGACATTAATGAGACACTTAAGTGCTATGCAGCATAAGGGCTCTAGAATCATGCCGTCAGTTAGCATTGCCCGATGACATTTTGGGCTAACACTTTTACTAAGTCTACAGCATATGACCTATTTCAGTGTACCTAGAGTTGCATATATCCCTTGAAGAAATATGAGGAAAATGGACATCACTATGGATTTATGATGAACTGGAGTCCTTCCCTAGTTTGTACTGCACACAGAGATTATGTCAGCTATACATATGTAGTGATAGATATCTCATTTACCTATCTGAAGACTAAATTTACCTTGAACAGCCCAGTATCAGAGAAATTCCTCCTGCTTCTTAAACATGAGGTCACCATCATGCCTTTTAGTGTGCTGATTTTCTAATACTGACAGATGATTTGCTCCTCTTGTAGAACAAACGGAATTGGAGATCTTGCATCAATCACTACACATCACATGTTTGATCCAGGAGATCAGTGATTAGACAAACTTGGCATGATAGGCCTACTGTCTCTACAAAATCTTCTCAGTATTTTAATAGGATTCAGCTGCTGCTCTCTCACTGTAAGGTAAAAACCATAAATCACTTAGAATATTCCCAAAGGAAAAAGGATAAAACCAAATTAATGGAGAGCTGGCATTTAGTTCTGCCATTTTTTGGAATAATTTATAATTCTCAAGACTTTAACCTTGGGCCTGGTATTTTAACAAGCTATAAATCCATTGTACTAAACAGGGAAAGAAATCCTAATTTTGATATTTAAACTATTTTACAGGTTTTATTGACTAGGAAATCAAGGTGAGTACTCCTAAAAAGTAGTCAATTAGGGAAAAATATCTTTAAAGTGTAAGTTTAATGTTACATAATAAAAGCTAATGAGCTAAATTCCTCATAGTGATTTATCTCATGGTCATAATTGCACTGGGAGGAAGAATTTGGCCCAGAAGAGTTTTACAGAAGAGGAGCCTATAGCCATGAAAGATTACAATCTGGAAATAAAACAACATACTAGCCCCTCTTCTAGTGTACTTACTTTATATCCATATTCAGCAAAACTGTTGCTGAGTTTGCAATGGGTCATGTGACTATTATATTGAGATGCAAGAGTGAAAAGGAACTAATGTGGAAAATGGATGCACCCAATACCAATGCAGAATGAATGCAATTCCCTGCAGGGTTCACATACAAAAGCTATGGAAAGGCAAATTGCACCAGTAAAAGTTTAGGATAAGAATCTTTGTATAAGTGAGAACATTTACTCCAGTAAATTAGATTGCTCTTTGATAATACAGATGTTTTAATGCCAGGGAAACTCCCCACGTCCCAAATGGTGCAGAAACGTAGCTGACCATAGAACTAAATTTTAGGCTTCTGTGGGGTCTAGGACTTTCACTGCAAGTTGAAGTGTAATGAAAGGATGACTCAGGAGATTGGTAACAGAACATAAAGGATGAAATCCTAGCCCAACTCAAGTCAATACAGAAAAATCCCATTGACTTCAGTGGGAGGTAGGATTTCACCCAAAAAGTCTTTAATCTCTTTATTACAGATTCAAATCCAGCCTAATGCTCTGATCCTGTCAAGGAGGCGGAGCTTTACTTCTACGCAGAACCCTAATGCATATCCTTACTCCTATACAGAAGCTCAATAAATGGGACTCTGTGGGAGTAAGGGTCTGTGTGTTGAGATCCCATTGCAGAATCAGGGCCCAATCTGGGAATATAGGTCTAGAGGGTGTGGGTCATTTCAGGAGTAGATAACAATTGGCACAGTTGTAAAATCATCACCATCTCCTGCCTCCTTCATGGTCTCAATTCTATTTCTAGTGGCACCTGTCCATATGACAAAATTCTTTGGCTTCCCTGGCAACAATGTCAGTTAGACCTGATTGTGGTGGAGATACTAGGAACTGATCTGACAAGATACCACCAATTGATTTCACAATGCCCTGGACTAAATTCATACTGAATATTACTTAGAGGTGAAGAGCGCCATAAACAATTCCCAATCTTTTGAAGCCCTCCCCTAGGTCAGTCTATTTAATTCTGGTTATATTCTAAACTAAAGCCCTGAAATTAAGTGTTTCAAAAATGTATTTCTTGAAATTCAAAAATATCTGAAAGAATTTATATAATAATTAAATATAAATTGTTTTTAAAGTTTACTAAAATTCTGCCCAGTCAGTGTAGTTCATGGAGAAAAAGCCTAAAATATATATAATTAAGACGCAAATGCAAACATGGAAACTGGAAAGCAAGTACATCAGTAAGAAAAAACATCTAATTTTTTATATTTCTGAGCACAATACACACATTGATAACCTAGGATTGTTTTGACCCTGTTATGACTCATTGACAAAGCACATTTTTTTGGAAACAACTTATAACCTTATCAGTGATTTGCTCAGAGAAAAAAAATTCGGAATAAAGCAAAAGAGGCACATAAAATTTAACCTTTAACAACAATTATATAATGTGAGGAGAGAGAAAATAGAAAATCCTTCGGATCCCAACTGTCCTCTAAGACATTCCATCATTATAAATCACAGAAGAATTAAACAATAGACGTTGGATTTTTTTAGAAACTGCAAACCTACAATATTTTGTACTTGTACTATTGTAGTTCTTCAGTAACAGCTACCCTAACATTCCCAAAAAATGTAATGACATTTATGTGCTGGAAAACAAAAAGACATAATAAAATACTATACGTACCATGAAGATGCTGTTTAAAAACCATTGACCATGATCATTTTGGCTTCACTCAAAATACATCAGGGGAAAAAAAAAGTACCTGACAGTGAACAGGAGAGAAAATTAGAACATTCTAATAAGATAGTAACTGGTATTTAAAATCATATGAGACTGCATGGCTGAAACTTGTGTGTGCCACGTTAGCAATTTTGGTGTTATTCTTAGCTGTATAGACAGTGGGGTCTTGTCAAAAACAAGAGTATTTAACAGAATTGTTAAAACCAGGAGTCTAGAATTCATTGTTTTTATGATTCACCGTGCAGTATAGGCTTGCTTCCTTAGGCCAAATGGTATTTAGAGGATGATGGTGATAGGGGGAGAGAATGTTCCATTTTGTCTGTATCCAACCTGCAGTTTCAGCCCTGAGCATGACACACTGAGGGAGCACACACAGTGCTACTGGTGCCATTGTTTTGAACCACAGTCGGGGAAATGGTGTTATTTGACAGGTTATAATTTGGATAAATATTAACAAGAGGGCATCCCAGGACTATCCCCTGCCAGATTTTAAAGTCATGTTGCACTCCTGGAAGTGTTACAGCTCTTCAAATAAAGGTCAAATCTAGTTTTCATAATGAAAATTGTTAAGCAACTGAAGTAGAGAGGTCACTGCCTCTCCCCATTATATCTATATCTATCTATCTCTCCAACAGAATATATGCATCTATATTTACCCACTATATTCTCCCTGCACCACAAACGCACATATATTATGTACAGACACAATCTGTTTCTGGGCTTGGCTGATGTCATTGTTTGCATAGTTTGAGATATTACATAAGGAAAAAGGATCAATTACCCCCCCCCACCCTTAAAAAAAAAACCTGCCTCAAAAGTGCATCTTTCAGCTATGTCATCTCATGGACTGAGATGCAATGAGTCACTCTGGGTTGTATTCATCACTTGCATTGCATGGAATGACATGATGTGAGATGACAGATGGAACCAAACCCCACAGCACAACACTTCCCTATTTGAGATGCACCACAGCCCTATGCGCTAAGAAGTCTAGCTCAAAACACCCTGGGCCAGACGGTCAGCCAGTATAAATCAGCACAGGTACATGGAAGGAAACAGAGCTATGTTAATATACACCACCTGAATACCTAGAGACTTTATTCAATATTTTATTGAAAGATACAATAGCTTCACTTAAAAAAAAAGGGGGGAGATTAAGAAATTAATAATTTCACTGAGCTTGCTCCTCTACTGCCTTGCCTCTTTTGTAATCAGTTAAGGCCAGATCTTGGGCACCACTGTGACTCCCTGCACAGCCAGAGTAGCACAGAGGGGCTGCAAAGCTTCCTTAATCATCCCACTGAGGAATTCCCTGAATTGCGGTGGCATCCCTTGGTGATTCACAGCTCCTGAGGGAGGGGGAATGGGAGGATTGTGGCAGGATAGAGTCATTACTAGCTGCCATAAGTAAGAGAGAATCTGATGCTGTCATAACTTGTGTCAGAGGCCAAACCTACCCTCTCCCAGTCCCAGGATCAGGCGTGTGGGATGTGATCATTAAAGATGGCAAGCAGCCAATTTTGCCCCCACTGTTGATACTGCATCTCACAGCTTGGGTGAGCCCAAGGACTGGGGGGTTATACTTATGAACAGTATTTTATCATCAGGGTGAGGGGTGAAGATTTCTGACATGATGGCCTAAATGGCTACACAAGGTGCAAGTTAGTGAAGAATTAGTAGCAATGGACCAGATCCATAGCCCTGCTCCAGCTACTGTGTGCCACCCCAGATGCAGAAAGCAACAAGAAACCACAAAGATCTGACCTTCTGGAAATTCCCCTAGCATTCGGTGTTGCTATGCTCGGCCTTCCCCTTGTAGCTCCAGGAATGGGATCACCACCATAGAAAGCTGGGTGTGGCTGGAGGATCACAATATCCAGCCACCAGAATGGTGACTTGGTAAGTGGGCCATCAGCCATAATTTAGAACAGCCCTGAGACTGCTCTAAATTATGTGAAGGACTTTGATGGCCCCAGACTGCTCCAGGACCTGTGAGCTGCAAAGAAGAATTAGAACCAACTCCATACTCTCACCCCCATGTACTGAATTTATCTCAGGGCTGAGTCTCTAGCTCCACTTGTCCATTAGCACTATGCCACCAGGACACTCCAAGATTCAACACTTCTAAAAAAAAAAAAAAAAAAAAAAGGCAAATTAGAACTGAAAAAGTTATTTCCAGAGCTGGTAAAACAGTGACTTTTGCAGGGTGTAGGGGTAGGAGGAAGAGGGTGTCAAAACAGATGGTTCCATGGGAACCGTTTAATTTTCATTGACATTTTTTCAACAGTTTTTCATTTTTTAATGATTAGAGCAGGGACTTGAGTCTCCCATCTCCCAAGTGAATGCCTTAACTACAGGGTTATAGAGACCTTCTCAGTCTGGCTGAGTGATTATTCTAGTTCTTCATTAAAAGTGGAACCGCTCCTACAAGAGAGTGAAAGAGCTCTACCCCATAGCCCTGGGGATAGGGAACTCTCTTGGGAGGTGGGAAACCTAGTTCTTCCAATTGTGTGTGCGCACACCCTAATACTGGGCCAAAAGTTAAGAGGGTACATATTCACCCCTTTAAAAATGCCTGGAAACAAAGAAACAAAATGCCCAAATTGAGTTCAACCTAGAACAAACTTCTTTTTGATTTCGATTCGGTTCACCCCAATTTGCTTCCAATTTTCATAACTGCCAGTGAATTGAAAAAAAAATCAATCAATTATCTGCTCAACAGTAAGGACCATCCCATCAGCACTAATGGGAAGCAGAAGCAACCTGAAGGCAAAAGACTGCTGGCGCAGATTCCAGTATCAGCAACACTCCTACTAACGGCCCAAGTATTTTGTAGTCTAAGGGGCAGGGGGACAAAATGCCAGAATAGGTGGAAAGATGGTTGACCCTGTCTCCCTAAGATCCAATTTGTAGGCAGTAAAGTTTCTTGCCTTGAGCTCCTCCATGTTCCCTTGGCAGAGCTGCATGTAGACACTGAGTACGTCACCTTTAATTTCCTTTTGGCAGCACTGTGATTTGCTGCCAGGAGGGAAAAACACACTACCTCTTTTCCACTATACCTTCCATTTTTCTGAATTGGACAAAAAGCCTTTGAAGGGGGAGGATCAGAAGACCTATTCAGCCCCCTTTCTGCCTGCAAAAGAAGCTATACAATGGGCTACATTAGAATTTGTTTCTCAAAACTCCCCAGTTACTCCCCTGACCCTCCTTTTTCATGAAAAAAGTGTCAGTAAAAATAAGGGTTCCAGCTGCCATTCAGTGTAACTATCCAAAACACAGATGATCCATTTCAGCTTCCCTGAGTTTGGCTTGTAATTATGAAGTCACAGAAAATTCAGTTACAGACATTCACTCCAAAGCCAGGTCCTCTGTATATCGAAAGGAATTTCTCAGCTTCAGCAAATAGCATTATACAGTATAGACAGGGACCAAAGAGACATTGGTACCACTGTGTTACATTTTTATTTGGTATAAATAAGTGTACTGTATGGCAGGATTAGCATTATAACATTGCAAGAGCTGTTAGAGATGGCTCTAAGGAGAATAGATAAAAAAAATATACAAACATGATTGGTCCCCAGTATCCAGACAGCAGCTTCAGTATCTGAAGGTTGCTACAAGCAGCTGGGCAGGTTGATCATCTCTGGTTTCTCTTCAGATTGTATAAATTTTTCAGTGTTGTTCCCCCCCTACCCAGGGCAAGACAACTATCATTTAAAGAAAAGCAAATAGAGTAACACAGGTTTCCTGCCAGCACTCCTTGTTAAGAGCAGGGAATCCAGTTTCACAGGACTGATTTTCAGGTGATCTTTATTTTGATCAATTTCTTCCCCACCCCCAGTTCCCCATATGAGAGAATTATAATGGAAAAACCTATGTCTCAGCAGGTTTGCTCTGTCTCTAATGAGATAGCAAGCAAAACCCTGTCAAAACTAACACTCATGTAGTGGAAGACCTTAAAATGAGAATGACACAGGGCTCAGCATGACAGCTTGACCTTAGGAAGTAGTGTATGTTCCACCTGTTTTTGCCAAAACTCTTTCTAGCTCACTTTGTGGGGAGGATGGTGGCAAATAAATTATAAGAAAAGATAAATTAAGGACTACTTGAACTTTTCACCTATATTAGATCTGAGCTAGATATAAATCTTTTATTTTAAGTCCTTGAATACCGCAAGAAAACACAATTCTTGCAATAATTCTAGCAAGGCCCAGAAATAATATGCCAGAAATCATATGAGAAAGGCCATTCTCACAAGAGTTCAGTCCAATTTCACAGATTCATTATGTTCGGCCTTGGATTAGCCTCCAGGTGTTTGGACATCGTAGCTCCATGCTGCAAAAAAATCTACCTATGTGCTTAACCTTAAGCACTGTGAAAAGTGCCATTAATTTCAACAGGGCTACACAAAGTGTATAAAGTAAAGCATAGGTGAAAGTCTTTCAAGGATTGGAGCCTATATTTGTCCATCACTACTGGTAACAGATTTTTTTATTTAAACGGTAAACGATTGGTATATTTAACAAATGATATATTTCTATTTAGAATATAAATTCTGAATTGTAAAAATCCATTAGTTAGGTTTAGTGTTTCTGTGCATTTCTTTGTTTACTTGGGGAAAATGAAGAAGGCAAAAGGTTAACAAGTGATCTAGATTTGTTTTTGCATTTTGACAAAACAAATGCAGTTAAGGGTCCACTTCACCATGGCTCTGCACTTTATACATTCACACAGACTAGTGCAGAGGGACTGTAAAAAGCTTCCACACACCTTGCAGGAGCATATATAACTACAAAGATGCATGGTAACAGTAACATCTGCTCCAACAGTAAAACAGGTAAGGACACTGGCTTCCATTGGTTCAATGGGAGATTTACCAGTGCCTCTTCTCTAGGAGTAGGTTCTTGTGGACCTTAGTAAGCTTCACAATTCTCACTGGTGGTAGTGATGTTTTCTCTCTGGGACAGGAAGAAGCTGGAGTATTCTACTAACCCTCCAACCAACTCTGGAAAATCACTGGTGCATAGATTTATAGATAGGTGCTCGAATATTCTTCTGGACAGAAACAAAACAACAGGAGTGCAGTTCCTCTGGGGGATTCAGAATACATGAAAGACTGATGAAAAATGTGGAGTTTTATTAAACAGAACTTTATTCATCCTCCAATCTGATTTTCAAATCTTTTGATAGTATTAAAAATATCAGGGAGAACATACTGCACTATGTTTATTACTTTACAGCTTTTTCCAGTTTCCTTTTTTTCCAAAGACACAGCTTAATGAAACTTCTAACATTTACAGTCCTCAAGTTCTTTATTTGTGGGATTTATTGCATTCATAAATTACATGAAGAGGGAAAAGAAATGTCTTGAAATCAAAATGCTATAACAGGATTTGCCATATTTGAAGAAAGGCACAGTAACAGGTTTTAAAAGAGCTGAGTCGCTCAGAAATATTTTGTGGAGATAAAGAATGAAAACTGTAAGCCTATGCCAAAAGGAAAGTGACTGCAGAGGACTGTTAAATATTGTTATTGTCAAGTCAAGGTGATTAGTATGGCAGAAGAAATTTATGCAGCTGATAAGCATACTCATGTTCTGAATGATGGAAGGGAGTGGAGAACTAGGGATATGCAGATGTCCCAGTTTAAACATTTAATTTGATTCTGTAACATAATGTTACAGCTGAACACAATTAACTTGCACAGATTTAAATTACCAGGGAGAGGCATAAGGGTGTGTTTTTGCCTCCAGAGATTGCTGAGTAAGCCCAGATAACTATTTTGGGCACAAGCTTTGTTATGCTATTACTCCAACACCTCTTAACCCACCAGAATTCAGCTGCAACATCAGCGAACTGGACACTGTTAAATCTGGATGAAATGGCTATTAGGGTGGTACTTTCAGACATGATGGTTAATGAGAAAGTCCATCCTTATACTCTGGTATAGATTGTAGTGTGCTGGAATTATAGGCCTGGACACTTGCCTCTGACTCTCCACAGGAGGCTCTTTCTCTGCTCTTACATAGTAGAGGACATGTATGGGAAAGGTTATTTGTGGCTTTGGAAAATGAAGGAGAGTAGCCAGGGAATGGCTGTGGTCAGTGGCTCCTCGCCCTGTTCAGTCCATGGGTATTTCAACAGATAGCCTAGTAGGACCTGATGCTGTTTGAAATAAAGTTGAGTCTGATTGAGTCCTCTCCATAACTGCTACTGATCAGCCTTGGGAAAGATTCAACTAATGGCAGTATGGCTCTGGTAAGAACCATGCAAAGCTGGAGGGACAAAGGTGTCAGGCTGAGGAACAGCCATACATCCAAGAAAGCTCCTGCCTTTGGATATTTGAGGAGGAGTGGCACAGATCCTTTCTTTGTAGGGATGGGAGACTTCATCCCAAATGATCCCTTCATTATGAGTGAATTTTCTACAGGGAGTTATGCAAATTGCACCTCATGGAGCCTTCTTCCCCATGTTCCATTCCCTTGGAAGCAGGAAAGCATATCTAGAAAGTGGAAAGCAATAATTTGATCTTCATTTTTACTGATCTCCTCCCTCAATGCATCCGATGAAGTGAGCTGTAGCTCACGAAAGCTTATGCTCAAATAAATTTGTTAGTCTCTAAGGTGCCACAAGTACTCCTTTTCTTTTTCCCTTAAGTTGGGACAGAGATAAACAGTTGGACTGAATGAAAATGAGAGAGAACATCAAAGAGAGAGTTCAGACTAGTTAAAAAAAAACTAACACACACACAGAGGCATCTTGATATCTAAAATGGGGTTAATCTCTTCCCTCTCACCGCCCCCCACAAGCCAGCAGTTAATACTTGGAGAATTAGTTTTTCCCCAAAATAGGTGAACCATATTAATATAGTGGTTGCAGTTACAATAGTGCTTCTAAAAACACTGTAGAGTTAAAATCTCTTGCTTAATAAGTATTAGATTTTACATTTTGTCTTAGCATATAAGAGCAGAAGTGAGGTGCTTGAGCTGCTCACAGGAGGTGCTTGAGCTGCTCACAGGAGGTGCTTGAGCTGCTCCAAAGCCCGCTGAAAGCAGTAGGAATCTTTTCATTGACTTCAGTGATCTATGGATCAGGACCAAGATGTCAATGCAATCTTTAGGCTGAACTCCTCCCATCTCAATCAGTAAGGATATTTATTCACCATTTCATTGTGCCAGACTTCAATATATAGTACTGGAGGTGTGCATTACGTGAGATGCTACAAACAAGGACAGCTGAAATGCATAGCCAGTTCAATCATTGATTTCTTATTCCTTGCGATGTTTGCAAACTTCCTGATTTAAAAGTATAGACATACCAGAAAGTCATTCAGCATAAATTTATTCTTAGCTTTCTGTAAAGAAATAAATTCTCAAGAGAAACACTCAGAAAATCTGACCACCCCTTTCTTCAACAGCAGCTTTTTTAATGTACTAGCTAGCACAAGAGTAAAAAGTGCCACGTTCCCATAAGGAGAAGCTAGAGGAGATAAAACTGTTATTCTTTTAAATTTATAGCTAAGTTTTCCATATTGAGTTTGACACACATTTCTTCAGGGAGACCATTTCTCCCCTGAAATTTTGTTATGCCATATATTTGCTAATGTCCATAACGTGAATTGCACTTTGTTCGATATTGACCCAGTGACTGTGGGTTGTTCTCACTCCCAACAAATAAAATTGGCAGAACAGCAGCTTTTAAGTTTTAATTCTGAGAGTGCATGCCTTCCTTTAATATCTCTTCCATAGCACCCTTCCAAAAAGGGAGACAAATTCTGTTTTTTCTACCCATTCTGTAAAAATGGCTAATAATTCAAGAGAGGAACCGTAGCTGCTGGGAGTTTCATAAGCCACATATTAAATAAATATATTTGCATACAAATCATGCTCATTTTTATAACAATAGCTGTTCCATGCCTAGGAGATCATAAGCTTTTTCCACTGGGTTGCCTACTTTTTGAACATGTAATTTATTGAGGTGTTGGGGAAGAAATTTATTTGAATTAAAAAACAAAAACAACCCAACCCCAGTCTTACGAGTAATTACAGCTGAAGAATATTCCTACTAAAGAATTTCTGGTTAAATAAACCCAATCATTTGGAACTGTGGGTAAAATAATCAGTAACGTGAGATTTAAAAAAAAAATCAGATCCAATTCAAGTTAACATAGTCTCTTAAAGGCATATTTTTTGAATGGGCAATGTGATATTTCACCTATGCACAATTGAAACTCTGACCATGCATTCTGAACCATAGAGAGAGATGGAGTTACTTTTCTTACTATATTTAAAAAAGGCTTCAATACTTATATAAGCCAAAAAAAATGGAATTTGCCTTCTTCTCATAGACATCTTACCCATTCACCACCATCTTTTTCCAGGACCTCTTTTAACTATTATTAAAATTTCCTGTCCCTCCCACTAGCTCTCTCAGCTCAGCTAATTGTTCAGTTTTTTCTTGTGTAGAGGAATTCTTAATGAGACCCACTTGATTTGGCTGCCTGGATGAGTCAACAGACTAGCTCTGCATTTCCACTGATAGTCCTAATATCTGATAATTCATCATTCAAATATGCTATAGACTTAAAATTAGATACAATAATAATTGATAACTGTATTTTCAAAGTAATTTTTTTCCTAGTATAGCTTGTTCTGTAGATTTTAAAGAGATTTAACAATATGGAAACTTTGAAGGGGTAGGAACTGTGGTTAGCTGTTAATAGATGATTGGGTGTATGTGTATGTTCCCTCTGTGTGCCACCCAGCCCTGCACAGACAGCTGGCCAGAAAGATCTCGAGCAAACCACCCAATGACCACAAGATCCATTAAGGGACATAGGCACCCGGCCAGGTTTATTGTTGACGAAGCATGGTACTAGTATCCCGTAGACTCTACCGGACCACTAATACATGTATGCCCATAACAATGGACCAGCTCAGTGAATGATGGGACTCTCCATTCCTCCCTAGACCAGACAAAGATACTCCCTCTGAGATACATCTTTATACCCTGGTACAAACAAGTTAGTACTGCCCCTCTGATATAGGTACTATAGTTACTTCCCCCTGATGTGGCTAGTTATCATTCATCACCTTGTACATGTTGACTTGATTAAAGCATCTCTATTACAAACTGTCATGCTGTCTGTATCTTTTAGGAGGGGTCAGTGTATTCCTGTTATCATTGGAGAATGTTTTTGTACTATTCGATATCGGGATGTTCTGGTACCACTTGATATCGGGATGTGTTTTGGTGACTAGCACTTCTTTAGAATATGTATTTCTGCACTATCAGCCCTATTCCTGCCAAATTCTGTCAGCACGTCCTGCCTTATACCAGGCCTATAATACAAGGCTTATGTCTCAGACTCTCTTTCTACTACAGGCATAAGGTTTGCTTTGCACTGCAGAGATTGAAAGAAAGTATGGACACTGGACAAGGTAATTTTCAATGACCCTTATGCAAAACTGCTTGATTGGGTTTCTTTGAGCTATATAGAAAGATTAATCTTGATCCTATTATTTAACATTAATATCACAGTGGTGCCTAGAGGCTCAATCAGACTCAAATCCCCTTTCTGCTCAGCATTGTACAAACATGTTACAGATATACATAGATATAAAAAAAATCCCTAACCTTCACTCAAATGTTTACAGCTCATCTGCCCAGTATAACAAGCAATAGTCAAGCAAATCAGCTTTCCTCAAACATGATACAGGGCCGCTAATATGGATTATAGTGCAAGCTAGTTCCAAATGTGAATATGGTGTCATGAACGATATTGTAACCACATGCAATAACTTAAGGAACTATTGTGTTAACTTTATGGATGATACATAGATCATTGTAGGCTATAGGAGAGGATTATCACAGCTCATCTGGAACTGAAAATGCTGGGGGTTGAGGGGATAAATTACAGTAACTCCTCACTTAAAGTCATCCCGGTTAACGTTGTTTCGTTGCTGATCAATTAGGGAACATGCTCATTTAAAGTTGTGCAATGCTCCCTGATAACGTCATTTGGCAGCTGCCTGCTTTGTCCACTGCTTGCAGGAAGAGCAGCCCGTTGCAGCTAGTTGGTGGGGGCTTGGAACCAGGGTGGACCAGCAGCCCCCCTATCAACTCCCTGCTCCTCTAAATTACCTATACAGCAGCCGCCCAGCAGGCAATCAATTGCTGTCCCTAACCCCACTGCTATGTGCTGCTCCTGCCCTCTGCATTGGAGCTGCTCCAGTGACCCTCCTGCTTGCTGTTTAGGGGAGTTGGGAAAGAGGACGGCTAATGTCAGGGTGTCCCCCTCTCCCCTCCTCCTGCCCCCCTGCTTACCCCTTCTTCATATAGAGGAGGGTGGGGAGAGGGCAACATGGCTCAGGATGGAGAGAGCTTGCTGGCCTCAGCTGCTATCTCAACTTCCTGACCTTTTTAAAGGCAATGTACTTAGAATGGTGTCAGCATACTTAAAGGGGCAATACTCATGTCTCTCTGTCTCCCACACACAGGGTGTGTGTGTCTGTCTGCCATGCTGTCTCCCCTCTCTCCATTCCTGCTGCCTTGTAGAGTGTGAGCTACATTAACAACAATGTGCAGGCTCAGCCGAGTGCTAGTTCATCACTTAGCAGTAAGGTCTTCCCTGGGAAATATCCCACCTTCTGACTCCACCACCTCAAGCTTCAAAATCATTATTGCTATGTACAGTATTAAATTGTTTGTTTAAAACTTACACTGTGTGCCTATATATATAACATTAAATCATATCATAATATGATATAATATAATACATAATAATATAATTTTTTGTCTAGTGAAAAAAATTCCCTGGAACCTAACCCTGCTCCATTTACATTAATTCTTATGGGGAAATTGGATTTACTTAACATTGTTTTGCTTAAAGTCACATTTTTTAGGAACATAACTCCTCACTTAACATTGTAGTTACTGTACTGTAGTCCCTGGCACTGTAAACATCTCCAAAGAAGCACTACCTCTAGTCCGAGAGGGACCCAACCCTGTTGAGAGTCTGGACTCCGGTACAAAGATTCTATAACCCTTACAGTTTTGGTTGCAGATAATATTACTTGGCATCTGGACCAACTATTTTCTAGTTAGATCTGAAGTCATGCAAAAGTAGTTGACCTTATGGGATTTCTGCTATTTTTGGGGAACAGTTCATGAGTTTTCAGTATAAACACAAACTATAGTCTTGATTCAGCCTTAAACTCAAACACTAGCTTCAACTCCTAAACCTGGATCTAATTACCCTCTCCTCAGCCCATTCTAAATTTAAATCCACTTCAGTGTTCTCGTTCTTAGAGTACTCCACTGATGGTAACATTTTTTACATTTGATAAACAGACCCACCATTGTGCAACAGATTATATAGAGACATTTGCCAAAACAAGAGGCTAATTCATTAGCTAATGGAGGTCCATTCTATGAATTTCAGCAGAATATTGACAAGAGTGAGAAGAAGGAATCCATATGTCCAGTCAGTAAAAAAAAAATTGGTATACTTATTGTACGCAAGTTAATTTGTATTCAAGATCAAAACTATGGCTTTTTGAACTGTGCAGTAATGAAACAAAAGAACGGCCATACTGGGTCAGACCAAAGGTCCACCTAGCCTGGTATCCTGTCTTCCAACAGTGGCCAATACTAGATGATTCAGAGGGAATGAATAGAACAAGTAATCATCAAGTGATCCATCCCCTGTCACCCTGTGACATTCTATACCTTGGGAGAGCATGCTGTAACCCCCATATTCCTCATTTTCATATAATCGTGATCTTATAGATAAAGCATGCCTTGTAAAGGTATCAGGGAAAAGGTTATCATTTGCTGAAAGTCATTTCTCTATCCATATATGTATATAATTAATGCATATTGTGACAAAAGTTCCTCCTCTGCCTTGGTGGGTCCTGCACTTTTTGGCAGATTTGCTCACCTCAGAGATTCACGGCAGCCCTCAGTTTGGCCACTTCTGGTAGAGGCTCAAAACTGCCATTCCCTAAGCTAACCTCAACACTGGCCAGCATGAGGGAAACGGAGAACACTCCCCATGGTCCCTGTGTCCCACCTAGTGAGTCAGGGATAGGCCAAATTAGACCTTCCCTTCTGCTGTTTCTCACAGACCAGGTCAACCCCTCCTGTGTCCAATCAGGAGTTGGGGGGTAGGGGGAAACCAGGGCCCACTCTCTACACCAAGTTCCAACCCAGGCCCCGTGGACAGCAGCTGTCTATAACATCTCCTGTATCAGCTACGTGACAGCTACAACTTCTTGGGCTACTTCACCATAGCCTTCCCCCCATACCTTCTTTCTCCTCATTGCAGGATCTGAAGCCTGATCACACTTGTACTCTTCAGTCCTCCAGCAGCACACCTTCTCACTCCCTGCTCCTCAAGCCACCCCCCTCCCCCCCCCAACTGATGAGAGGTCCTTTTTAAACCAGGTATCCTGATTAGCCTGCCCGCCATAATTGAGTCTAGTAAGTTCTTAATTGGCTCCAGGTGTCTTAATTAGCGTGCCTGTCTTAATTGGTTCTAGCAGGTTTCTGATTGCTCTAGTGCAGTCCCTGCTCTGGTCACTTAGGGAACTGAAACCTGCTGCTTCCAACGCCTCTGCTGAACCCAACTGGCCCAGAGGAAGGAGGAATATTGCTGCTGCTGCTGCTGCAGCTGGGCGTTGGGCGCCACTGCTCCAGCTACTTCCCTGGCTGGGCTGGGCCAGACACCACCCACCCGCCTTCTCTGCTACCTGGTTGCTGACTAGCTGCTGGACTCCCCCCTTGGGTGCTGCTGCTGCTCCAGCTGCAGCCCCTTGGGAGGGGGGGCTGTTGGCCCACTCCCCAGAAGGGGGGAGTGAGGGACCCCTACCCCAGCTGTTGCTACTGCTGCTGTGGACACCACCACCACCACCACCACCTGTGAGGGGTCCTTTCTGCTGCCCGCCCACCAGGCAGCTGCTGCTGCCTTTGCTGCCTGGGAGCTGCTAGACCCCGGAGGAGGAGGGGACGAGGCCATGTGCTGCTGGGGGAGTGCACAGGGACTCTGCAGACCACTGTGGAGGGGGCCTTAAGGCTGAGTAACTTTTGAACTGTGCTCTCGTGGTGGGGGTTTTGACTGCGTTTGTGGGGACACCAGGGGTGTGGGGTGGAGCCTGCTCCCCAGTCCATCTGCGTGTGTCCCCCCCAATCCCCATCACCACCATCGTCGTCGCTGCCCCCTCCACCGCTCCCAGTGGACGTTTACCATCTGCCTCCAAGCTCCTGCCTCTGGGACTCCACGGCTTGCCTGGCCTGCCGTGCCCTTTCACCCCCTTTTGGGCCTGAAGCAGCAGCCAGCCCAAACTGACTCTTTGAAAGCGCACGTGGGCACATGTGCCCCCCCCATCCCTCTGGACTGGACCCCTTTCGTGAGCCCCAGCTTTGTCCTTTGTTATCTGCCCCATTTTGCCCCTTGCAGCCTTTTTGCCCTCCCCTTTACCCCAGCACCTCGCTGGCTTCAGTTTTGTTTGCCTTTTCCCTCTTCAGTTCTTGTTTCTTTACCCAGCCCCGACCTCTGAAGCTAGCTCCTTGTTTCCCTGTCCTGCCTCTGGGCTGGTTCTCCCCCCTCCCCACGGGGTACCCCCTCCCTGCCCATGAGCTTGTGCTTTTCCCCATTTGAGTTTGCCCCATCCCACTGCAGCCCCCGAATGTTGTTGTGACCTCCCTCCCCTAGTGCAGCTAGAGGAGCTGGATTCCTATCCTGAGTCGGTGACTGTCCCCTACGAACCCTTGACACCCCACTGTCCAGCTCCCCGCTTTTGGCGCCCTCCTCCCCTGCCCGCAGCCTGGCGGGGAGGAGTAGTTGACCTGCCTACCCTTTCCCTTCCTCTCTCTGGTGTTTTCCCCTCCGTTCCCACTTCCTATGGCAGGAAACACGACGGGTGGGGCCCCTACAGCAGCCCCAGATACCCCTCCTCCGCCTGCCCCTCCGTCACCCCCCCAAGCCTCTACCTCAACCGCCGCTGACAAACCACCTGCCACCGCCCCCGCCGGGGCGCCGGCAGCGGTGGGCACCGGGCTGACCTCCGCTGCTGACATGTTCCTCGCCCCCTCGGATTCTGGGGGAGCCTCCCCAGCCGGCGGGAAGGGCCAGGGGAAGAAGAAGGGGAAGGCCCCCACCAAAAAGACCAGGCCCTCCATGGCAGGGACTGCCCCCACTGCTGTGGCCTCGCCACCGGTCGCGGCATCCCTACCCGCTGCTCCCTCCACCAGCTCTGCGGGTGTCCCTCCCTCGGGCCCCCAAGGCGTACACCCAGGTGGTGGCGGCCCCCCCGCCTGCCGCTATGTCATCTCTCCCGCCTACCAGCTATAGCGGCCGGGGCCCCTTTCCCACCATGACTAGGAAGCACGGCGTCCATTGCCTCCTGGTGCCCACCTCACCCCACGTGGAGACCTACGTGCGGGCGTTGGCGAGAGTGGTGAGGCCCACGGCCATTGTGACGACCTCCAAAATGTATGGGAAGGTCGTCTTCTTTTTAGCATCGGAGGCCGCTGCCCAGGAGGCGGTGGAGAAGGGCCTGTTAGTGGGGGGGTGTTTGTCCCCCTGGAGCCGCTGGATGACCTGGGCGTCCGCCTCGTCCTGACCTCAGTCCCTCCCTTCCTTCCCAATGCCGCCCTATTACCCGCCCTCTCGACCATTTCTGTCCTGAGCCCTCTCTCACTGGGCTGCAAGGACCCCGCCCTCCGTCACGTCCTCTCATTCCACCGGCAAGTGCAGCTTCAACTGCCGCCGGCTGCGCGTGATGGAGAGGCGCTGGAGGGGTCCTTTTTGGTCCCCTACCAGGGTGCCCATTACCGGCTGCACTATTCCACGGGGGAGGCCCGGTGCTACCTCTGCCGGGCGATGGGATGGCCCAGGACCCCCGAGTCCCGGCGGGGCGCTGGCCCCATCATCACCGGCGCCCCTGGTTGCCTGGCACCCAGAGCCGCCCCTCCTCCCACTCAGTCCACCATTGCTCCCGCTCAGGCCCAAGGGGCACTCCCCCCAGCACACCCAGATGAGTGGGAGAGCCTCGCCTCTGGCGCCTGCAGTCTGGCGGGGCATCTAAAGGAGGGTGCGGCAGGGATACCACCGAGCATGGAAGAGGGCCCGCCGCAGGGGGATTTTTCGCTCCCTCATGTCACCCCACCGCTGCCTCCCACAGTTCCTGAGCCATCGCCCCTGCCTCCCAACCCGACCCCTGTTAGCCGGCCCCCTGATGATGCCATGGAGGGCTGGGCCCTAGTCCAGGGGAAGCAGGGCAAGCGGAAGGCTTGAGCTCTGCTCCCTTCCACCGATGCGGAAGCCCCCGGGAAGACCAGAAAAGGGGGCACCGATAAAGAGCCCTCTGCCTTGCCCACGGGCACGTTCCATCCCCCAGTGCCGGCTGGGGAAGGCATGGCAGCATGGGAGGGCAGTACCGTGCCTCCATTCAAGCCCCATCCCTCCAAGGCCCCCGATGAAGCCCATCCTGCCCCGTTACCATCCGGAGTCCCTGTGAGCCCCAAGGCACGCGTCAGTTGGGGCATTGGCAGGGAGACCTCTGGGGTGGTGGAAGGGGAGCTCCCCTCCATCTACGAGGAGATCGAGGCCCTAGGTCTGACCCCGGTCACCCAGGGAGAGGACGACCCTCTGCCAGCGGGCCTCGATCTGAGTTACCTCACCCCGGCCCCCCCTTCTCCATGGTCCCCCTCCCTAATTGCTGCTTCTGCTCCCGCCCCGAGGGTTGCCTGGGCTTCTCCATCTGCCCAGCCGCGGGTGGCACCCTGCTCTTGGCCGCCGAGCCCATTGAGGCAATGGCCGGTGCCGTGAGGCTGGGACACGGGCCCCACGGGCTGTTCCTTGTGGGCATGGGGCAACTGACCTCCTTCCTGGGTGGGGACCAAACTAAAGATGCTGTGGCTACTCCAATGGCCGTGGTGCCAGAGCCCAGCATCATGGAGGGCCCCCTTCCCACCCCCCAGTCCCTTGAGTTCAACCAAAGGGGGCCAATTTCCAGCTGCATGGCTCCTGGAGCCCAGGATCCTGCCTGTGCCCCTCTCCCTGACTCTGCTTCCAACCCTTGTCCTGCTCCTACTCTGGATCCCTGCCCTGCCCTTGATGTCAACCCCATCCCTGTCCCCTCCACCTCCCATGATATCATTACTGCTCCTGGGGCCACCATCTCCTCGCTCCCAGAGGATAGCCCCCAGGGGGCGGCTTCTGTATTTCCCAGTCCCAACTCACCAGGGGCTGCTATCTTCCCACCGCTGCCTCAAATTGAGCCGGGGTTTGAGGGGGGCCATGTGGTGCCAGCCCATCGGGCGCACATTGGGGGTCCGCCCCTTGCCTGCCCGGCTTGGTAGGCCACGGGGCTGTGTCGGCGGTCCCTCCGGAGCAAAGCCGGGGACTAGTGACCCCGGCCCCCATACGCTGCGAGAGGAGCTGCGGGAGTTCCTTGAGGACGTCCGTGGATCCCGTAACAAGGTGCAGCTCGCTCTCCAGCAATGGGGGGACTTCCATCAAATCCTCCGGGCTGCGAGGGCCCTCATGGGGGAGGGTAAAAGGACTGGGAAGCAGGGCGCCGCGGCCTACCAGCGGGTCCACCTCTTCTGTGACTCCTTACTCACCTACGGGATAGGTCACAGACTGCCGCGAGCGTCTCTGCCGGCGAGGATCCCACCCAGCCCTCCTCATGACACCTCTTACCATCGAAATGTTGAACACCCGCAGCTGTAGGATGGGTCTCCGCAGGTCCATCTCACAGGGTCTACTTTAGCCATTTCACAGTTTGTACGGCGGGAGTGGCGACCTTGTTCTCCCCCGACCTATGGCCCGAGGTGCTGGGGGTCACTGAGGCTCTGCCGAACCGCCTGCTGCATCTCCGGGTCCATATGGAGGGGCTCTGGTCAATCTTGTCAATGTCAATGTCCCGACATCGGGCCCGGAGCGGCTGCATTTCTCTCAGCAGGCGTCTGCCTTCCTCGGCACCTTGGATCCTCTCGAGTGCCTGGTCCTGGGCGGGGACTTTAATATGACCCTCGAGGAGCGGGACCACTCGGGGACCGAGCAGTGCCTGGCCGCCACGGATGTCCTCTAGGAGATAGTCAACCATCACTCCCTGGTGGACGTCTGGCACAACCATCGCCCAGACGACATCTCGACGTTCAACTTTGTCCGGGGGAGGTCCATCGGTTGCGCCACTCTGGGTTGGACTGCATCTACTTATCACATTTCCACCTTTCACTGGCTCACTCCTCCAGCATTCGGCCAGTCCCATTCTCTGATCACCATTTAGCCACCATGACGGTCTCTCTCTGTGCAGAGAGGCCGGGGCCGGCCTATTGGCATTTTAACAACAGCTTGTTGGAGGATGTGGGCTTCGTGGCACCCTTCCGGGAGTTCTGACTGGCCTGGTGAGGGCAGCGGCATGCCTTTCCCTCGGCGCGGTGGTGGTGGGACCTGGGGAAGGTGCGTGCCCGGCTCTTCTGCCATGACTACACCCGGGGCGCCAGCCGACGTAGGGATGCGGCGATAGGGCAGTTGGAACGGGAGGTCTTAGAGCTGGAGAGGCATCTGGCCACCAGGATCCACCCCTCTGCGGGCGTGCTGGGAAAAGCGGGAGGAGCTCCGGGCCCTCGAGGACCATCGGGCCCGGGGTGCCTTTGTTCGATCCCGCATCCGCCTCCTTCAGGAGATGGATTGTGGCTCCCACTTCTTTTATGCCCTGGAGAAAAAGAGGGGGGCTAAGAAGCATGTCACCTGCCTCCTCGCGAAGGATGGCACCCCCCCTCACGGATCTGGTGGAGATGTGTGGGAGGGCCAGGGCCTTCTACGCACGTCTTTTCTCCCCGGATCCAACCGCTTGCAGAAAGCTCTGGAACGGACTCCCGACAGTCAGCACAGGCGACCGAGACCTGCTAGAGCTGCCTCTCACTCTGGCCAAGTTCTTGGAAGCCCTCCGCCGCCTGCCCACTAATTAATCTCTGGGCATGGCCGGGCTGACTGTGGAGTTCTACCGCATGTTCTGGGACGTTCTCGGCCCAGATCTAGTCATCGTCTGGGCCGAGTCTTTGCAGAGCGGGGTTCTCCCTCTTTCATGCAGGCGAGCCGTGCTGGCCTTATTGCCGAAGAAGGGGGACCTCCGCGATTTACAAAATTGGCGTCCCGTCTCGCTCCTCAGCAAGGACTACAAAATCGTAGCGAAAGCCATCTCGCTGCGGCTAGGGTCCGTGCTGGCGGACGTGATCCACCCAGACCAGACCTACACCGTTCTGGGCCGCACCATCTTCGACAACCTGTATCTGGTCCGGGACCTCTTGGAACTTGGGTGTAGGGACAGTCTGTCATTTGCCCTCCTGTCCCTGGATCAGGAGCAGGCATTTGACAGGGTGCATCACGGGTATCTCCTGAGCACTCTGCAAGCGTTTGGCTTCGGACTCCAGTTTGTGGGTTTTCTCCAGGTGTTGTACACCTCCGCAGAGTGTCTGGTCAGGCTCAACTGGACCCTGACCGAACCTGTCAGCTTCGGGCGAGGAGTACACCAGAGATGCCCCCTCTCGGGCCAGCTGTACGCTCTGGCGATTGAGCTCTTCCTCCATCTCCTCCATAGGAGGTTGATGGGGTTGGTGCTGTGGGAGCCGGAGCTGCGGCTGGTCCTGTCGGCGTACGCCGACGATGTGCTCCTCATGGTCCAGGACCCGGGTGACTTGGCATGGGTGGAGGCTTGCCAGGCTGTTAACTCTGCAGCCTCCTCTGCGCGGGTCAACTGGGTCAAAAGCTCTGGCTTGGTGGTACGTGACTGGTGGCAGGCGAGCTCCCTCCCACCCACGCTTCAGGCCATCTGGTGGAGCACGGGTCCGCTGCTTTATCTCGGCTTTTACCTTTCTGCCACGCATCCCTCTCTGCCGGAGAACTGGCACGGTTTAGAGGGCAGGGTGGTAGAGCAGCTCCAGAGATGGACAGGACTACTCTGGTATCTCTCCCTTCGAGGGAGGGCACTGGTTCTTAATCAACCAGTCCTATCCACGCTCTGGTACCAGCTCAACACCCTGGTCCCAGCCCTGGATATCCTGGCCAACCTCCAGATGTTGATTCTGGAGTTCTTCTGGTCAGGACTGCACCTGGTCTCTGCAGGGGTTCTCCCTCTACCCCTGGAGGAGGGAGGGCAGGGCTTGAAGCGTCTTCGCACTCAGGTCCATGTCTTCTGCCTCCAGGCCCTCTAGAGGCTCCTCTATGGTGCAGGTAGTCTGGCGTGGAGTGTATTGGCGCACACCTTCCTGTGCCGCCTCCTGGGTCTCCGATATGACCTGCAGTTCCTTTATCTCCATCCGAGACGTCTTCCACGTGACCTCTCTGGGCTTCTATTGGGACCTCCTCCAGACCTGGAAAGTGTTCACAGTGACCAGGCCCGTGGCGGCCTACGTGGGGTAAGATCTCCTTGCGGAGCCCCTGCTGCACAACCCCCAGCTTCATGTGCAGGTGGCGGAGTCCCCCTCGGTGCGCCGGAGGTTGGTCATGGCAGAAGTCACCAGAGTCAGAGATCTTGTGGACTACAACCGGGGAGACTGGCTGGATTCCCTGATGCTCGCTCAGCGCATGGGGCCCTCCAGACCTCGTACTCCCCTGTGCGTACTTCAGGAGGTGAGGGCCGCTTTGCCGCCCATTGCTCAGGTTTACCTCGACCGGGTCCTAAGGGAGGGCATGCCCTGCCCACCCTCTACACCAGGCCCTCTGGACCTTTTCATCGGGCCCCTTCCCCGTGGACCTGACCAACCCCCCCCCTTCCCCCCGCCCCTTCACCGTGAGCCAGCTGCACGAGCTGCAGCCAGTCTGTTTCCAGACTGCGCCAAGGAAACATCTATACATGCTCGTGCTCCACACTCTTCACGTCCTCACCCTCGCATCCCGCCCTGACACAAAGTGGTGGGACCTCCTGCCACCCCTAGAAGGTGAGGAGCCCTGGTGGGCCAGCCTCTATTCTACCCTGGTCGCGAGGCCCACCGGGGATATCAATTGGCGGCTCCTTCACGGGGCCATGAGCACGGGCATGTACTTGGCGTGGTTCACCCCAGTCCTGGACACCTGCCCCTTTTGCAGCATGAGGGAAACCCTGGCGCACGTCTATCTGCAGTGTGCCAGGCTGTAGCCCCTATTCCAGCTCCTCACAAATATTTTAAGATTTTGTTTGCACTTTTCCCCTCACTTTCTTATCTATGCACTTCCTGTCCGTGGCCCCACCAAGTCACAGGACCTCCTGGACAACCTCCTCCTGGCCCTGGCTAAAGTGGCCATCTATAAAACCAGGGTGAGGAGGTTGGCCAATGGAGTCCCCTGTGACTGTGGGGCCTATTTCCGATCCTCCGTCTTTTCACGCCTCTGGGCAGAGTTCCTCTGGGTGGCGTCCACTGACTCCTATGATGCCTTCGAGGAGCAGTGGGTGCTGTCCGGGGTTCTCTGCTTAGTGTCCCCATCCAGTTCCCTTCATTTGACCCTTTGACCGCACTCCTGTCCCTGTTGTTCATTAGTTGTCCCCCTAATTATTTGGCTTTCCAGGTCCTGTGGACCCTCCTCTTAGGCTGTGGGGGGATCCTTTAGCAGTGCCCGCCCACTTCTTGGATTCCAATATGACCAGTACCTGTACCCCACTGGTCTGGGTCTGTCACATAATGAAGAATTATGTTGTATGGTGGTCACTAAATCATGTAATTGGGGAATCAGCCAGATATTAGCTCCCTAGAGGCAACAGCAAGGGAAGTAGCCAACACGTGGGTGGGGTGTCAATCAAACCATCAACAGCCATTGTCCAGCAAGGGAGCTACACTGCGATGACTCATCTGCATGAGGCCACACAAGGGGAATTGCTCAACCTTGCTTGGAGGGACTCAGTAATGCTCATCTGACGCAGGGGCGGGAGGGCAAAGGAAGGACATAATAAAAGGGAGAGACATTTGCCATGATGGACCTATCCTTTATGAATTTATCTAGTTATTTTTTGAACCATGTTATAGTCTTGGCCTTCACAACATAGTCTAGCAAAGAGTTCCCCAGGTTGACTGTGTGCTGTGTAAAGAAATAGTTCCTTTTATTTGTTTTAAACCAGAGGGAGGTGAGGCTTTCAACATGCACTAGGGCTTTGGAAATCTTAATGCCATCCGGCAGTTAAGGAACATTGTAGGCAGCTTGACTTGCTACATTTCTAGGAAGGGTTTGGCCTGTGTTCATCCTATGTTACCCAATTACTGTGCAGTGGGGGAACAGCTGCCTAGCCACATATCTTTGCCAGTAAATGCTGCTGCCTGCAGTATTAGGCAGTCCACATCCCTTGAACTGCCAAGCACAGCCAAATTGTGGCTGGCTTCTTGGTCTTCCTTCCTAACCTGGAACTACTTTCAATTATAGTCCAGTTCCCCCAGAGGCCAGAATATCACAGACTACCTATGTACCACTTTGGATCAGAACACTTGCACCATGGTCTCCCTCACCCAGTGTTGGGGGCGGTCTCTGACTCGGTTTCCCCACTCATGTAAGCTGATAGTGGTAGGTGAGCAAGCCTGTTTCAGATGAAGTTTCCCCCACTTTCAGTATTCCATTCCTTTTCCCCAGGGATGCATTTATTGTTCAAAGATGTTCAACATCAGTCAAGACAGGCAAACCAGGTCCTGTCATCTGCCCCCACCTTATCTCAAAAGGCTTTTCCTGGTTCCTACACAGCAGGTACCTCCAGTCAGGTCTTTCACTAATTGGTGTGGTAAACCCTCTTCTGGGTCTTTTCTTTGACCCAGGACCACCTCCAAGAACTTCCTTACAGCTTCCCCTCTCAACTTATGTATATGTGCTGATTTTTATGAGGATCAGGTAATCTTCAATCTGCTCTCTGGATATCAGCTAGAAGGCAGTACAGTCACAGGTGGGGCTGGGCCCAACTCCCACTAATAAGCCAGATACTTAGCAACAGCCGTATCTTTGAGCACCTCACAATCATTAAAGTATTTATACTCAACACCAGAGAAACAGCTATATTATCCCCATTTGATAGACAGGGAACTGAGACCCAGATGCACAAAGGAAGTTTAGGTCTAGGTCTCAGGAACAACATTGCGATCCAGAAAGTCTAAGATAGGTGCCTAGGCTCTCTGTACACAAAATATGCAGAGAGATAGGTGCCTAATAAACCAATCCACAAAAGGCAGCATGTTAGATGGAGTGCCACCTAAACTAGCCAATAGGAGATGCTGGCAAGAGGCATATATCTTAAGTCCCACTTATTTCCCCAGAAATGGATGCCTAAGTCTGGGCTGCAAGGAGGCACTTATCTGTGCTAGTGATCCACAAACAGAAACTTTTTCCTGGCGTCATGAGATTTAGGTGCCTAAGACATTTCTTGTGTGAATGAGTAAGGGCCCTTCTTCACTCCACACAAAGGGGCTAGAGCAGAACTTAAGGTGGTGGTAGTGCCCATCTTTAGCCCAGTGGTTAGAGCACTTGTATGGGATAGAGGAGGCCCAGGTTCACTTCCCCTACATCTTTTTGAGGTGGAGAAAGAGTTTGACCAGGGATTTCCCATTCCTCTCAGGATTGCATTGACCAATTGGATATTTTGTTGTGGGGTCCCCCTCAATTTCTCCTTTGAAGCTTTTTACAGAGGGTCAGAGAGAGAGAGAGATTGATTCTATAGCCTGGTGGTGACAGCACCCATCCTGAAGGCAGGAGACCAGGATCCAGTCATGCTGCTCAAATGATTACTTATTCCATACACAGTGGAAAGATTCAACAGGAGAGAGTGAGGGAGCTTCATGGAATATCCCATAGCTCAGTGATTAGAGCACTCTCTTAAGAAGAATGGGAGGATTTGACAAGGGGGACTTTCTCCCGCTCACGAAGAGAGGTGAATTGACCCCAGGTCCTCTACATCCCAGGTGAGTGCTCTAATCACTCAATTAAAATATATAAGGTAGGCACATCACCACTGACCCCAGTTTTGAATGGGGCCAATCCAGTAGGCACATTCAGAGGCTTGGGCCCCACGGATGAGGTAAGCATTCCTCTGCCTATCTTCCCATGGATTGTTCTGGAGCTTAGGCAGGAGATAGGCACCCAGAACAATTATAGTGAGGCAGTAGTGTGCATACCCACAGGAAGAAACTTAGGAGCCTAGGAAACTTTTACTTTGAAAATGCAAATGCTGAGTGAGTTTAGGTTACTAGAGGATTTGGGGGGAATTTTGTGGATCACAGTGAAGCCAAAATGGGGACTTAAGTTCCTAAGTATCTAAGGTTATGTCTACACTGCAGGTAGGAGCATGGCTCCCAGCTCAGATAGACAGAGACAGACAGACGTTTGTACTAGTTCTGCTCAAGCTAGCATGCTAAAAATAGCAATGTGGACATTGCGGCACGGGCAGCAGCTTGAGATATCCACTTAACTCCAAGCCCACCTGACCCCTGGGGTTTCCCCTGCAACATCCACACTGATATTTTTAGCATGCTAGCTTGAATGGAGGAAGTACAAGTCTGACTGCCTGGGCCAGGAGCCAAACTCCTAGCTGCAGTGTAGAAATACTTTTGTGGCTCTTGGCCAGAGCGATCTGACTATCCCAAGGTCACACAGCAAGTCTGTGTCTGAGCTCAGAGTTAAATCCATATCTCACACTTTGCTGCCCAGTACTTGAAAGCCATCCTCTTCTACTTCCGTGTAAGTGACTTCTTGGAGAATGAGGGGATTAAACTACATTGTCTGGGTTACGTTGTGCTCTCTGAGCTGATGGGGATGGATCTCTGTGATTTGGAAAATGTATTCAACTTAAGAAGAGTTCAGAGACGATCACTTATAAAAACAAATTTTTTGAATGAAAACAGCATTTCCACAAGTAACTGTTGTTTTCATTTTATTCTTAGCAAGGTGTTTCTGTGGATTAATAGGACAGCAGCTGGAGGTAAAATGCAGTAAAAATAAAAAGTGGTGAGACATATTAAACCGTAACAACCAATTACCTTCAAACTAGCACAAATACATTCTCCCTAATTAGTTGTGAAATTTATTACTGATAGTAACTGCATTTGGACTGCAAATGATCTGCTTATTGTTAATTCATTGGATTCATCTGTGCTTTTGTATTTTTAATTTGGAGGGTAAAAGAGAACAAATCTAGAACAGGCAGATGCCATTTTAATATAACATTCTCATACTTCGGGGACTTCATTAGCTGTATAGGTTACCCAGATGATGCCAGGTTGAGACTTTTAAACTAACTGCAAAATGATGTTCTCACCACCCCCTTATTCCCATTCTCCAGAGAAGTAATAGCATAATAAACCTATTTGAATTTGATAGGGGTAGTCCGTGCATTGGATATTGCAGGCATCTCAAAATTCAGGTCATTAGCAAAATTTAAGGATATCTACCAAATGCTAAAGAGACAGCTGATTTTTAACAAAACAATGCACTGTTTTATTCCAGTTTTATGCTATTGCAAATCTGTTAAGATCAATAATGAATCAGGTCCACAACGCACAATTGACATTTGACACACAATGCCTAATTATTATTAAAGTGAATCACATAGATAGGTATCTGCTTTGCTGCACACTTCTACAACCAGAAATTCCTATTATGTAGATAACCAAAAGCACAGACCTGTCCTGTGATGCACAGTGTAATGTTATGAACTGGGTGAATCCTTATTATCGATTGAGTTAAAGCCTTATTGAGATTGATGATTGTGAATGCAATCTTCAGTTAATATAACTCTAAGAATAAATTAGCACCATCCCTCACCCAAGTTAGAAGGGATATGTGAATCCACCCAGAAGTTTTGGAGCATGTGAATAGAGGAGATTTTGTTGAATATTGGGAGGTTGGGACACGTGTGTGTGTGTGTGTGTGTGTATGTATATATATATACACATACATATATATATATACCAGAGAGACAGCTTCAAGGAATCTAAACAGAAGCCTGTAAGAACGATGTGATCCTGAGACCGGTTCTGGGGTGCCAAGCCTGTAAACTAAGAAAGTGCTCTTTTTGCTTTTGGTTCCTCCTGCATTCGGAGAAGCAGGACTTTGTATATTCCTTGTAAATAAACAAGATTACATCAAAGAAGATACCTGACTCAGTCATCAATGTCTACTCCCAACTGAGACACCCCAAAAGCCCCAAACTTGACTAGCCACTCAGGTCAAAAAGTGGTAACAAAAACATACACCACAATACAACTTGTATACAAAGTGTGACAAAGCTCTGTCCTTGCCTCCGTGGGTCCCGTGTTTCCTAGTGGATTTCAGTAGCCTCAGAAGCTCACTGTGACCCTCCACGTAACCCTTCTTTCTCTAGAGACAAGGGGCACAGTCTACTGAGCCATTTTCATCATAAGCCAGAAAGGAAGGTGAGGAGAAGTTATCCTTCCTTGCAGTCTCTGTTGTCTCCCAGTCTCAGTGATTAATAGGGTGAAAAGGTGGGGAGAGGGGGAGCCTGGGCCCACCCTCTACTCCAGGCTCCAGCCCAGGGACCCTAATACTATCAGCTATGGTAGCTGACCTTTTAGAAACATGACGTACAATTCCCTGGGCTACTTCCACCACAGCAGCCCTCACTTCCTCAAGCTCCACTTCACCCTTACCTCAGAGCCTCCTTCCTTGTGCCTGATATAGTGTGTACTACTCAGTCCCTCCAACAGCACAACTTCTTCCCACAGGTCCTAACATGTACACCCACCTGAATGGCTGGGAGGCTTTTAACTAGTTTCAGCCAGCCCCCGATTGGCTTCAGGTGTCCCAATCAACCTAGCCTTCTCCCTGCCTTCTGGAAAGTTCTTAATTGGCCCCAGGTGTCTTAATTGACCTGGAGCAGCATCCATTTCACTGATCCTGGTACCAGGGATTTGTTTAGCCTGGAGCGAATCTCTCTCTCTCTCCCCCACGACTCTCCCATAGCCTTCTAGCTTGGAGGGAGGTGGGAAGCTGCTACTCCTGCTGCTGGGCCCTGAGCTCTCCCTGCTGCTCCAGCTGCTTCCCTGGCTAGGCCAGACACCCCCCCCCATTCTCTGCTACTTGGCTGCTGGACCCCCCTCTCTCGGGTGCTGCTACTGCTGCAACTGCAGCCCCGGGGTGGGGAGGGGGCTGCTAGCCCACTCCCCAGAGAGGAGGAGTGAGGGACCCCAGCCACTGCTGTTATGGATACCACCACCACCACCACCACCTGAGAGGGGTCCTTTCTGCCTGCCTGGACCACCACCTGGAGCTCCTGGAGCTGCTGCTGCTGTGGAGTCTGCTGCCTGGAGCTGCTGAAGCCCGAGGAGGAGAAGAAGAGGATCATCTGCCAGTGGGGCAGCACCTAGAGACTTTGCAGACCACCGTGGAGGGGGCCTTAAGACTGAGTAATTTTCAAACTGTGCTCTTGTGGTGGGGGTCTTGACTGTGTTTCCAGGGACACCGGGGGTGTGGCGTGGAGCTGCCCCCCGATCCATCTGTGTGTCCCCCCCAACCCCCACCACTATTACCACCACCGCTGCCCCCTCCACCACCCCCACTGGCTGTATAACATCTGCCTCAGCTCCTGCCTCTGGACTCAGCTGCTTGCTTGGCTTGCCACGCCCTATTTCCACCCTTTGGGCCAGAAGCAGCAGCCAGCTAAAAAAGACTTGTGCAAGTGCACATGGGCACATGTGCCCCCCCGGACTGCCTAACCCCCAGCTTTGCCCTTTACTACCTGCCCCATTTGCCACTTGCTTTGCCTCCTCTTTTGCTCCAGCCCCTGTTACTAGCTTCAGTTTGTTTGCCTGCCCCGCCCATTTCCTTCTGCAGCCTTTGTTTGTTTGCCCCGCCCCAACCTCTGAAGCTAGCCCCTTGGTTTCCCTGTTCTACCCCCAGACCGCTTAGCCCCTCGCTCCGTGTGCCCATGCCCCCTCCCATGCGCTTGTGCAATTCCCCTTTTTAGTTGCAACCCTCTTCACTGCACCTTCAATGTTGTTGAATCCCGCCCCCCATAGTGCACCAAGAGGAGCCGGAATTTCCACCTTGTGTCGGTGACTGACCCCTAACCCCTGATTGCCCCCCGTGCAGCCCACCCCTTTTGGCGCCCTCCTCCCCTGCCTGCAGCCTAGCGGGGAGGAGTGGTCGACCTGCTTCCCCTCTCCCCTCCTCCTTTTGATATCCTCCCTTTCCTCCTTGCTCATGATGGCGGGGGATGAGACGGGTGAGACCTCTCCAGTAGCCCGAGCTCCCCCTCCCCCGCCTGCCCCTCTGTCACCCCCCCAAGCTTCTACGTCCGCTGCCAAACCATCTGCCATCGCCCCCGCTGGGGCACCAGCAGCGACGGGCACCGGGGTGACCTCCACTGCTGCCACGTCTCTCACCCCCTCAGATTTGGGGGGAGTCCTCCCAGCCGGCGGGAAGGGCCAGGGGAAGAAGAAGGGGAAGGGCCCCGCTAAAAAGACCAGGCCCTCCATGGCAGGGGCTGCCCCCAATGCCCCGGCCCCATCTCCAGCTGGGGCGCCCCTCCCCGCTGTTCCCTCCACCAGCTCTGCAGGTGTCCCTCCCCCGGCCCCCAGAGCATACGCCCAGGTGGCGGCAGCCCCCCCGCCTGCCGCTACATCATTTCTCCAGCCCACCGCCTCCGCTACCATCTATAGCGGCCGGGGCCCCTTTCCCACCATGACCAGGAAGCACGGCGTCCGTTGCCTCCTGGTGCCCGCCTCACCCCACGTGGAGACCTATGTGCGGGCGTTGGCGAGGGTGGTGGGGCCCACGGCCATTGTGGCGGCCTCCAAAATGTATGGCAAGGTCGTCTTCTTCCTAGCATCGGAGGCCGCCGCCCAGGAGGCGGTGGAGAAGGGCCTGGCGGTGGGGGGCGTGTTCGTCCCCTTAGAGCCGCTAGAGGATCTGGGCGTCCGCCTGGTCCTGACCTCCGTCCCTCCCTTTCTCCCCAATGCAGCCCTGTTACCCACCCTTTCTACCTTGGGAAAGCCCATCTCTGTCATCAGCCCTCTCCCGTTGGGCTGCAAAGACCCCGCCCTCCGTCACGTCCTCTCCTTCCGCCGGCAAGTGCAGCTTCAACTGCTGCCGGCGGCGCGCGACGGAGAGGCACTGGAAGGGTCCTTCCTAGTCCCCTACCAGGGGACGCATTACAGGGTGCATTATTCCACGGGGGAGGCCCGGTGCTACCTCTGCCGGGCGATGGGGCACGTCCGGAGGGACTGCCCCCTGGCCCGGGAAGGAGAGGCATCCAGGACACCCGAGCCCCGGCAGGACACCGGCCCCGTCATCGCCGACGCCCCTGGCTGCCCGGCACCCGAAACTGCCCCTCCTCCTTCCCAGTCCACCATTGGTCCCGCTCAGGCCCAAGGGGTACCTCCCCCACTATGCCCAAACGAGCGGGAGAACCCCTCCCCGGCTGTTTGCAATCTGGCGGGGCCTGTGGAGGAGGGTGCGGCAGGGACACCGCCAAGCATGGGAGAGGGCCCGCCCCAAGGGGAATCTTCCCTCCCTTGTGCTGCCCCACCGTTACCCCCTCGAGTCCCTGAGCCATCGCCTCTGCCCCCTGACACAACCCCTGCTAGCCAGCCCCCGGATGATGCCATGGAGGGCTGGGCCCTAGTCCAGGGGAAGCGGGGCAAGCGGAAGGCTCGAGCTCCGCTCCTCCCATCTGATGCGGAGGCCCCCCGGAAGACCAGGAAGGGGGGCACCGATGCCGAGCCTTCCGCTCTACCCACGGGTGTGTTCCACCCACCAGAGCCGGCTGGGGAAGACGTGGCAGCACTGGAAGGCGGTATCTCCCCTCCACGGGAGTCCCTCCCCTCCAAGACCCCCGAGGCACCATCTGAAACCCCAGTGTGCCCCAAAGTAACCATCGCGTCAGGTGCCGGCGGGGAGAATCCTGGGGTAGCGGAAAACAATTTCCCCTCTATATATGAGGAGATCGAGGCCCTGGGTCTGACCCCGGTCACCCAGGGGGAGGACGATCCTATGCCAGCGGGCCTCGATCTGGGCGACTTCTTTCCAGCCCCCCTTTCCCCATACTCCCTCCCCGTAACCGTCGCTTCTGCTCCCACCTCCGAGGAGCCCCTGGACTCCTCCATCAACCCGGCTGCAGAAGGCACCCTGCTGAGAGCCACCGAGCCAGTTGAGGCGACGGCCAGTGCCACGCGGCTGGAACCTGAGCCACCAGGGGCATCCCTCGCTGGTGAGGAGCATTCGACCTCCTTTCCGGGAGAGGACCCTACAGAAGAAAGTCCACCTCCTGATGCCGTGGCTGCCAAATCCACCAGACAGCTTGCGCCCGGCATCGGTGAGAGCCCTCTCCCGACCCAGAATCTCATCTCTACCCCTGCCCCTGCCCTTCTGCCGCCCACCTCCCGAGATATTATTGCCACCCCTGGGACAGTCTCCTTCCCCTTTCCAACAGATGACTCCCAGGGAATGGCCTTTGTGTTTGCCCGTCCCGACCCACCAGGGGCTGCTATCCTCCCTCCGCCGCCCCCTATCGCCCCAGCATTCAGGTCAACCCATCAAGAGCCCCGTCGGGGGTCCGCACCCTGTCTGCCCGTCCCGCTGGGCCAGGGGACTGTACCAAGGGCCCCATCGGGAAGCAACCAGACCATAACCCCAGCCCCCCATGCGCTGCGAGAGGAGTTGCGGGAGTTCCTAGAAGACGTCCGTGGCTCCCGCAACAAAGTCCAGCTTGCCCTCCAGCGATGGGGGGACTTTAATCAAATCCTCCGGGCCGCAAGGGCCCTCATGGGGGAGGGGAAAAGGACCGGGAGACAGGGCGCCGCGGCCTACCAGCGGGTCCGCCACTTCCGTGACTCCTTACTCACCTACGGGGTGGGTCACGGACTGCTACGCGGCCCGCCGGGAGCCACGAGCATCCCTGCCGGCGAGGATCCCCCCCAGCCCTCCTCATGGCACCCTTTACCATCGCAACATTGAACACCCGTGGCTGTAAGATGGGTCTCCGCAGGTCCCAGGTGCTCTCCTTCCTTCGAGAGGGGAGGTACTCTGTGGTTTTCCTGCAGGAGACCCATACGGATCCGACCGCCGAAGACAGCTGGCGGCTGGATTGGGGGGACAGGGTCTACTTTAGCCACCTCACAGTTCATACGGGTGGAGTGGCGACCCTGTTCTCCCCCGACCTACGGCCCGAGGTGCTGGGGGTCGCCGAGGCTGTGCCGGGTCGCCTGCTGCACCTCCGGGTCCAAATGGAGGGGCTCGTAGTCAACCTCGTCAACATCTATGCCCCAGCAGCGAGCCCGGAGCGGCTGCAATTCTATCAGCAGGCATCCGCCTTCCTCGGCACCTTGGATCCTCAGGAGTGCCTGGTCCTGGGAGGGGACTTTAACATCACCCTTGAGGAACGGGACCGCTCGGGAACCGAGAAGAGCCAGGCCGCCGTGGCCGTCCTCCAGGAGATAGTCGAACACCACTCCCTGGTGGACGTCTGGCGCGACCACCACCCGGATGACGCTTCCACGTTCACCTTTGTCCGGGTGGAGGCCCATCGGTCGCGCCACTCCCGGTTGGACCGCATTTATTTATCACGCTTTCATCTTACACGAGCCCACTCCTCCAGCATCCGGCCGGCCCCATTTTCTGACCATCACATAGCCACCGTGACAGCCTCCCTCTGCGCGGAGAGGCCGGGGCCGGCCTATTGGCATTTTAACAACAGCTTGCTGGAGGATGCGGGCTTCGTGGCGTCCTTCCGGGAGTTCTGGCTGGCCTGGCGAGGGCAGCGGCGTGCCTTTCCCTCGGCACGGCGGTGGTGGGACGTAGGGAAGGTGCGCGCCCGGCTCTTCTGCCGTGACTACACCCGGGGCACCAGCCGACGGAGGGATGCAGCGATAGAGCAGTTGGAACGGGAGGTCTTAGAGCTGGAGAGGCGTCTGGCCGCCAGCCCCGAGGATCCACCCCTCTGCGGAGCGTGCCGGGAGAAGCGGGAGGAGCTCCGGAGCCTCGAGGACCATCGGGCCCGGGGTGCCTTTGTTCGATCCCGCATCCGTCTCCTTCGGGAGATGGATTGCGGCTCCCGCTTCTTCTACGCCCTGGAAAAAAAGAGGGGGGCTAAGAAACATATCATCTGCCTACTGACTGAGGATGGCACCCCCCTCACGGATCCGGTGGAGATGTGCGAGAGGGCGAGAGCCTTCTACGCAAGCCTTTTCTCCCCGGAGCCGACCGATCCTAACGCTTGCAGAGTGCTGTGGGAGGAGCTCCCGACGGTCAGCGTGGGCGACCGAGACCGGCTAGAGCTGCCTCTCACTCTGGCCGAGTTCTCGGAAGCCCTCCGTCGCATGCCCACCAATAAATCTCCGGGCATGGACGGGCTGACCGTGGAGTTCTACCGCGTGTTCTGGGATGTCCTGGGCCCAGACCTAGTCACCGTCTGGGCCGAGTCTTTGCAGAGCGGGGTCCTCCCTCTTTCGTGCAGGCGAGCCGTGCTCGCCTTATTGCCGAAGAAGGGGGACCTCCGCGATTTACGAAATTGGCGTCCCGTCTCGCTCCTCAGCACGGACTACAAAATCGTGGCAAAAGCCATCTCCCTGAGGCTAGGGTCCGTGCTGGCGGACGTGGTCCACCCAGACCAGACCTACACCGTCCCGGGCCGCAGTATCTTCGACAACCTCTATCTGGTCCGGGACCTATTGGAACTTGGGTGTAGGGATGGTCTGTCGTTCGCCCTCCTGTCCTTAGATCAAGAGAAGGCGTTCGACAGGATGGATCACGGGTATCTCCTGAGCACTCTGCAGGCATTTGGCTTCGGACCCAGATTTATGAACTTTCTCCGGGTGCTGTACGCTTCCGCAGAGTGTCTGGTAAGACTCAACTGGACCCTGACCGAACCGGTCAACTTCGGGCGAGGAGTACGGCAGGGGTGCCCCCTCTCAGGCCAGCTCTACGCTCTGGCGATCGAGCCCTTCCTCTGTCTCCTCCGAAGGAGGTTGACAGGGTTGGTGCTGAGGGAGCCGGAGCTGCGGCTGGTCCTGTCGGCGTACGCTGATGACGTGCTCCTCATGGTCCAGGACCCGGGCGACTTGGTGCGAGTGGAGGCTTGCCAGGCCATCTATTCAGCAGCCTCCTCTGCGCGGGTCAACTGGGTCAAGAGCTCTGGCTTGGTGGTAGGGGACTGGCGGCAGGCGAGCCCCCGCCCACCCGCGCTTCAAGCCATCCGGTGGAGCACGGGTCCGCTGCTCTATCTGGGCGTTTACCTTTCTGCCACGCATCCCTCTCCGCCGGAGAACTGGCAGAATTTAGAGGGCGGGGTGATAGAGCGGCTCCGGAAATGGACAGGACTGCTCCGGTGCCTCTCCCTTCGAGGGAGAGCGTTAGTGCTTAATCAACTAGTCCTGTCCATGCTTTGGTACCGGCTCAACACCCTGGTCCCAGCCCCGGCTTTCCTGACCAACCTGCGGACATCGATTCTGGAGTTCTTTTGGTCAGGACTGCACTGGGTCCCTGCAGGGGTTCTCCATCTACCTGTGGAGGAGGGAGGGCAGGGCCTCAAATGTCTGCTTACTCAGGTCCATGTCTTCCGCCTCCAGACCCTGCAGAGGCTCCTTTATGGTGCAGGTAGTCCGGCGTGGAGCATACTGGCGCACGCCTTCCTGCGCCGCTTCCGAGGGCTCCGATACGACCGGCAGCTCCTTTATCTCCATCCGAGAGGTCTTCCGCGAGACCTCTCCGGGCTGCCGGTCTTCTACCAGGACCTCCTCCGGACCTGGAAACTCTTTACAACGAGCAGGTCCGTGGCGGCCACCGAGGGGGCAGATCTCCTCGCGGAGCCCCTGCTACACAACCCCCAGCTCCGTTTGCAGGTGGCGGAGTCCCGCTCGGTGCGCCAGAGGTTGGTCCTGGCAGAGGTCACAAGAGTCGGAGACCTCCTGGACTATGACCGGGGAGACTGGCTGGATCCCCTAACCTTCGCTCAGCGCATGGGGCTTTCCAGACCTTGTACTCCCCGATGCATACTTCAGGAGGTGAAGGCCGCTTTGCCACCCGCTGCTCGGGTTTATCTCGACCGGGTCCTGCACGAGGGCACGCCCCGCCCACCCACTACCCCAGGCCCGCCGGACCTTTTAATTGGACCCCTCCCCCGTGGACCCAACCGATCCCTTCACCCCTTCACTAGAAGCCGGCTGCACGAGATGCAGCCGGTCTGTTTTCAAACCGCGCCAAGAAAACATCTCTACACGCTCGTGCTCCACACCCTTCACGCCCGCACCCTCGTGTCCCGCCCCGATACAAAATGGCGGGACCTCCTGCCACCTTTGGAGGGTGCAGAGCCCCGGTGGGGCAGCCTATATTCCATCTTAGTCCCAAAGCCCGCCGGGGATGTCAGTTGGCGGCTCCTTCACGGAGCCGTGAGCACGGGCGTGTACTTGGCGCGGTTCACCACAATCCCAGACACCTGCCCCTTTTGCGGCGTGAGGGATACCCTGGCACATGTCTACCTGGAGTGTGCCAGGCTGCAGCCCCTATTCCGGCTCCTCACCAATATCTTATTACGTTTTTGGTTGCACTTCTCCCCTCACCTTCTCATTTATGCACTCCCTATCCGTGGCCCCACAAAGTCCCGGGATCTCCTGGTCAACCTCCTCCTGGCCCTAGCTAAAATGGCCATCTACAAAACCAGAGTGAGGAGGTTGGCCGATGGAGTCTCCTGTGACTGTGGGGCCTATTTCCGATCCTCGGTCCGTTCACGTATCCGGGCAGAGTTCCTCTGGGCGGCGTCCTCTGACTCCCTTGACGCCTTTGAGGAGCAGTGGGCTCTGTCCGGGGTTCTCTGCTCGGTGTCCCCGTCCGGTTCCCTTCTTTTGACCCTTTGACCGCACTCCTGTCCCTGTTATTTTATTAGTTGTCCCCCGGAATTTTTTGGGTATCTAGGTCCTGTGGATCCCCCTTTTAGGCTGGGGGGGACCCTTTAGCAGTGGACGGGCTTAACGCCCGCCCACTTCCCGGATCCCAATAAGACGACTCTCCCATAGCCTTCTAGCTTGGAGGGAGGTGGGAAGCTGCTACTCCTGCTGCTGCTAGGCCCTAAGCTCTCCCTGCTGCTCCAGCTGCTCCCCTGGCTGGGCCAGACACCCCCCATTCTCTGCTACTTGGCTGCTGGACCCCCCACTCTTGGGTGCTGCTACTGCTCCAACTGCAGCCCTGGGGGGAGGGGGGGCTGCTAGCCCACTCCCCAGAGAGGAGGAGTGAGGGACCCCAGCCACTGCTGTTGTGGACACCACCACCACCACCACCACCTGAGAGGGGTCCTTTCTGCCTGCCTGGACCACCACCTGGAGATCCTGGAGCTGCTGCTGCTGCAGAGGCCGCTGCCTGGAGCTGCTGAAGCCCAAGGAGGAGAAAAAGAGGATCATCTGCCAGTGGGGCAGCACCTAGAGACTTTGCAGACCACCGTGGAGGGGGCCCTAAGACTGAGTAATTTTCAAACTGTGCTCTTGTGGTGGGGGTTTGACTGTGTTTGTAGGGACACGGGGGGTGTGGCGTGGAGCTGCCCCCCGATCCATCTGTGTGTCCCCCCCAACCCCCACCACTATTACCACCACCGCTGCCCCCTCCACCACCCCCACTGGCTGTATACCATCTGCCTCAGCTCCTGCCTCTGGACTCAGCTGCTTGCTTGGCTTGCCACGCCCTATTTCCACCCTTTGGGCCAGAAGCAGCAGCCAGCTAAAAAAGACTTGTGCAAGTGCACATGGGCACATGTGCCCCCCCCGGACTGCCTAACCCCCAGCTTTGCCCTTTACTACCTGCCCCATTTGCCACTTGCTTTGCCTCCTCTTTTGCTCCAGCCTCCCTTACTAGCTTCAGTTTGTTTGCCTGCCCCGCCCATTTCCTTCTGCAGCCTTTGTTTGTTTGCCCCGAGCCCAACCTCTGAAGCTAGCCCCTTGGTTTCCCTGTTCTACCCCCAGACCGCTTAGCCCCTCGCTCCATGTGCCCATGCCCCCTCCCATGCGCTTGTGCAACTCCCCATTTCAGTTGCAACCCTCTTCACTGCACCTTCAATGTTGTTGAATCCTGCCCCCCATAGTGCACCAAGAGGAGCCGGAATTTCCACTTTGTGTCGGTGACTAACCCCAACCCCTGATTGCCCCCCGTCCAGCCCACCCCTTTTGGCGCCCTCCTCCCCTGCCTGCAGCCTAGCGGGGAGGAGTGGTCGACCTGCTTCCCCTCTCCCCTCCTCCTTTTGGTGTCCCCCTTCCTCCTTGCTCATGATGGCGGGGGATGAGACGGGTGAGACCTCTCCAGTAGCCCGAGCTCCCCCTCCCCCGCCTACCCCCCTGTCACCCCCCCAAGCTTCTACCTCCGCTGCCAAACCATCTGGCATCGCCCCCGCTGGGGCACCAGCAGCGACGGGCACCGGGGTGACCTCCACTGCTGCCACGTCTCTCACCCCCTCAGATTTGGGGGGAGTCCCCCCAGCCGGCGGGAAGGGCCAGGGGAAGAAGAAGGGGAAGGGCCCCGCTAAAAAGACCAGGCCCTCCATGGCAGGGGCTGCCCCCGATGCCCCGGCCCCATCTCCAGCTGGGGCGCCCCTCCCCGCTGTTCCCTCCACCAGCTCTGCAGGTGTCCCTCCCCAGGCCCCTAGAGCATACGCCCAGGTGGCGGCAGCCCCCCGCCTGCCGCTACATCATTTCTCCAGCCCACCGCCTCCGCTACCATCTATAGCGGCCGGGGCCCCTTTCCCACCATGACCAGGAAGCACGGCGTCCGTTGCCTCCTGGTGCCCGCCTCGCCCCACGTGGAGACCTATGTGCGGGCGTTGGCGAGGGTGGTGGGGCCCACGGCCATTGTGGCGGCCTCCAAAATGTATGGCAAGGTCGTCTTCTTCTTAGCATTGGAGGCCGCCGCCCAGGAGGCGGTGGAGAAGGGCCTGGCGGTGGGGGGCCTTCTTCGTCCCCTTAGAGCCGCTAGAGGACCTGGGCGTCCGCCTGGTCCTGACCTCCGTCCCTCCGTTTCTCCCCAATGCCGCCCTGTTACCCGCCCTTTCTACCTTGGGAAAGCCCATCTCTGTCATCAGCCCTCTCCCGTTGGGCTGCAAAGACCCCGCCCTCCGTCACGTCCTCTCCTTCCGCCGGCAAGTGCAGCTTCAACTGCCGCCGGCGGCGCGCGACGGAGAGGCACTCGGAGGGGTCCTTCCTAGTCCCCTACCAGGGGACCCCTTACAGGGTGCATTATTCCACGGGGGAGGCCCGGTGCTACCTCTGCCGGGCGATGGGGCACGTCCGGAGGGACTGCCCCCTGGCCCGGGAAGGAGGGGCATCCAGGACACCCGAGCCCCGGCAGGGCACCGGCCCCGTCATCGCCGACGCCCCTGGCTGCCCGGCACCCGAAACCGCCCCTCCTCCTTCCCAGTCCACCATTGCTCCCTCTCGGGCCCAAGGGGCACCTCCCCCACTATGCCCAAACGAGCGGGAGAACCCCGCCCCCGCTGTTTGCAATCTGGCGAGGCCTGTGGAGGAGGGTGCGGCAGGGACGCCGCCAAGCATGGGAGAGGGCCCGCCCCAAGGGGAATCTTCCCTCCCTTGTGCTGCCCCACCGTTACCCCCTCGAGTCCCTGAGCCATCGCCTCTGCACCTGACACAACCCCTGCTAGCCAGCCCCTGGATGATGCCATGGAGGGCTGGGCCCTAGTCCAGGGGAAGCGGGGCAAGCGGAAGGCTCGAGCTCCGCTCCTCCCATCTGATGCGGAGGCCCCCCGGAAGACCAGGAAGGGGGGCACTGATGCCGAGCCTTCCGCTCTACCCACGGGTGTGTTCCACCCACGAGAGCCGGCTGGGGAAGACGTGGCAGCACTGGAAGGCGGTATCTCCCCTCCACGGGAGTCCCTCCCCTCCAAGACCCCCGAGGCACCATCTGAAACCCCAGTGTGCCCCGAAGTAACCATCGCATCAGGTGCCGGCGGGGAGAATCCCGGGGTAGCGGAAAACAATTTCCCCTCTATATATGAGGAGATCGAGGCCCTGGGTCTGACCCCGGTCACCCAAGGGGAGGATGATCCTATGCCAGCGGGCCTCGATCTGGGCGACTTCTTTCCAGCCCCCTTTCCCCATACTCCCTCCCCCTAACCGTTGCTTCTGCTCCCACCTCTGAGGAGCCCCTGGACTCCTCCATCAATCCGGCTGCAGAGGGCACCCTGCTGAGAGCCACCGAGCCAGTTGAGGCGACGGCCAGTGCCACGCGGCTGGAACCTGAGCCACCAGGGGCATCCCTCGCTGGTGAGGAGCATTCGACCTCCTTTCCGGGAGACGACCCTACAGAAGAAAGTCCACCTCCTGATGCCGTGGCTGCCAAATCCACCAGACAGCTTGCGCCCGGCATCGGTGAGAGCCCTCTCCCGACCCAGAATCTCACCTCTACCCCTGCCCCTGCCCTTCTCCCGCCCACCTCCCGAGATATTATTGCCACCCCTGGGACAGTCTCCTTCCCCTTTCCAACAGATGACTCCCAGGGAATGGCCTTTGTGTTTGCCCGTCCCGACCCACCAGGGGCTGCTATCCTCCCTCCGCCGCCCCCTATCGCCCCAGCATTCAGGTCAACCCATCAAGAGCCCCGTCGGGGGTCCGCACCCTGTCTGCCCGTCTCGCTGGGCCAGGGGGCTGTACCAAGGGCCCCATCGGGAAGCAACCAGACCATAACCCCAGCCCCCCATGCGCTGCGAGAGGAGTTGCGGGAGTTCCTAGAAGACGTCCGTGGCTCCCGCAACAAAGTCCAGCTTGCCCTCCAGCGATGGGGGGACTTTAATCAAATCCTCCGGGCCGCAAGGGCCCTCATGGGGGAGGGGAAAAGGACCGGGAGACAGGGCGCCGCGGCCTACCAGCGGGTCCGCCACTTCCGTGACTCCTTACTCACCTACGGGGTGGGTCACGGACTGCTGCGCGGCCCGCAGGGAGCCACGAGCATCCCTGCCGGCGAGGATCCCCCCCAGCCCTCCTCATGGCACCCTTTACCATCGCAACATTGAACACCCGTGGCTGTAAGATGGGTCTCCGCAGGTCCCAGGTGCTCTCCTTCCTTCGAGAGGGGAGGTACTCTGTGGTTTTCCTGCAGGAGACCCATACGGATCCGACCGCCGAAGACAGCTGGCGGCTGGATTGGGGGACAGGGTCTACTTTAGCCACCTCACAGTTCATACGGGTGGAGTGGCGACCCTGTTCTCCCCCGACCTACGGCCCGAGGTGCTGGGGGTCGCCGAGGCTGTGCCGGGTCGCCTGCTGCACCTCCGGGTCCAAATGGAGGGGCTCGTAGTCAACCTCGTCAACATCTATGCCCCAGCAGCGAGCCCAGAGCGGCTGCAATTCTATCAGCAGGCATCCGCCTTCCTCGGCACCTTGGATCCTCAGGAGTGCCTGGTCCTGGGAGGGGACTTTAACATCACCCTTGAGGAACGGGACCGCTCGGGAACCGAGAAGAGCCCGGCCGCCGTCGCCGTCCTCCAGGAGATAGTCGAACACCACTCCCTGGTGGACGTCTGGCGCGACCACCACCCGGATGACACTTCCACGTTCACCTTTGTCCGGGTGGAGGCCCATCGGTCGCGCCACTCCCGGTTGGACCGCATTTATTTATCACGCTTTCATCTTACACGAGCCCACTCCTCCAGCATCCGGCCGGCCCCATTTTCTGACCATCACATAGCCACCGTGACAGCCTCCCTCTGCGCGGAGAGGCCGGGGCCGGCCTATTGGCATTTTAACAACAGCTTGCTGGAGGATGCGGGCTTCGTGGCGTCCTTCCGGGAGTTCTGGCTGGCCTGGCGAGGGCAGCGGCGTGCCTTTCCCTCGGCACGGCGGTGGTGGGACGTAGGGAAGGTGCGCGCCCGGCTCTTCTGCCGTGACTACACCCGGGGCACCAGCCGACGGAGGGATGCAGCGATAGAGCAGTTGGAACGGGAGGTCTTAGAGCTGGAGAGGCGTCTGGCCGCCAGCCCCGAGGATCCACCCCTCTGCGGAGCGTGCCGGGAGAAGCGGGAGGAGCTCCGGAGCCTCGAGGACCATCGGGCCCGGGGTGCCTTTGTTCGATCCCGCATCCGTCTCCTTCGGGAGATGGATTGCGGCTCCCGCTTCTTCTACGCCCTGGAAAAAAAGAGGGGGGCTAAGAAACATATCATCTGCCTACTGACTGAGGATGGCACCCCCCTCACGGATCCGGTGGAGATGTGCGAGAGGGCGAGAGCCTTCTACGCAAGCCTTTTCTCCCCGGAGCCGACCGATCCTAACGCTTGCAGAGTGCTGTGGGAGGAGCTCCCGACGGTCAGCGTGGGCGACCGAGACCGGCTAGAGCTGCCTCTCACTCTGGCCGAGTTCTCGGAAGCCCTCCGTCGCATGCCCACCAATAAATCTCCGGGCATGGACGGGCTGACCGTGGAGTTCTACCGCGTGTTCTGGGACGTCCTGGGCCCAGACCTAGTCACCGTCTGGGCCGAGTCTTTGCAGAGCGGGGTCCTCCCTCTTTCGTGCAGGCGAGCCGTGCTCGCCTTATTGCCGAAGAAGGGGGACCTCCGCGATTTACGAAATTGGCGTCCCGTCTCGCTCCTCAGCACGGACTACAAAATCGTGGCAAAAGCCATCTCCCTGAGGCTAGGGTCCGTGCTGGCGGACGTGGTCCACCCAGACCAGACCTACACCGTCCCGGGCCGCAGTATCTTCGACAACCTATATCTGGTCCGGGACCTATTGGAACTTGGGTGTAGGGATGGTCTGTCGTTCGCCCTCCTGTCCTTAGATCAAGAGAAGGCGTTCGACAGGATGGATCACGGGTATCTCCTGAGCACTCTGCAGGCATTTGGCTTCGGACCCAGGTTTGTGAACTTTCTCCGGGTGCTGTACGCTTCCGCAGAGTGTCTGGTAAGACTCAACTGGACCCTGACCGAACCGGTCAACTTCGGGCGAGGAGTACGGCAGGGGTGCCCCCTCTCAGGCCAGCTATACGCTCTGGCGATCGAGCCCTTCCTCTGTCTCCTCCGAAGGAGGTTGACAGGGTTGGTGCTGAGGGAGCCGGAGCTGCGGCTGGTCCTGTCGGCGTACGCTGATGACGTGCTCCTCATGGTCCAGGACCCGGGCGACTTGGTGCGAGTGGAGGCTTGCCAGGCCATCTATTCAGCAGCCTCCTCTGCGCGGGTCAACTGGGTCAAGAGCTCTGGCTTGGTGGTAGGGGACTGGCGGCAGGCGAGCCCCCGCCCACCCGCGCTTCAAGCCATCCGGTGGAGCACGGGTCCGCTGCTCTATCTGGGCGTTACCTTTCTGCCACGCATCCCTCTCCGCCGGAGAACTGGCAGAATTTAGAGGGCGGGGTGATAGAGCGGCTCCGGAAATGGACAGGACTGCTCCGGTGCCTCTCCCTTCGAGGGAGAGCGTTAGTGCTTAATCAACTAGTCCTGTCCATGCTTTGGTACCGGCTCAACACCCTGGTCCCGGCCCCGGCTTTCCTGACCAACCTGCGGACATCGATTCTGGAGTTCTTTTGGTCAGGACTGCACTGGGTCCCTGCAGGGGTTCTCCATCTACCTGTGGAGGAGGGAGGGCAGGGCCTCAAATGTCTGCTTACTCAGGTCCATGTCTTCCGCCTCCAGACCCTGCAGAGGCTCCTTTATGGTGCAGGTAGTCCGGCATGGAGCATACTGGCGCACGCCTTCCTGCGCCGCTTCCGAGGGCTCCGATACGACCGACAGCTCCTTTATCTCCATCCGAGAGGTCTTCTGCGAGACCTCTCCGGGCTGCCGGTCTTCTACCAGGACCTCCTCCGGACCTGGAAACTCTTTACAACGAGCAGGTCCGTGGCGGCCACCGAGGGGGCAGATCTCCTCGCGGAGCCCCTGCTACACAACCCCCAGCTCCGTTTGCAGGTGGCGGAGTCCCGCTCGGTGCGCCAGAGGTTGGTCCTGGCAGAGGTCACAAGAGTCGGAGACCTCCTGGACTATGACCGGGGAGACTGGCTGGATCCCCTAACCTTCGCTCAGCGCATGGGGCTTTCCAGACCTTGTACTCCCCGATGCATACTTCAGGAGGTGAAGGCCGCTTTGCCGCCCGCTGCTCGTGTTTATCTCGACCGGGTCCTGCACGAGGGCATGCCCCGCCCACCCATTACCCCAGGCCCGCCGGACCTTTTAATTGGACCCCTCCCCCGTGGACCCAACCGATCCCTTCACCCCTTCACTAGAAGCCGGATGCACGAGATGCAGCCGGTCTGTTTTCAAACCGCGCCAAGAAAACATCTCTACACGCTCGTGCTCCACACCCTTCACGCCCGTACCCTCGTGTCCCGCCCCGATACAAAATGGCGGGACCTCCTGCCACCTTTGGAGGGTGAGGAGCCCCGGTGGGCCAGCCTATATTCCATCTTAGTCCCAAAGTCCGCCGGGGATGTCAGTTGGCGGCTCCTTCACGGAGCCGTGAGCACGGGCGTATACTTGGCGCGGTTCACCACAATCCCAGACACCTGCCCCTTTTGCGGCGTGAGGGATACCCTGGCACATGTCTACCTGGAGTGTGCCAGGCTGCAGCCCCTATTCCGGCTCCTCACCAATATCTAATTACGTTTTTGGTTGCACTTCTCCCCTCACCTTCTCATTTATGCACTCCCTATCCGTGGCCCCACAAAGTCACGGGATCTCCTGGTCAACCTCCTCCTGGCTCTAGCTAAAATGGCCATCTACAAAACCAGAGTGAGGAGGTTGGCCGATGGAGTCTCCTGTGACTGTAGGGCCTATTTCCGATCCTCGGTCCGTTCACGTATCCGGGCAGAGTTCCTCTGGGCGGCGTCCTCTGACTCGCTTGACGCCTTTGAGGAGCAGTGGGCTCTGTCCGGGGTTCTCTGCTCGGTGTCCCCGTCCGGTTCCCTTCTTTTGACCCTTTGACCGCACTCCTGTTCCTGTTATTTTATTAGTTGTCCCCCGGAATTTTTTGGGCATCTAGGTCCTGTGGATCCCCCATTAGGCTGGGGGGGATCATTTAGCAGTGGACGGGCTTCGCCCGCCCACTTCCCAGATCCCAATAAGACTGCTCTTCCATAGCCTTCTAGCTTGGAGGGAGGTGGGAAGCTGCTCCTCCTGCTGCTGCTAGGCCCTAAGCTCTCCCTGCTGCTCCAGCTGCTCCCCTGGCTGGGCCAGACAACCCCCATTCTCTGCTACTTGGCTGCTGGACCCCCCACTCTCGGGTGCTGCTACTGCTCCAACTGCAGCCCTTGGGTGGGGAGGGGGCTGCTAGCCCACTCCCCAGAGAGGGGGAGTGAGGGACCCCAGCCACTGCTGTTGTGGACACCACCACCACCACCTGAGAGGGGTCCATTCTGCCTGCCTGGACTACAACCTGGAGTTCCTGGAGCTGCTGCTGCTGCTGCAGAGGCCGCTGCCTGGAGCTGCTGAATCCCGAGGAGGAGAAGAAGAGGATCATCTGCCAGTTGGGCAGCACCTAGAGACTTTGCAGACCACCGTGGAGGGGGCCCTAAGACTGAGTAATTTTCAAACTGTGCTCTTGTGGTGGGGGTTTTGACTGTGTTTGTACGGACACAGGGGGTGTGGCGTTGAGCTGCCCCCCGATCCATCTGTGTGTCTCCCCTCAACCCCCATCACTATTACTACCACTGCTGCCTCCTCCACCACCACCCCCACTGGCTGTATACTATCTGCCTCAGCTCCTGCCTCTGGACTCAGCTGCTTGCTTGGCTTGCCACGCCCTATTTCCACCCTTTGGGCCAGAAGCAGCAGCAAGCTAAAAAAGACTTGTGCAAGTGCACATGGGCACATGTTTCCCCCCCCCGGACTGCCTACCTCCCAGCTTTGCCCTTTACTACCTGCCCCATTTGCCACTTGCTTTGCCTCCTCTTTTGCTCCGGCCCCCCTTAATAGCTTCAGTTTGTTTGCCTGCTCCACCCATTTCCTTCTGCAGCCTTTGTTTGTTTGCCCCGCCCCAGCCTCTGAAGCTAGCCCCTTGGTTTCCCTGTTCTACCCCCAGACCGCTTAGCCCCTCGCTCCGTGTGCCTATGCCCCCTCCCATGCGCTTGTGCAATTCCCCATTTTAGTTGCAACCTTCTTCACTGCACCCTCAATGTTGTTGTATCCCCCCCTCCCGTAGTGCACCAAGAGGAGCCGGAATTTCCACCTTGTGTTGGTGACTGACCCCTAACTCCTGATTGTCCCCGGTCCAGCCCACTCCTTTTGGCGCCCTCCTCCCCTGCCTGCAGCCTAGCGGGGAGGAGTGGTCGACCTGCTTCCCCTCTCCCCTCCTCCTTTTGGTGTCCCCCCTTTCCTCCTTGCTCATGATGGCGGGGGACGAGACGGGTGAGACCCCTCCAGCAGCCCGAGCTCCCCCTCTCCTGCCTACCCCTCCCTGACCCCCCCAAGCTTCTACCTCCGCTGCCGAACCATTTGCCATCGCCCCTGCTGGGGCACCAGCAGCTATGGGCACCGGGGTGACCTCTACTTCTGCTACGTCTCTCACCCCCTCAGATTCGGGGGGAGTCCCCTCAGCCGGCGGGAAGGGCCAGGGGAAGAGGAAGGGGAAGGGCCCTGCTAAAAAGACCAGGCCCTCCATGGCAGGGGCTGCCCCCAATGCCCCGGCCCCATCTCCAGTTGGGGCGCCCCTCCCTGCTGTTCCCTCCACCAGCTCTGCAGGTGTCCCTCCCCCGGCCCCCAGAGCATACGCCTAGGTTGCGGCAGCCCCCCCCGCCTGCCGCTACATCATTTCTCCAGCCCACCGCCTCCGCTACCATCTATAGCGGCCGGGGCCCCTTTCCCACCATGACCAAGAAGCACGGCGTCCGTTGCCTCCTGGTGCCCGCCTCACCCCACGTGGAGACCTATGTGCGGGCGTTGGCGAGGGTGGTGGGGCCCACGGCCATTGTGGCGGCCTCCAAAATGTATGGCAAGGTCGTCTTCTTCTTAGCATTGGAGGCCGCCGCCCAGGAGGCGGTGGAGAAGGGCCTGGCGGTGGGGGGCCTTCTTCGTCCCCTTAGAGCCGCTAGAGGACCTGGGCGTCCGCCTGGTCCTGACCTCTGTCCCTCCGTTTCTCCCAATGCCGCCCTGTTACCCGCCCTTTCTACCTTGGGAAGCCCATCTCTGTCATCAGCCCTCTCCCTTGGGCTGCAAAGACCCCGCCCTCCGTCACGTCCTCTCGTTCCGCCGGCAAGTGCAGCTTCAACTGCCTGCCGGCGGCGTGCGTGACGGAGAGGCAGCTGGAGGGGTCCTTCTAGTCCCCTACCAGGGGCCCCTTACCGGTTGCATTACTCCACGTGGGAGGCCCGGTGCTACCTCTGCGGGCGATGGGGCACGTCCGGAGGGACTGCCCCTGGCCCGGGAAGGAGGGGCATCCGGGATCCCCGAGCCCCAGCAGGGCACCGGCCCAGTCATCGCCGACACCCCTGGCTGCCCGGCGCCCGAAACCGCCCCTCCTCCTTCCCAGTCTACCATTGCTCCCGCTCGGGCCCAAGGGGCACCTCCCCCACTATGTCCAAACGAGCGGGAGAACCCCGCCCCCGCTGTTTGCAATCTGGCGAGGCCTGTGGAGGAGGGTGCGGCAGGGACGCCGCCAAGCATGGGAGAGGGCGCGCCCCCAGGGGAATCTTCCCTCCCTTGTACTGCCCCACCGTTACCCCCTCGAGTCCCTGAGCCATCGCCTCTGCCCCCTGACACAACCCCTGCTAGCCAGCCCCTGGATGATGCCATGGAGGGCTGGGCCCTAGTCCAGGGGAAGCGGGACAAGCGGAAGGCTCGAGCTCCGCTCCTCCCATCTGATGTGGAGGCCCCCCGGAAGACCAGGAAGGGGGGCACTGATGCCGAGCCTTCCCCTCTACCCACGGGTGTGTTCCATCCACGAGAGCCGGCTGGGGAAGACGTGGCAGCACTGGAAGGCGGTATCTCCCCTCCACGGGAGTCCCTCCCCTCCAAGACCCCCGAGGCACCATCTGAAACCCCAGTGTGCCCCGAAGCAACCATCGTGTCAGGTGCCGGCGGGGAGAATCCCGAGGTAGCGGAAAACAATTTCCCGTCTATATATGAGAGATCGAGGCCCTGGGTCGACCCCGGTCACCCAGGGGGAGGACGATCCTATGCCAGGGGGCCTCGATCTGGGCTGACTTCACTCCAGCCCCCCTTCCCCATGTTCCCTCCCCAAACCGTTGCTTCTGCTCCACTCCGAGGAGCCCTGGACTCCTCCATCAACCCGGCTGCAGAGGGCACCCCGCTGAGAGCCCGCCGAGCCAGTTGAGGCCACGGCCAGTGCCATGCGGCTGGAACCTGAGCCACCAGGGGCATCCCCTCGCTGGTGAGGAGCATTCGACCTCCTTCCGGGAGAGGAACCTACAGAAGAAAGTCCCACCTCCTGATGCCGTGGCTGCCAAATACACCAGAGAGCTTGCGCCCAGACATCAGTGAGAGCCCTCTCCCGACCCAGACTCTCACCTCTACCCCTGCCCCTGCCCTTATCCCTGCCCACCTCCAAGATATTATTGCCACCCCTGGGACTGTCTCCTTCCCCTTTCCAACAGATGACTCCCAGGGAGTGGCCTTTGTGTTTACCCGTCCCGACCCACCAGGGGCTGCTATCCTCCCTCCGCCGCCCTCTATGGCCCCAGCATTCAGGTCAACCCATCAGGAGCCCCGTCGGGGGTCCGCACCCTGTCTGCCCGTCTCTCTGGGCCACGGGGCTGTACCAAGGGCCCCGTCGGGGAGCAACCAGACCATAACCCCAGCCCCCCATGCGCTGTGAGAGGAGTTGCGGGAGTTTCTGGAAGACGTCCGTGGCTCCCACAAGAAAGTCCAGCTTGCCCTCCAGCGATGGGGGGACTTTAATCAAATCCTCCGGGCCGCAAGAGCCCACATGGGGGAGGGTAAAAGGACCAGGAGGCAGGGCGCCGCGGCCTACCAGCAGGTCCGCCACTTTCGTGGCGCTTCCGCCACTTTACTCACCTACGGGGTGGGTCACGGACTGCTGCGTGGCCCGCCGGGAGCCACGAGCATTTCTGCCGGCGAGGATCCCCCCCAGCCCTCCTCATGGCACCCTTTACCATCGCAACATTGAACACCCGTGGCTGTAGGATGGGTCTCCGCAGGTCCCAGGTGCTCTCCTTCCTTCGAGAGGGGAGGTACTCTGTGGTTTTCCTGCAGGAGACCCATATGGATCGACCACCGAAGACAGCTGGCGGCTGGATTGGGGGGACAGGGTCTACTTTAGCCACCTCACAGTTCGTACGGCTGGAGTGGTGACCCTGTTCTCCCCCGATCTACAGCCGAGGTGCTGGGGTTCACCGAGGTTGTGCGGGGTCGCCTGCTGCACCTCCGGGTCCGCATGGAGGGGCTCGTAGTCAACCTCGTCAACATCTATGCCCAGCAGCGAGCCCGGAGCGGCTGCAATTCTTTCAGCAGGCTTCCGCCTTCCTTGGCACCTTGGATCCTCAGGAGTGCCTGGTCCTGGGAGGGGACTTAACATCACCCTTGAGGAGCGGACCGCTTTGGGACCAAGCAGAGCCCGGCCGCCGTCGCCGTCCTCCAGGAGATAGTCGAACACCACTCCCTGGTGGACGTCTGGTGCGACCACGACCTCCACCCGGATGAAACTTCCACATTCACCTTTGTCCGGGTGGAGGCCCATCAGTCACACCACTCCCGGTTGGACCGCATTTATTTATCACGCTTTCATCTTTCACGAGCCCACTCCTCCAGCATCCGGCCGGCCCCATTTTCTGACCATCATATAGCCACCGTGACAGCCTTCCTCTGCGCGGAGAGGCCAGGGACGGCCTATTGGCATTTTAACAACAGCTTGCTGGAGGATGCGGGCTTCGTGGCGTCCTTCGGGAGTTCTGGCTGGCCTGGCGAGGGCAGCAGCATGCCTTTCCCTCGGCGCGGCGGTGGTGGGACTTAGGGAAGGTGCGCGCCCGGCTCTTCTGCCGTGACTACACCCGGGGCGCCAGCCGACGTAGGGATGCGGCGATAGAGCAGTTGGAACGGGAGATCTTAGATCTGGAGAGGCATCTGGCCGCCAGCCCCGAAGATCCACCCCTCTGTGGAGCGTGCCGGGAGAAGCGGGAGGAGCTCCGGACGATCGAGGACCATCGGGCCCGGGGTGCCTTTGTTCGATCCCGAATCCGTCTCCTTCGGGAGATGGATTGCGGCTCCCGCTTCTTCTACTCCCTGGAGAAAACGAGGGGGGCTAAGAAACATATCATAGATAGAGCAACTCCGGAAATGGACAGGACTACTCCGGTGCCTCTCCCTTCGAGGGAGAGCGCTAGTGTTTAATCAACTAGTCCTGTCCATGCTCTGATACCGGCTCAACACCCTGGGCCCGGCCCCGGCTTTCCTGACCAACCTGCGGACATCGATTCTGGAGTTCTTTTGGTCAGGACTGCACTGGGTCCCTGCAGGGGTTCTCCATCTACCTGTGGAGGAGGGAGGGCAGGGCCTCAAATGTCTGCTTACTCAGGTCCATGTCTTCCGCCTCCAGACCCTGCAGAGGCTCCTTTATGGTGCAGGTAGTCCGGCGTGGAGCATACTGGCGCACACCTTCCTGCGCCGCTTCCGAGGGCTCCGATACGACCGGCAGCTCCTTTATCTCCATCCGAGAGGTCTTCCGCGAGACCTCTCCGGGCTGCCGGTCTTCTACCAGGACCTCCTCCGGACCTGGAAACTCTTTACAACGACCAGGTCCGTGGCGGCCACTGAGGGGGCAGATCTCCTCGCGGAGCCCCTGTTACACAACCCCCAGCTCCGTTTGCAGTTGGCGGAGTCCCGCTCGGTGCGCCAGAGGTTGGTCCTGGCAGAGGTCACAAGAGTCGGAGACCTCCTGGACTATGACCGGGGAGACTGGCTGGATCCCCTAACCTTCGCTCAGCGCATGGGGCTTTCCAGACCTTGTACTCCCCGACGCATACTTCAGGAGGTGAAGGCCGCTTTGCCGCCCGCTGCTCGGGTTTATCTCGACCGGGTCCTGCACGAGGGCACGCCCCGCCCACCCACTACCCCAGGCCCTCCGGACCTTTTAATTGGACTCCTGCCCCGTGGACCCAACCGATCCCTTCACCCCTTCACTAGAAGCCGGCTGCACGAGATGCAGCCGGTCTGTTTTCAAACCGCGCCCAGAAAACATCTCTACACGCTCGTGCTCCACACCCTTCACGCCCGCACCCTCGTGTCCCGCCCCGATACAAAATGGTGGGACCTCCTGCCACCTTTGGAGGGTGAAGAGCCGGGAGAAGCGGGAGGAGCTCCGGACCCTCGAGGACCATCGGGCCCAGGGTGCCTTTGTTCGATCCCGCATCCGTCTCCTTCGGGAGATGGATCGCGGCTCCCGCTTCTTCTACGCCCTGGAGAAAAAGAGGGGGGCTAAAAAACATGTCATCTGCCTACTGGCAGAAGATGGCACCCCCCTCATGGATCCAGTGGAGATGTGCGGGAGGGTGAGAGCCTTCTACGCAAGCCTTTTCTCCCCGGATCCAACCGATCCTAATGCTTTCAGAGTGCTCTGTGAGGAGCTCCCAATGGTCAGCGCGGGTGACTGAGACCAGCTAGAGCTGGCTCTCATTGTGGCTGAGTTCTCGGAAGCCCTCCGTTGCATGCCCACCAATAAATCTCCGGGCATGGACGGGCTGACCGTTGAGTTCTACCGCATGTTGTGGGACATCTTCGGCCCAGACCTAGTCACCGTCTGGGCCGAGTCTTTTCAGAGCAGGGTCCTCCCTCTTTCATGCAGGTGAACCGTGCTCGCCTTATTGCCAAAGAAGGGGGACCTCTGCGATTTACGAAATTGGTGTCCCGTCTCGCTCCTCAGCATGGACTACAAAGTCGTGGCAAAAGCCATTTCGCTGCGGCTAGGGTCCGTGCTGGCGGACGTGGTCCACCCAGACCAGACCTACACCGTCCCAGGCTGCAGCATCTTTGACAACCTATATCTGGTCCGGGACCTTTTGGAACTCGGGTGTAGGGATGGTCTGTCATTCGCCCTTCTCTCCTTAGATCAGGAGAAGGCGTTCGACAGGGTGGATCATGGGTATCTCCTGAGCACTCTGCAAGCATTTGATCCCCTGATGCTCGCTCAGCGCATGGGGCTTTCCAGACCTTGTGCTCCCCGGTGCATAGTTCAGGAGGTGAAGGCCGCTTTGCCGCCCACTGCTCGGGTTCATCTCGACCCCGGTTCTGCACGAGAGCACGCCCTGCCTACCCGTTACCCCAGGCCCGCCGGACCTTTTAATTGGACCTCTGCCCCGTGGTCCCAACGACCTCTTCACCCCTTCACTAGAATACCCCTATACACGCTCGTGCTCCACACCCTTCATGACCTCACCCTCATGTCCCTGCTCGGTGTCCCCATCTGGTTCCCTTCGTTTGACCCTTTGACTGCACTCCTGTCCCTGTTATTTCATTAGTTGTCCCCCAGAGTTTTTTGGGTATCTAGGTCCTGTGGATCCCCCTTTTAGGCTGGGGGGGATCCTTTAGAGGCAGACGGGCTTCGCCCGCTCACTTCCCGGATCCCTATAAGACTACTCTTCCATAGCCATCTGGTCTTGCCCAGTCACAAAAGTTACTGAGATTGCATAGTACATTGACTCTATTCAGGAGTCATAGTATGCATGCTGTTCAGTAATCTAATGTATAATAGGTATGGTGTTTTTTATGATGACTTTTAAGGTGAAACTAGTAAAACTGACATGTAAAAGCATGCTCAGAGATAGTTTATAGAACAGCTTAAAGATCATACTGTACTTGACTCAAAACAGAGTAGGCAATGTCAACACATGAGACCTCTGTGTCTATTCAGAATTTGTAATTTCCCTGCCTCATGCTCAGCTGTAATGTTGGGTTGATCATATAGTCATAAATTTAAAATGAAATGGATTAAGTGAAATTATACATATGTTCAAAAGAGTATGCTCAAAGGATCATATTTTAAACCAATGTGCTACTTGGGCAAATAAAGCATTATTAGCCCCATAAATATTGCTAACAAATTTTATTTCCCACCTGTTGAGGTGCTATTTATATGAACAACTACAACAATGCAATGAATAAATGCATCATGTAGTTTTAAGCACCTCATCTGCCTTCTTCTGATACATCCGAATGAGGCTTTTTTAACATTGTGAATGTCTGAGCCACTACATTTTAAATCAGCCAGCCAGAGATGTTTGTCTTCTCTCCCAAAATTTTGAATATTCTCCCAAAAATGCACGCTGGCAAGATTCAGTCCATAGCCAATGACAGCTGTACATCACAATGTTCGAACTTTAAGGTCTTATCTCATGCCAGAGCAGGGCTAGAGAGAGAGGCATATCATTCAGCTGGACATTCAATTACTCCCTTTTCAATGGGAAACATACCACTTGCTTTGAGCCATGGTAAATCCCAAGATAACGGACTTTAAAAACATCTCAGTTGCACGTATACACACCATTTTAGGGATTATTTTTATTGCTGTCTTTGTGCCTTGTGCAGTTGAACTCCTGGTAATTTAGGTACTTGGTTATATAGATCAGGGACCTAAAAACTAGTTCTAATAAAATCCTTTAGAACTTCTTAACACATTTCCAAAATAGTTTTTCCTGTAACATAAAATACACAATGGTAAACATTTTATCTGCATTTATTTGGGCTTTGTCACTCAAGTGTTAGGCAAGGCACCCATATGAGCACTAGTAAATTGTTTGTCACAGCATGCCATACCATCATTCATTGTTTGTATTTCAAACACATGCATATAAGACATGACTTATTTGCTCCTGATTTTTGTTTTTGTTTTTTGAAATTAGCAATATTTTCCCCAGCTCTAAGCGGATGTTTATACCCAATCTCTCCTTTGACCTACGGGCCTCAGATATTGAGCAGGTCACATTAGTCCGCTTGTTCTGTACCCTCACTGGGCCTCATCAAGGAGGAAAACATACAGTGGATCTCTGGGCTCCTCAAATCCCTGGTTTTGACATTTTTTTGTATTTAATAGGTAAGGCCTCACTTTCCATGCTGTTTTATATTAAAAGATTGGATATGCACCATTGTATGGTGTAGGAAAGAGACTACAATAGGACACAGCTAAAGGAGGCCCCTCAGTACTACGACCTATTAAAGCTGGGTACATAACAATATGCTAAGCTTAAAACATACAAAAAGTCCTATCAATGACATGACACCAGCATAAAACTTGAGTAATACAGTGGTGAATTAGGCCCTTAATCTTATCTCAATGGTACTAACAACCTACTCAAAGTCAGGCATATACCTAATTGCTTTGGTGAACTGGGGCTGGAGGGTGACACTTTATCCGTGTTATACGTTAGTGATAGGAACTTCAGATATTGTAGAAAATCTTGGGATCCTGGAAGGTATCTCATCTGCAGACATCTCTTGGGAAACATTCTGCAGGATATTAAGGACAAAGATTGAGTCTTTGTGTGATTGGTAAAAATAGAAAGAAAATGTAGGATATTTTAGACAGATGAATAAAATAATGCACAGTCTACTCAGAAGTCAAAATCTTACATTTGTTTTGAGTTCTCCAAGACAATACAGTAAGATTTCTACCCTATAAAATTAAGGGTACTTACTGTGTAACTCTAGTTTGATGTTGATGTGATTTTGTTGATTTCACTAGCCCCACACTGATAATGCAGAGCTTAAAGCTTTATAGCAGTGTTCCCAAACATTTTTTTTCATGGACCACTTGAAAATTGCTGAGGGTCTCAGCGGACCACTTAATGATCTTTCCAAATGTTGTTTGTACCATTAGCTAACTATTGTAAAGCACTTTGGATAAAAGCACTATATAAAAAAGCCTTGATTAATGTTTTTTTTGGTTCTACAAATAAAAGCATACCACTGATATTTTAATATCAGTAGTCTTACCTTTCTAATGCGATTGATGTGCCCTCTTTCCCCTACTGCGGTAGCCCCCAAGCTGAAGCTGGGAAGAAGTGGGGTCTCTCCCTCTCTCCCCTGCCACAGCAGCAACAGAGCTGAGACTGGGAAGGAGGGCTGTCTCTCCCCAGCAGCCGCAGCCCTGGAGCTGGGGAAAGTCGTCTCTTTCTCGGGCCTCCGCAGCCCTGCACACCCCAAATTCCCCCCACCCCCTCTTCTCACACCACTGCCCCCTCCCACCTACCACATATTCCCCCACAAACCACCACCTCACCTTACATGTGTGTCTGCTCCAGGCACCTAATTAGTGGAGTCATGCCTGCACAGCTCCACTAATTAGGTGGGTGGCCCTTCATTCTCTTTTATGTGACTGCCTCGGTGCGCATCTTAGAGGGAACTGTCTGTGGACCACCTGAATGGAGCTCACGGACCACAGTTTGAGAAGCTCTGCTTTATAGCATAGTCGTAAAATACCTAAATCTTAGGCTCCTGAGCCTAATTTAAATGTATGTATCATGATAATTGGAACTGGAGTCAGAGGATTCATGTTCCCTGGAGGGACAATTATTGACAGGATACACGGGGAACAGGGATCTTGAGGAGTTTGGTGGAAGCAATTCAGTCACATGGATAGAGCAGTGTACCTGGTTTAATCAAGTTCCACTTGTTTAACTTAATTTGCATTCAGCTTCACGCTTTCCTAATGAAACACAGAAGGTAAACAATCTAGTAAAACTCTTGCCTCATTACTGGAAACCTTTTTGGATCAAAAATGTGGTCTCCTTTAAAAGGCAGCAAAAATTCATTTCAGATCCTTAGGGAGTATATCAGCACTGAATGTACCCTAAAGGATTTGGAGCCAGATTTTCAAAAGTATTTAGACACCTATGGGTGCAGATGCGCATGTAGGCACTTTTGACAATCCCAATAGGTGCCTATTTGCATCTTCTGGGCACCAAAATACAAATACAAATACAAATCTGGCCATTTATGACTTCCAGGTTCTTGTATGTTTCTATTCTGCATGGCTACCAGAGTGCATTATTTTTGAGGCTTAGAAAAACAGTATATTTCCTTACAAGGAAAAACTGGTACATATTCCGTATTTCCATAAACAGCTCAAGTTCTGAGATGTAGAACAATGGCTGAGAGCAGGATTTCTGAACAGTTACACTGAAATTAAAGTTTTGTTTCTTGCTAAACTGCTAATTATTTTGAGTGGACACATTTACTTGTCTTACCATGTGAGCAGTTTCTGATACCCCTCCGATGTGCAAAAGAAAGAAAGAAAGCAATGTCAAACAGATTTTATCCTAAATGGAGACGAGGAAGATTTACTTCAAAGTTCTTTTTTTTTCTTTCTGTTCTCTTTAATTGATAGTTGGAAGTTTTCCTTTTCTTTTGTTTTTTTTTTTAAAGATTGTCTCCTCTTTGCTTATGGATAACATTAAAACAGACATTGCTGGAATATTATGGTACATCTGTGTTTGCTTAGAAATAGCTAACAAGGGTTGTTTTGCCCGTGGGTTTAGTTATGTTTATCTTCTTCTAGTTTGAGTTGGGATTTTATATGATGCAACCTGCTGTGAGTCTACTGGGAAACTTTTTCTATTTAAGTGGCTTTTTAAAATTCTTGTAATGGTTATATCATTTTTCCCCACTGTGGCTCTAGATAATATTACACTGTATTATAGTCTACTCTCTGGATATGAAACTGAAGATATTTAAGGGTAAATGAAAAATAGTATTTTATAGTTTTTTCTGGCTTTCATAATTGTTTCATTTCCTGTCACTTAATGTGTTCATATGAAACAAACAGAATCGGAAAAAAATAAGTACAACTATGAAAAAACATAAGATAAATCATGCATATGAAAATCTGCCCCAGTAGTAAAGTCTCTTCTAAAAGAAATTCTCTTTACAAAGAAATCAAATGTCCCACATTTCTTCTAATCAAACTCAACATCATACTAGCCACCCCTGTGTACATATGAGGGCACTGAAGGAGATTAATTTGTGAAAAGGCCCAAATGAGATTGGTGTGAAATTAATAGTCACAGAAGTTTTTGAACATTATGCTGGGCCCAATGCTGCAGGCATCATCCTAGCAAAATTCCCACTCAAGGCACTGAGATTTTTTTCAACTAAAACCTCAGATATAGAGGAAGAAAAAGAGGTACAATGATAAAGCTGTAGCTATGTATAAAATTCAAGAAAGTATATCACTGCAAAAAGAATAAGTTTTCAGTCAGTCAGTGCAAGCAACTGGATCTTATCAAGGTCCATTCTCACATGGACATTCAACTGTCTCATTAAGTCTTGCTTAATAGCATGTATTAAACAAAATAAAATATCAGACACAAGATCAGAATCTGAAGACTGGCAACACCAATTAGAGTGTTCTGCCAGAAGCAAACCAATACGATCCAACAATAGGAATGTAAAAAAAACCAATTAGAATGGATTTTAAAAAACATAGCTGAAACACAACCTTTTTGCTTCTCTCTGTGAGATCCCTCCTGGTGAGAGCAAACCAACATGTGAGCAAGCAAGGCACAAAGAGCAGCTGGCATTTCACTAATATACTAGAGCTGTCAGTGCTATCCACATGGTTCCTCACATGGAGGTATTAGAGAACCCTGATACTGTAATCTATAATACACTGGAGGAAAGACAGCCCTTTTTAAGGCCAGATCACAGTGCACACCGATATGTTGTAAATTCAAAGACCAGAATTGCTTTCCCTAAATATCCTCAAAAAGAAAGGGAGTACTTGTGGCACCTTAGAGACTAACAAATTTATTAGAGCATAAGCTTTCGTGAGCTACAGCTCACTTCATCGGACGCAGTGAGCTGTAGCTCACAAAAGCTTATGCTCTAATAAATTTGTTAGTCTCTAAGGTGCCACAAGTACTCCTTTTCTTTTTGCGAATACAGACTAACATGGCTGCTACTCTGAAACCTAAATATCCTGTAAAGCAGACTGTTGATAAAACCACACAGGGCCAAGAACCACACAGAGGCTTACCTGTACCTGGCCAAAAACAAAAATGATTGATCTCCATTTAAACAAGGGACTAATTAGAAAGGGATGTGGCACACGATTATCACTAGCAGAACGTTAGGTAGCTACTTTTGCTTTTTTAATACTTAAATGATACTTCTTTAACTAGAGAGACAAGGTGGATAAGGTCATATCTTTTATTAGGCCTGAAGAAGAGCTCTGTGTAGCCTGAAAGCTTGTCTTTTTCACCCACAGAAGTTGGTCCAATAAAAGATGTTACCTTACCACCTTGTCTCTCTAACATCCTGGGATCAACACTGCAACAACAACACTGCAAATTCCTTTAATTATCTTGTATAGACATTTGATTTAGTGGTTGCATGTTCAGTTCACATTGGTTTATTATTAAAGGACACAATTAAGACCAAAGAGGCTTGTAAGAGATAATGTATTATCGTGTAGTTAGCTTCAAATTACATTAGCAATTAATAGGCAATTGAGCTTTTTATGATGCATTAAATGGTAAGGAATGTTTATGCCCCAATGAAAACAACGATTGCTAGTTATTAAGCTATTAGGTATTAATAGCATGTTACTTTTCTATTGACTATATTCTTGAATGTCTGAAAAATTTAGTATATTTTGTTTTGTTTTTTTAAAAGGACAGAATCAACTTCAAACATACACTTCTGTCTGATTTTTTTTTAAATGTAGTTATAAGTAATATGACAGTTCTCTAACCAACAGGTAGTTAAGTAAAAAAATTGTATCTTTCCTAGTTTCATTATGTTTGCTGACTTTGTGCATTTGACTTTTTGTAGAGTAATTTTTACTATTTTCCCTGTAGTAAGAGTTTGGCCTTGATCCTACAAAGAGTTATGTCCATGCTGACCGCTAGACATGGGATAGACCTATCAAAAGGAACGTTTTGAAGGATCAGAGCTTGAGTCTCTTCTTGATTATACAGGCTTTCCATCTGCAAAAAGGGAGAAGAAAAACATTTAGTCTCTCTTCCCTGGGTCAAGAAAAAAGTGATTATGAAACTATGAGAACAGGGCAGGAGGCCTCAGGAGTATCTGAAATTACCTTTACCTAGAACTGGGTGGAAAATTTCCCCTCCCCCCATGGGAAATTTTGACATTTAGTCAAAAGATAAAAACCAATTTTTTTTTCTGTTGGGTTTCAGGAAAAAACAAAACAGTCACTTTCAGTTCAAAACTTTGGTAGGTTAAAACCCCAGTTTTCTATCAAAAACAGTTTTGACATTTTTTTTTTTACCATGCTAGGCCCAACTTCAGTAATTTAAACCTAAACTACACAACTAGTTTAATTTACTTACTGTCTTATATGTTTATTAAGGGCCAAATTCTTGTACCTCTGTTCATGCCAATCATCTCAACACCATTGAATTAGGAGCCAAATTCTACCCTGCTCTGCACCTAGTCTCAATTAATTATCCATCTATTCTTTAGAGAATTAATTTCTTCTTAGGCGCTAACTTTTATTTTTCCCTGTGGGTGTTCTATCCCCACTCTGCCTCCATGCCCCGCCACCCTCTCCCTCGAGGCCATTCCTCGCTCTGCCTCTTCCTGTCCCTGCTCCACCCTCTCCCTTAAGGCCCCATGCCAGCTGCCAAACAGCTGAATGGTGGCCTAGCTGAATAACTGTGGCTGGTGGGTGTTGATCACTCCCACTATTTTGAGCCCTGGAGCACCCATGAAGTTGGTGCCTATGCCTGATTCTCTCCTCACTTGTCGCACCTTAGAGACTAACAAATTTATTTGGGCATAAGCTAGAACCCACTTCATCAGATGCATGGTGTGGAAAATACAATAGCAGGTGTAAATTCACAGCACATGAAAAGATGGGAGTTGTCTTACCAAGTGGGAGGTCAGTCTAATGAGACAATTCAATTAACGGTAGGATACCAAGGGAGGAAAAATCATTTTTGTAGTGGTAATGAGAGTGGCCCATTTCAAACAGTTGACAAGAAGGTGTGAGTGACAGTAGGGGGAAAGTAGTATGGGGGAAATTAGATTTTGTAATGACCCAACCACTCCCAGTCTTTATTCAGGCCTAATTTGATGGTGTCCAATCTGCAAATTAACAGTTCTACAGTTTCACGTTGGAGTCTGTTTTTGAAGGTTTTTTGTTGAAGAATTGCCACTTTTAGGTCTGTTATTGAGTGACCAGGGAGATTGAAGTGTTTTCCTACCAGTTTTTGAATGTTATAATTCCTGATGTCAGATTTATGTCCATTTATTCTTTTGCATAGAGACTGTCCGGTTTGGCCAATGTACATGGCAGAAGGGCATTGCTGGCACATGATGGCTTATATCACATTGGTAGACGTGCAGATGAACGAGCCCCTGATGGTGTGGCTGATGTGGTTAGGTTCTACGATGGTGTCCCTTGAATAGATATGTGGACAGAGTTGGCACAGAGTTGGTTTGTTGCAGGGTTTGGTTCCTGGGTTGGTGTTTTTGTTGTGTGGTGTGTGTTGCTGGTGAGTATTTGCCTCAGACTGGGGGGCTGTCTATAAGTGAGGAGTGGCCTGTCTCCCAACGTCTGTGAGAGTGAGGGATTGTCCTTAAGGATAGGTTGTAGATCCTTAATGATGCGCTGGAGAGCTTTTAGTTGGGGGCTGTAGGTGACAGCTAGTGGCATTCTGTTACTTTCTTTTTTGGGCCTGTCTTGTAATAGGTGACTTCTGGGTGCCCTTCTGGCTCTGTCAGTCTGTTTCTTCACTTCAGCAGGTGGGTATTGTAGTTGTAAGAATGCTCGATAGAGATCCTGTTGGTGTTTGTCTCTGTCTGAGGGATTGGAGCAAATGTGGTTGTATCTTAGAGCGAGGCTATAAACAATGGATCGTGTGATGTGGTCTGGAAGAAAGCTGGAGGCATGTAGGTAAGTATAGCTATCAGTAGATTTCTGGTATAGGGTGGTGCTTATATGATGTGACAGGGTCAGGCCAGATGGCTATAGGAGAGTAATAGAAGGCAGATATATTAGCCCCAGGCTAAGTAGGTCCCTTTTCCCTGGGTAAGGTAACAGGGAAGGTTCCAGAATAATCAGGAACCTTCTGGAGACAATTAAGACAGGCTGATTAGAACACCTGCAGCCAATCAAGAAGTTGTTAGAATCAATTAAGGCAGGCTAATCAGGGCACCTGGGTTTTAAAAAGGAGCTCACTTCAGTTTGTGGTTTGCGTGTGAGGAGCTAGGAGCAAGAGGCACTAGGAGCTGAGAGTGAGAACGTGGACTGTCGGAGGACTGAGGCATTATCAGACACCAGGAGGAAGGTCCTATGGTGAGGATAAAGAAGGTGTTGGGAGGAGGCCATGGGGAAGTAGCCCAGGGAGTTGTAACTGTCGCACAGCTGTTCCAGGAGGCACTCTAGACAGCTGCATTGCACAGGGCCCTGGGCTGGAACCTGGAGTAGAGGGCGGGCCGGGTTCCCCACAAACTTCCCAACTCCTGGTCAGACACAGGAGGAGTTGACCTGGACTGTGGGTTCAGAAAAACGGCCAAGCTGAGGGCTGCCGTGAAGCTCCAAGGTGAGGAAATCCACCAATAAGCGCAAGACCCACCAAGGTAGAGCAGGAACTTTGTCACAATGACCATTGCTTATTAGCACTGGAGTGTCTAGGAAGTGGACCTCTTCTGTGGACTGGTCCAGTTTGAGGTTGATGGTGGGTTGGAAATAGTTGAAATCCTGGTGGAATTCCTAATGGGTCTCCTTTCCCGGGTTCAGATGATGATGTCATCAGTGTCATCACTTGTAGCAGTGTAAATCAGGACCAACCCCAGTGAAATCAGTGGAGTTACACTGGTATAAAATTAATGAATCACAGGTGGTTCACCAGCCTGCTAAGCAGTCTAATGAATGGCGCTATGGTTCACAAGCAGATATAAACCCAGTCTGAGAAGCCAGAGAAGGTATGTCAGACTGGCAGTGCCAGCAGGAATCTGAAACACACTTCTTGAGTTGAAGAGGGTACTAAGTAGGGGTGAATCTAACTGGCATAGCTATACTGGCAAAGGTACTGTGGTGTAAACAAGACCTGCATTAACCATGTTTTTGGACAGTTAAATTTCCCTTGTTTCTTGAGAAGAGGTGTTAATGTTGGGGCATGATTGGAGGGCACCTGTGGGATGGGAATGATCTGCCACTTTAGCTGTCAGCTCTGCCCTCCTCCTGGTCCTACCATGCCCCGAGTATGGCTGGAAGAACCATGGAAAGAAAGGAGGATGGTAACCAATGGGCTGTGAGGAGCACATTTACTAGCTGGAGGCAGCAAGAGGAATAGCAGGGAGCCCCATACTTCGTATTTACTTCAGGGAGCTAGTGTAAAGGAAGGGCCTCTGCACAGCCCTCTTCAGTATAGGAGTACTGTTGATGTGTGGAATATCCCATTCACCTCAGTGGGGTATGCTCAGATGAATTAGGATGCTCCAAAGAGATGAATAGTCTAACACAATAGCTCTGGGTGGTGTGAAATGATCCATTCATCTCAATGGGAGTTCCCCTCCACCTCAGTTTCAGTTGTGGAATACCATTGTTCAAGGTAATCTCACTGTGCATGTCATTTTTTCAATATTAAATTAATATGGAATATTAAAATTTTGTTCTTTTGGGGCGGGGGGGGGGAAAGCAGTATCTGAGGAACACCCGAACCAAATTATTTGAAACTTGCACCATTGCCCCTGTTGTGGCATACCAATATCCTAGCTAATCTTATTTTGCATGTGGATTTTAGAGTACTTTGAAAATTAAAAGAAACTCATATGCAGGAGGAGGACAGATATTATGAACCTCTTGAACAAATGCCCATAAATTCTACCCCAGTCGCAGAATAGCTTTTTCATTATTGCTTCTCCAAAAGGGAAGTGGGTGGTGGAAATTATTCACAATTGATCCAGAGTAACATCAGGAGCCATAGTTTGAGCCCCAACTATGTGTTAAAAAAAAAGTTCTAAGAAATGTAAAATTTGGATATTACATGATTATTTTAGTGGGACTGAATCTCACTTAAACAACCTCAAAAATCTTGACTACTAAACCAACTCTGTGGCTATTTTCAAGGCAAGATTTTTTTTGATGGCCTCTTTCCCCTAATCAGTTTTCTCTTACCTAACCCGGGGTTGACAACCTTTCAGAAGTGGTGCGCTGAGTCTTCATTTATTCACTCTAATTTAAGGTTTTGCATGTCAGTAATACATTTTAACATTTTTAGAAGGTCTCTTTCTATAAGTTTATAATATATTACTAAACTATTGTTGTATGGAAAGTAAATAAGGTTTTTAAAATGTTTAAGAAACTTCATTTAAAATTAAATTAAAATGCAGAGCCCCCCCGGACCGGTGGCCAGGACCCAGGCAGTGTGAGTGCCACTGAAATTCAGCTCCGTGCCATAGGTTGCTTATCCCTGCCCTAACCTATGCTTTTGTGCTCCCAGCACTCTGTTCTATATTTACTTGTAGCACTGGAAAGGGACAAATTTGCATACCCAGATCCAGTCTTTCAGCCCCACAAAGTCAGCAGTTTCCCCAAAATCATGGTATTAGGAATGTAAAGGATAATTTAATTTTTAAAGGTGATCTGTAAAGGGGCAATAAATGAGACTGTGTTTTTGTTTGATTTTCTTCTGATGTGTAAAGAAGGCACAAAGATTTGGGGGACTATGTGTTTTAGTTTGTTTGGGGGAGGGAAGACACATTTGTTGCCTCCTTTTATATTAAAAATCTAGATCCTGTCTAGCCTGGGGGACTCGTGCTTTAGCTTTGTCTAGACTAGAGTTGGTGGTCCTGTTAGAATTTGAGATAATTGATCGTAAATGCTAATTGTGTTGATAACTGAGATTCTCCACAAATCTTTGTTTTGGGGCACAAAGTTTTGCGGTTTTCCTGAGGCTGAGCTACCATGTCCCAATACTTTGCACATGTTTGTATCTACATTAGCATTTACAGTCACATAACAAGCAATTGGCAATCAATTACATCAGGAGGACAAATGCTAATCCAGACAAAGCCTATGATAACAGGAGAACTAGTGAAATGATAACATCACAGGACAAGAGACAAAAATTGAGCAATGGAAAGGGGAAGGGATTTTAAATCACACTTTGAAAGATGTTTTGCCTGATTTTTAACAACACCTATTTAACTTCAGTGTCAAATGAGTATTTTGGATAAAGGATGCATGGGTGCAAGGGAGGGATGAGAGAGACAAATTTGCCCCCAGATATTTACTATCCTGGGGCACCCCGAGGACAGACACTTCCCCACCTAAGCAGAGCAGAGCAGCTCGTCACTTGCAGAAATGGGGGAAGGCAGTGGCAGTGATTTTGCATGGCCCCCCATCCCCAAACTGCACCCATGGTAGACTCCCCCACCCAGCTCTCTCTGCTTGAAATAGGACTCACATAGTGCTGCCTGAAGTTGGAGCCAGCTGGGAGCTGGAGCTTGCCCAGAAGATCTAGGTAGGAGGCAGGTCAATCCAGGTGAGCAGGGTCTCACCGCTGTTGATCAGGCTGGGCTTCTGCAGAGCAGAGGGAGCCCTGCACTCCCCCCTTGCCCACCCCTAACCCTGGCTGGAGCAATAGAGCAGCTCTCTGAGGCTTCTGGAGGAGGGGCCCCACCCCCCACCCAGGCCTGAAGCAGGGCTGGGTCAGCCTCTGCTGCAGCAAGCCCAGAGGCTACAAAAGTTGTGCAGCTCATCATAGGTGATTAATGCAGGTGTCTACTAGCTGATGGGTGAGGGCAGGTCTGCCCAGGAATTACTGATCCCTGGCTGAGGCTGCAGCTCTAATGCTGCTGGGTGCTAAGCACCCGATAATTTTTTTCCTGAGTGCTCTAGCCCTGGAGCTCCCACAGAGTCAGTGCCTATGAGTTTCTTCCATCTATTGCAGTCATCCTCTAACTGCAGGAAGAAGGTTTCCTCAACAGTACTCAGACATCATGGTGAAGGGTTTGGCCAAAATCTTCCTACACTTTGCTAGCACTAATTACTGAGGTCTGAACTGTTATTAGAGCCAGCGTGGTCTCTCTCCAGTGATCTCACCACATGCCAAGGACTATTGTTCCCTATCAAGGACTTGTAATCACAGGCTCGACCACAATTAGGTTATGTCTGAGATTTCTGAATTATGAAATATTTACAGTTGATTAGAATAATAGATGTGTAGGACTGGGAGGGACCTCAAGAGGTCATCTAGTCCAGTCTCCTGCACTCATAGCAGGACTAAGTATTTTCTAGACCATTCCTGACAGATGTTTGTCTAACCTGCTGTTAAAAATCTCCAAAGACAGAGAATTCCACAACCTCCCAAGGCAATTTGTTCCAGTGGTTAACTAGCCTGACAATGGGGAAACTTTTCTGAATGTGCAACCTAAACCTTGCTTACTGTAATTTAAACTCATTGCTTCTTGTTTTATCCTCAGAGGTTAACAAGAACATTTTTTCTCCTTCCTCCTTGTAATAACATTTTATGTACTTGAAAACTGTTTTCATGTCCATTTGCCCCCCCCTCATCTTCTCTTCTGAAAACTAAACAAACATTTTTTCCCCAATTTTTTATCATAGGTCATGTTTTCAAGACCTTTAATCAGTTTTGTTGCTCTCCTCCAATTTCCCCACATCTCTCCTGAAATGTGGCATCCAGAACTGGACACAACACTGCAGCTGAGGCTTTATCAGCATGGAGTAGAGTGGAAGAATTAATTCTCGTGTCTTGCTTACAAAACTCTTGCTAATATACCCCAGAATTATGTTTGCTTTTTTGGCAACAGTGTTACGCTCTTGGCTCATATTTATCTTGTGACCCTCTGTAACCGCCAAATGCATTTCTACAGTACTCCTTCCAAAGTAATCATTTCCCATTTTGTATTGAATGTTCCTTCCTAAGTGGAGTACTTTGCATTTGTCCTTCTTGAATTTCATACTATTTACTTCAGACTATTTCTCCAGTTTGTTCAGATCATTTCAAATTTTAATCCTGTTTTCCAAACCACTTACAACCCCTCCCAGTTTGATGTCATCAAGAAACTTTATAATTGTACTCTCTATGCCATTATCTAAATCATGGATGACGATATTGAACAGAACCAGACCCAAGACCTGTCCATTAACTTTGAAAACTCGTGGTGATCAGGAGAGGTCCTGGACAATTGGAAAAAGGCAAATATAGTGCCCATCTTTAAAAAAGGGAAGAAGGAGAATCTAGGGAACTACAGACTGATCAGTCTCACCTCAGTCCCTGGAAAAATCATGGAGCAGGTCCCCAAAGAATCCATTTTGAAGCACTTGGAGGAAAGGAAGGTGATCAGGAACAATCAACATGGATTCACCCAGGGCAAGTCATGCCTGACCAACCTGACTGCCTTCTATGATGAGATAACTGGCTCTGTGGATATGGGGAAAGCGATGGATATGATATATCATGACTTTAGCAAAACTTTTGATATAGTATCCAACAGTATTCTTGCCAGTAAATTTAAAAAACTATGGATTGGATGAATGGAGTATAAGGTGGATAGAAAGCTGGCTAGATCATCGGGCTCAACAGGTAGTGATCAACGGCTTGATGTCTAGTTGGCAGCCGGTATCAAGCGGAGTGCCCCAGGGATCGGTCTGGGGGCCGGTTTTTTTCAACACCTTCATTAATCTGGATGATGGGATGGATTGCGCCCTCAGCAAGTTCATGGATGACACTAAGCTGGGGGGAGAGGTAGATATGCTGGAGAGCAGGGACAGGGTCCAGAGTGACCTAGACAAATTGGAGGATTTGGGCCGGAAGAAATCTGATGGTGGTTCAACAAGGACAAGTGCAGAATCCCATACACTGCTAAAGGCTTGGGACCGAGAGGCTAAGTGGAAGTTCTGCAGAAAAGGACCTGGGGACTACAGTGGACAAGAAGCTGGATATGAGTCAACAGTTTGCCCTTGTTCCCAAGAAGGCTAATGGCATATTGGGCTGCATTAGTAGGAGCACTGCCAGCAGATCGAGGGAAGTGATTATTCCCCTCTATTCAGCACTGGTGAGACCACATCTGGAGTATTGCAACCCGTTTTGGGCCCCCCACTACAGAAAGAATGTAGACAAATTGGAGAGCATCCAGTGGAAGGCAACAAAAATTATTAGGGGATTGGGGCAAATGACTTATGAGGAGAGGCTGAGGGAACTGGGAAGAGAAGAGTGAGGGGGGATTTGATAGCAACCTTCAACTACCTGAAGGAGGGTTCCAAAGAGGATGGAGCTAGGCTGTTCAAAGTGGCAGCAGATGACAGAACAAGGATCAAATGGTCTCAAGTTGCAGTGCAGGAGGTCTAGGTGGATAGTAGGAAAAACTATTTCACTTGTAGGGTGGTGAGGCACTGGAATAAGTTACCTAGGGAGTGGTGGAATCTCCATCTTTAGAGGTTTTTAAGGCCCGGCTTGACGAAGCCCTGGATGGGATGATTTAGTTGGTGCTGGTCCTGCTTTGAGCAGGGGGTTGGACTAGATGACCTCTTGAGGTCTCTTCCAGCCTTAATCTTCTATGATTCTATGACCCCACTTGTTATGCCCTCCAGCTTGACTGTGAGCCACTAATAACTACTCTCTGGGAATGATTTTCCAACCAGTTATGCACCTAGCTTATAGTTAGGACTAGGATAAATTCTGATTTGATACATGTGTCACATTCTGATAATGTTTAACATAGATATATTTAAGGCAAATACCCTCCATGAAAAGTCAGTTATTTCATGTTGAACATCCTTTCAGACACATTCCTTGCTCTTCACTAACAAACAAAAAAGTTCCTAGCTCGCAAATCTAAAAATTCACATTGGAAATACAGTCTTATTGGGTCTGATTGTTCCTAGAGCCCAAGCTCTGGCACCTCTGTTCATGTTAACAGTGTTAACTGTGGAAATATGTCTCAGAGGGAGAGAACATCTCTTAGGTAACCAGGTCCCTAACCACTTAGGGCTTTGTAGGTTAAAACCAGAACATGCAACAACACCTGGAAGGGCAACAGAAGGCTGTAGAGTTCACAGAGCACTGGTCTACAACTCTACTTAATGCTCAGGCTAAAAAAGTTGAGTGTGGTATTACGTTATCAATTCACTAAGTTTATTGTTCAGGCACAAAAGTAGAAATATTTCCAGTAAGGCCAGATTAATAGAAGTATAATTGCTAAATGTTGCTGCCCCCTTTTCAGTTACAATTATGAGAACATTTTTTGTTTAAATGTGAAAATAAGTGAATAGATTCCTCATTTTCTTATCCCTTCTCAATGCAAGTGCATTCACTACTAGAACACAGGGTTTATCATAGACTGAGCAAAACAGTTACATGGGAGCCTCTTTTAAATATTGGCAGACCATCATTGGCTATGTAATGCAGTAGTGCCAGTACTCAGGCTAGAAAGTATTTCTGTGTCCATGCCCATTCAATCCTCGCTTTCAATCCTTGGCTGATATTGCCGTCAAGGTGGCCAGTGATGATGATGATGAACTCTAAAAATCTGAACACCTGCCCACTATCATGAGACCATCAACTTTTTCTCGTGGATTGCCATTCTGCTGTCATATCCTAACTAGCATTTGTTACTGGTCTACTGACCTACAGTAGGTCAGATTTAAACAATGGCATAAAGAAAAATGACTCTGTATCTCATTGCCAATGCTCCGAGCCAGTTGGTCCACAAGATGACAGTTTCAACTATTGTCATTTAAATTATATTATAAAAGGTTCTTTGTCATGACCAAAGCCAAAAGTAGGGATATATTCCTTATAACAGCAGAATTAAAACAGATTTCAAAACTTACCAGAAAGTGTTCTAGCTGAGTTAGCAGACATTATCAGTTTGCATCTATTACTAAGTCCATCTTTTTTTTTTTCAGTTTTAGTTTCCAGATATATTTGTTTATATTACAATCATGTACTTTGTCAATAGGTGGCAGTGTGTGCACTGTTACATTTCTGAGAGTCCAGGTGGATATTTTTTAGCGGACCAACTTCTGCTGGTGACAGAGACAAGCTTTCCAGCTTACAGAGAATTCTTCTTCAGGTCTGGGAAAGGTGCTCAGGAAAACTCAACTAAATACAAAGTGGAACAGATAATATTTATTTATGACACTCTAAGTATATTTCCCAGACCTGAAAAAGAGCTCCATATAAACTGGAAAGTTTGTCTTTCTTACCAACAGAAGTTTGTCCAATGAAAGACATTGTCTCACCCAACTTGTCTCTCTAATATTCTGGGATCAAGATGGCTACAACGACTCTACATTCTGTTACATTTCTTTCAGACATTCATAATATTTATGTATTTAAATAGTTTGTTTATCCAAGATCAGGAATGATTAACGGGGTATTTTTATTCCATTGGTAAAATTTGGCTTGTAACACAACTGCAATGACTCTTACAAAGCCCCATTTTCAAATGTTTATAGTGTGCTGATAAAATTATCCTTTTGGATGAAATGCTCAGATATGTGGCTATTTTCACCCCAGTTGTGAAGCATTTTTGTTTTAAGTTTTAAACATATATATATTTTTGTTGGTGGTGTTGCAGAGTTTGATTTAAATCTTCAATCTTGGCACGTATATAGCCCTCAATGAGGATTCTCTCTTTTCTGTTTTGGGGGAAAAATGGTTAAAAATACATAAGCTATGCAAATTTTTTTTTCAAAGGTATAAAAAGCCTCATGCTTCAGGGGGTTTAGCCCATCTCTAAATATTATAATGAGACCTTCCTGGAGGCAGATTTCTACCTCTCATCTGCCAACTGTGAGATTTCTTGCACTGTGACTCTCATGGTCACATCCAGTATGTCAGCTTATATGTTCCTTTGCAAAGCACCTAACTCTGAGGAGTCTATATTTTGTAGTTTGCCAGGCCAATAATAAATTGAATGGGAATACTGCTGCACATGCACAGAGCAGGAATTCATGCACAGGATCCTCCCTGAATTGCATCCTGAATTTCCTCTATCAACCATATCCATATAAATTTCCCCACTGTATTTTCCACTGAATGCATCGGATGAAGTGAGCTATAGCTCACAAAAGCTTATGCTCAAATAAATTTGTTAGTCTCTAAAGTGCCACAAGTACTCCTTTTCTTTTTGCATATCCTTAAAGACAATATCAGAAGGAGCCTAAGTCTTCAGCCTTCTTGATACTACCATAGTCCTTTCCCTTTCAATTTGTCAAGTGCTGTGGGTGCTAAATTTGAGGTGAACATGGATTCCTGAGTTAGATACTCTAACAAGCACAGGCAGATAAACAAACTGGCACCTTGGTTCCTTTTCCTACTTCTTTTCTTAAATAAATATAACGTAAATCAAGTGCAAAAAACCTGAATTGAAATGTTACATGAGAGACTATTAATGTAAAAGCCTCAGGAAGTGCCAAGTAGTGGTTCCCATAGCAACCACATGATTTTGTACATACAGGAACAAATCCAGCCCTCTCAGGGTGAAACTCCCCCAATTACAGCCAACTGTTTCTAAAACTGATTGTTTTATCACAAGTCTCATAAACTTTGTTGTCATATAGTTATGGGAAAATCAACATTCATATTTTTTTAAAAAAGTTTCTACCCCTCAAGGTAGCAGAGAAAAATCTTGAAAACATGCACTCTTAAAGGCTTCAAAACCATATGGCAAATAATACTTACCAAACCAAATTCATATTTTTTAAAAAAAAACCTAAGTCAATTTAACTTTGTGGTTTCGACTCATGATTTTTGAATGCTTGGGGAGGGCAGTGCTGAAAATGATGCTTAGGAAGAGAAGAGGGAGAGGGACGGGGAAGGAGATTTATTTGTTGTGAAAACTACTTTGAATTTTTCTGGATTAACTGCATCAAGATTGATAGGTTTTGGGGTTTTTTTAACCTAGAAGATAAGTCCTAGCTAAAAAACAGGAATTAACTCTGAAAAGTCCTACAGCCTGTGTTATACAGAGAAGTCAAACGAGATGAGCACATTGGTCTCGTTTGGCCTTGGAATCTAATTAATCAATCATTGTTAATCATTCAAATCAATACTCAGTGGAGTCACTTATTTTAGTGTCACAATCAGTACACTGTACCAGTTGTTCTATCTGTACACAGATATTCATATTGTGAAATATGGGCATATTACAATGCTACAGTTTCTGCAAGTGGCTTTGCTGAATAATTCACCTCTTGGTACTCTATTAGAATCTTGAAACAATCAATGAACCGACCTCCCCAGATAATCCTTCCCATGTTTCTGAAGGAGCCCAGTGAATGCTGAGACAAGATTTTGTGAATGTAGTCATTACTGTGGGCATAATGTGATGTACAATTGTAAGCTCCTCTGCTAGCCACTGAACTGTGTACCCAAGAAGCTCTTGCGGAGGTCCCTGGCAACATCCAGCACACACATACTTTGTTTCACTCCCACCGCCCCTTAGTACACACTGTCCACCTTATGCTCACACATTAAAGCCAGCCTTTCACACATTGGCTATCTCACCCTCTCTTCCACTCATAGCCCCATCCACTTTCTCTGCAGATTCCTCTCTCTCTAGGCGGATTTTTAAAAAAGGGTCATGAAAGGTACACAGGAGTCACCTGAGTGGGGGACGAAACAAATGCTCAGAATCTTCTAATGAACCAGCCATTGCCAACCATGTGGTATTAGCAGTAATTTGTGTTTACACTTAGCTTTTGTTAGACTTGGTAGATTACCTGTAGAGGGAGAAGGCTTGGGAAGGATACTCTGCCTGAGGCTTTTGTGCCTAGCTCATCGGAAAATAATGAGAAAAACAATGGAGAGGAGCTGGGGAGTGTGAAATTCACAATGAAGTTAGTATATTGTACAGTCACATTCTGTGACAGAGAATATGCAATAATAAGTCAGATGGTATTTCCTATACCAACAGCGCTTCCAGAAAAAAATACCACCCAACTACCCATTAAAGATCAAGTCACCCTGTAGGACAGTTCCAGAAGCACCAAAACCTTAGGAGCAGGAAATCAGACAGAAACATGAAATCTAACAAATAGGTCAACAATAAAATGGTACAGTGATAAATCTCCTCTCCCTCTTGGTGAACACACACACATGAAGGTTTAGACAAGCAGTGTTACTAGATTCATAGCTATTTTATTTTTCCTTCAGATAGCACTCCCTACAATTATAAACTAATGGTATTATTAACAAGTCTGTGCTAGACCAATTTGTATAATGTCAACAAAATATTAATTTATAGTATGCTGTGCATATAGTTGATGACCATAGGCTAAATTAAGCTATTGTACTCTTTAAAGCATATGCTATTTTGTAAATATTTTTAAAATATACTATAAGCTATTTACTTTCTTTAGTGCTGTCTAAATTTGTTGGACTAATGAGCATAAAAAGGCTTCTTTGAATAAAATTAACATTAAAGAAAGGAGCTTGTATTCTTACCTTGATAAAGTTATATTAATTTCTATACCTAGTAGCACCTAGGAGCCCCAGTCATGTACAAGTACCCCATTGTCTTCGGTGCTGTATGCTCACAGAACAAAAATATTTTTAAATCTACTCATTTTAATTTGTGAGAATGCAAAACTACAATTTTCTGTTCACCAAAGATTTAAGTGCATAGAAAAGTCCCTTTGTTCATATGACAAAAGTATAGCAGGCATTCCTGCAGTGTATGCAACTTAAACACTTACTTTTGTTGTAAGTGCACTTTTCAGTGCTGAGTTCAACACTTATATTGGTTGAGATGAAGTGGAGAATAAGTGGCTATAAGGTAGACATTGTTCTGGAAGTGGGCTAGATGGAAGCTGTTAAAGCTTCTCACACCATTTCAGACCTTGGTTGTTCTTTTCCCTTATACAATTAGAGTAATTTAGTTTTATTCAAAGTACATGATCTGACTAATTGGGTATATGGAAATGCAACAGTTCCATTTGATTCATGTGCTATCCAGGCAATGCTAGAGAGGGACACAAATTGTCAGCACTCTTCATTCCTCAGACATTTAAGACAGTCCATATGCCTATTGTCCATTACATTAACATTATGCAACCCAGAGCACTCTCACTATAACCAAGATAGAAATATCAGCTGAAATATTTGAACACTTAAGTCTTTATTTAAAACAAGTGCAGAAATACTTTAGCAAAGTAACTGATGATCCATAGCGATTATTCACAAAGTACATGTAGTTCCTAAAATGTATCTTTTTCTAAACTGTAGTTGGAAGATCTTAATTTTATGTCTTAAATCAAATAGCTTGAATAGAAAGAACAAATTGCATTATTAATAGTAGTCACACCTATTACATGACAATCCCAAAATGTAACTGGTTGAAAGAAAACAAAACTATCGGTAATTTTAAAACTAGATATTTTTTATTCTCACAGGAAGTCATTCAAATGAATCTGCACACATACTACAGATCTAACTGCATTTATCAATAGAATGATCAATTTTCTGCAGGTTAAATTAACGGTCATTAAAATAAGTTTATTATGTAGTATAGAGTATTACGTAAATTCTGCTTAATGTTTGTGCAAATTATTGTGGAATTTGATGTGATAAACAACTTCAATAATTATCTAGCATGATGAAATTTAAAAGAACTAAAAGATGTCTTGGATGCAGGCTGTGTGTTAATAGCTGATGTACAAAGTAAAAGGCATTTTCTCAGTTTGTGTTTGATTTATGAAAGAGGAGCCAGCAGGAGCACAATAACTAATGGTAACATTTATCAAGAAAACTTTAATTATGTAATGCAAAACAAATTCTAATTTAATTAAGGGTGAGCTCATGGGGTAAACTGGCTGAATTGTCAGCATGGTGACAAAGGGCAAAACTCAGACATGGTTCACTCACATACGTAAGGGGAGAAAAGATAAAGTGAAGATTGCAGAGGTGTGTGGAAATACATAAAAAGCCCCTCTTCCCCCCAAAAAACGTAGTAGAAAGGAAATGATGTGCATGTTGTGTGAGTGAGACTGAAGATCACCAGAACAGGTTGTGATTTATTCAAATTAGGGTGGACTAGGTAAGAAGAGGCTTGCTTCATGGTAACTCAAAAATCCACTCTGCCTCCCAGAAGGTACTCCAATATAAAGGCAGATGTTGTATTTGGTAGTTCACACAGATGAAGTTAGAGTGCCAGTCACAGAGTCATAAATACTATGAAAGATAGAGAAATGAAAGGAGGTTTGTGAGAAGTGCTGTGACCACAATGGAGATCGTTCAATAGTATGAACCAACATGAGGTAAAGGAATGAACAAGGCAGATCAGTTACTCAACCATCACAGACTCTCAGCCAGAACATCCACCATGACAGGAAGGCTGAGGAAGAAGTGCAAAGAGACAAGATGGTTGCAGATATGGGTCAAAAAGGAAGTACCACAGCTAAATATATAAAATCATTATTTCTAATTGAAAGTCTTCCATCACTCCTCTATGGGAAGGGTACACGAAAATAAGTCAAATTTTTTTGGACTCAAAAATTTTCCATCTGAAAATATTGATTCTACAAAATTGAAGTTACATGTGAAGGTACTGATTTTGAAAATGTATTGAAGCATTTTGAGAGACTTTATTATTTATACATTGTATTCTATATACTGTATATAGAATGCATTATATGTATTATATTAAAGTCAAAATGACACAGTCAGATGGAAGTTGGGCACTTAACTTCCTTAAGCACCTTGGAATATCCCAGCCTTATTTATCAGAAACATCCTAAACCTGTACATCTCAGCATGTATAATGTGTCATGACCAAGCTTGTGGTCAGAGCAGCAGCAATTGGAGGCTAGAAATAGTGTCAAAGGTCAGAGCCAAGAGTCAGGAGTCCAAGAACAATTTGAGAGACGGGTCAGTCACTACAGTTCGCAGGAGAGTTCATTTCAGTGCACGGTCATGTCCTAGAACACTTCCTAGGCTGAAATAGGGTGCTAGACCAATCAGGGACCATGAGGGAAACTGTGAACCCAGCCTTTTGAGGTGGTACTTCCTGTGATATTTATCTCCATAGGGTCTATGTGTTAGTGCATGTGGCCCTGCCATGGCTGCTAGGTAGCGCTGCAGAGTCATTAGCCATCCTGCAAACCTGGGTTTCGGTCCCATCCCTGTAGAATACAATGTGACTTCCAAGAGAAAATAAGGCTAGAAATGATAGGGATATATGAGACTAAAATAGAATCAAATTATTTCACTGGGTTCTTTCTACCATCTCAAGTTTGTGAAACAAACATAAGAGGAAAGAAAGAAGAGTAGGATCAATTCACTTTTTAAAAAAAAATTATTTATTTATTACCATCTCCTTTTGCTAACTGGTCACCGGTGTTCCTTAACTCCAAGCTGGGAGAGAGGATGATATATATCATCTCTTTAATGAACGGAGTTTAACCTACAGAACAGGAGTGCTGAGTCTGCACATCCTGTTGCTACAGCCACAGAACCAGACCGGGCTTGATGGTGCTCTTTCCTAAGGATGTGCTATAATGTTTATTTTTACTGTTCATACATTCTACCTGCTCCAGACTATTCTGAATGGATTTTCATAAAGCGGTCACAAATTTCAGCCACTCTGTATGTGCAATTACATTTACAGTGTGCACCCTTTTCCTTTAATGTTTGCCTAAAGGCATTTTGGTTTTTACTGTGCTGGGCAGAGTTAAAAACATATGAATTTTAAATCATCCAACTGCTGAGGAAATAGTGGAGTTTATGAGCTTTTGTTAAGTCAGCTATAATGTTATAAGCCCATGGACTTTACATTCTGTCCATAAACAGCTTGTTTGCTTAGGCAGACTGAGTTAGAAGTGGTTTCGGTAATTGAGAAGGGAAATGGATCTCTTGCATGCTGATACTAAAGCAGTTAAAGCAAGTGATAAATGAAACTGGAAACAGTTTTAATGGAAAGGGAAAGAAAAGAGCAAAACAAAAATGGGAAATTTAGCTATTGTGAGTTTGAAAAAGAATCTTATATTTTCAGAAGTGGTTGCCAGCCAAGACAGGCATCCCCCCACCATCCCATGACCATACACCAGCCAGGTACTAAACATGGAGCTACAGACAATCACCTTGGGTACTCTGATCTGCCTCATCACCCAGATGAGCATACCTGTGTGATAAATGGTCCCTTACACCAAGAATCACAGCAATATTCAGACTACTCCTAGTCCCAAAGGGCCAGTCACTTACCCCAGGTCAATTTCATCTTAGATCTCACACCAAATACCACACTTGTACCAAGTCCTATAATAAACCGTATAAAGATTTTTTTTAAAATAGGAAAAGGAAACAAGAGTTATTTACAAGGGTAAACATACAAACGAGTTACAATCTTTACGTCTCAAAAAGTAATAGAAGCTTCTTTAATAAGCAAGCTCTATGTGAATTTTAGGGATAACCCAGGCTAAGCATTGGGGATCTCTTGCTTATGCTTTGTAGCCTTGTCCACTAGAGTCCAAGAATCAGTTCCTTCTTGTTGGGGGTTTTTACATCTCTCCGCCATTGTGTTCTGAGCTGCAAGCTCGGCTGACAGGAGGAATCCATTTGCACGACTCATCTTCATGGGGAGGAGGGCAGAACAACCAATGTCTTCCTCCTCTTTAACATCCCACAATAGTCCATCTGGTGTCAATGGACCCCTTTTGTTTGGCAGGACATAACCCCTTCTGCTGAAGATCAGCACTTCACACCAGTTAATGTCTCCCTCTTGTCTGGTGATTTACACAGTCACAGAGGTTCACAACAGAACAGCTCAACTATTACCTTGCTACATGGGATACAGATGTTATAAATGAGATTAATGCATGAATCAAGTCACAAGCATTTAATGAAGTCTAAACACATTCTTAGAATTCTAATACCTATTTTAACAATACTAACACACAAGTGAGCCAGACTGATTCCAGCTATGTACATCATCGGTCAGTTGAGACATGAAGACCTTGGCATAAGAGGTCACATGATCTGTTAGTGTCACAACTACTATATCTTTCACATTACCAGTAGTTCCAATGAAAAAAACCACAATATTTACCAACAGTCACCAGAACGTAATAGCCAAACACAAATTGTATTTTCCAGCTTTACAATGGTATAAATTAGAGAAAAGTCATGCTCACTGAGTTGAAATGAGAGCGGGGGTGGAGGCAGGCACACTTTGCAGACACTCTTTACAACCATTAATGTATGAAAATGTTATAATGTGGCAGAGAGGCCACTTTAAAAAAATCTGTTTGCTGACAGCTATCTTCTGCCCATGGGAGAGAGGAAGAAGTGAGTTTGGTAGGGCAGCTGCAAAATATAATAAAATGGTAAAATATTTACTAGAAAACATCAGTATTCTGGGACACTAATTGTATTACAATTGTTTCATTTCTACTAAGCCTGGTTTGGAAGAAATAGCCTGACAAGACTCTAATGCCCTCCAAGTAGTTTCCTCACAGAATGCAATAATTTGGTATGCAAAACAAATGCTATTTCTTTTAATTATGTTAATTTTAAAAGATCTGGGATTAAATCAAAACATTCAACTCTCAGTCACTCTCAAATCTTCAGGTCCACTGAATATTACATTATCTATTCTATCCTTGCTGTTAGTAGTAGCATACCCACAGTCGAAGTAAAACAGCCAGAAGTAAAGATAAGGCACAGAGTCAAATACTTATTTTGCTAAGAACATGGCCCGCTACAACTAAACCATTTTTTCCTGCCGTTGTTGATTCAGAACCATCACATTGTGCCTCATTTTTAACCTTTGATGTTTACTAAAAGTTACATCTGGTGGTAGAAAGTTAACTTTTCATTTTCTCATTCATCAGTCATACTTCTTAATGGATTTACTATTTGATTCCAAAAGGGTGACAGCTGTTCTTTTTAATGGCCCTGAAAATGAAGTAATTCTGTAGTATCAAAACAGCAAAATTCAAGTTTGCTCTTCACAGTTCTTACTGTTAATGTAAAGCCCTTTGGACGAATTACAAACTTATTTTTGCATATATTGTTGTTCCTCGGCACTATTTTAATTTTATTGTTTGTGGCTTTCCACAAAGCTTTATATACAGTATGTGCTCTGAATTAACCTGCCTCCGGGCAGGTGGACCTGGTGCTGAAAGAGGAAAAAGGGGTAGAACTATCTGCATAAGAGGAAGTTGTATAGATTTTTAAAGAGTGGTAAACTGATATAAGTGATCCCAGTGCAGTATACTTTGTATCCACTGATAAGTTTTTCTCTCCCTCACGTGCTGGGAGCTGCACAGGGACTGGAGGTTGCTCCTAGCACTATCATCTCCAAAAATCTGATTTGTTTACACTACAGGTTATTTCTGCACAGTTACTTGAGCTTTTAAAAAAATAAACATTTCTCATTACACAGATTGTACATTTGCAAAGCCATTTGCACATTCCATATGAAATAACTCAGTGGGTGCTGCTTAGAAGTACTGCCATTTGCCATTAATATTCCTTACAAAGGGTGCCAAAGTTGGCATGTAAACAAAGGTGTTTAATGAGACTATGTCATGTCAGGCTGATGGTGACATCTTTTCACCAGTGAAATAAATACATTAATAATTGATGGCCCAGAGACATTTTACAAGCCTTCAGACACCTTAAAGTCTTCAAATTTATCATCATAGTCTGAATGTATCTAATGATGTTGATCTCACATGATAAGTGAAGTCATCTGAATGATATTAAGGATACAGAAAAAATGCCCTTGACAAAGACTAACTTGTCCACCATTTTGTCCACCACTTATGATATACTGTAGATACTAAGGATCTCCCTCTCCAGTTGGTCAATTTGGCAAGAGCCAAAGCAATACATGATCCAGAAAAATATCTACTGCAACAAGACAGTTTGAGAACATGCAAAATAAGGAAATTTGGATGGCTGTAGTACTAATATGCTTTCTTTTTTAAAGCACAGAAGAAAAATATACCAAATTTTGGTAGTTTTGTGCTTACTTCACAGTTGCTGGCAACTAAAAGCAATTTTTCAGAACAATGATTTTCTGAGTGCACATACAGTTTTGTTATAATTTAGTCAGCAGAGGAAGATTCATTGGAAGGAAAGGTGAAATTCTCAGACATGTCTTATTAGCAAACAGTTATATCAAGGCCTATGAGGGGGTGAAAGTAATTCGAAACACAAAAACCCTACCAAAGTCATCAGATTATAGTTGTTCCCATTCATGGATCAAACAGCAGACCAATAAAGTCACCACGACCATATAATATTATGCAACTGTATTAATATATACAGTAACACCATGATTTTCTGAAGGTATTCAGAGCTCTGAAACGTTTGGAAAAAAAAACAGGTTTGACTGGGCACATGGACATGGAACACACTGCTGTGAGGAAAGGTAAATGAAAACTAGAACAACAGGGAGCTTAGATTAAACCGGTTTATACTCTGCTGAGCAAATGGAAGGAAAAAATTACCTATGAAATTAAAACTGTAGTCACTTAGGTCATGCTTGTATCACTCTGGTAATTCCTTTCAGGGAACATTCAAATGATCAAGTTTTGCTCACATCAATGCTTGAGAAAAATGAATGTTAAGATCTCACACTTTAGTATTCGTATCTGAATCGTGTATTTTATAGAAGGTGCAGGGCTCTAGTTGAAGCAATGGGGAATAGCATCACAAAATCTCCAAACAGCGTACTCTTAAAAGGGGAACATTAAATCTGACCACCCCTTTGCAACAAGGGCTGAACATACACATGCAGTTTCTTTATGCCATGATCACTGTGGTGTTCATGACATAAATTCATATCCAGTAACTGCAATAAATGTGCTTGGTATATACTATATGGGATGGAGTACTCATTATTAACATGCAAGGGGGGCAGTGTTCCCCAAACCTCATGCCAAAGACTTGGCACAGATGAAATTGAAGTAGTGAAATAAAAATCGGAGTGCACATTTTGAAGTATGGACTGCATACATCTGTGCAATTGCTTTGTCCCAGTATGGGGGGAGGGAGAGGGAGTAAAATCTTCACCCAGTCAATACATCTTCTGGTAGCTTAACTCTCCTGGGAATGGTGCCTGAGGAAAGGCCTACTTTGTCAAGAAAGAAGCAAGTGTAAACCTTTTTAAAATCCCTTTTTCCTCTCCCTGAGAGATTAAAAACCCCAGTGGCTTCTTCACAATAGAAGTCACATTCATCCAGTATCCAGTCAGGGAAAAGAAACAATATTATGTTGTCCAATCACACCTAAGCAACACAGCACACATTTTGAATATCAAGTAACGAATACTGCAGCAAAGGTTGAGGGTCGATCAATAGAGTAATTCAAAACAAAAACAAAATGCCCCCACAAATGTGATGTAATTTCAAACACAAATTTCTCAAACAAATTAGTTCATGAACATTTTATGAGCAAAACCCCTCCCCTGCATCTCCCATCTCCAAATCCCCCACCCTGAGTTTGTTGAGCAAGTTATTTACTGTGAATTATTCACTCAGTTCTAACCACCACTGTTATTTTCACAACTGATTTCACACTGATTTTCAGATCTGGGATTATTGGCCAGACCAAATATTGCCATTATAAATTCCTGAATGGGAGATGTCCCAGCATACTCAACAAAATGTAGTACAATTACAAGAACACAAATAGTGAATGGATTCAGTCAATGTTTTAAGCTCAATATTTCCTCATGAGATTAAGATTTGTCTGAATACTTTAGCTGGCAGAACTCATTTCTTGACATCACTGCCTTTCATTTATATAACTCTTCAATTAGAGACTAGTTAACACAGGTGCCAACAGGTCACAAGTATTGTATTTATTTTAATAACACTTTAGGTGCAACATCATGTTTATGACGCTTCAAATTCATCCTCTTGCCAGCTCCTGAGAGGTGCTGAGAACGTTTAGCTCTTAGTGAATGGTATAGCAGTGGCAACAGCTCAGAACTCCTCAGGATTTGCCACAGGAACTTCCCAGAGTAATGATTTCTTGAAAATCACTACACAGTACTTTGCACTCTCTCTCTTCTCTGAAACGCATTTCTAAACTCATGTACCCATTCAACTTTGTCTTCTCAATTGTTCTCCATGTCTCATGAAGGTAGCACAAGTAGTAACTGGCTTAATCTTCAGCCAGGGAGATTTAGGTTAGATATTAAGAAAACCTTTCTAACTATAAGAATTGTTAAGCATTGGAAGAGGCTTCTAGCTAGGTTGTGAAATCCCTGTCACTGGAGGTTTTTAAAAACAGGTTGGACAAACACCAGTCAGGGATGGCCTAGGTATATTGGATCCTGCCTCAATGCAGGGAGCTGGACGTGATGACCTCTCTAGGTCCCTTCCACTCCTGCATTTATATGATTCTCAGAGGAGCATCAGTTGTTTCACAATCACTTATTTGATCCTCTTTAATCACAACTCACGGTCTGGCCTTGGAGATCCCCCTTTCTGTTCCTCTTGGAAAACACAGCCTGTGTATCTAGATCAGTTTGAAGTTAGGAGATTGTCTTTCCTGAAGTATACACGGTAACCCATCTAATTCCTCAGATGTACATTTTTATATTATTTTCAGTCTGATGGAACTATTCATTTAGCTATATGATGTCTGTCAGATATTAAACAAAAAAGTATGTTATTTAATCAGCTTTACTAGTGAAAGTTTTAGCAAAGGAAATAGATTACATTTTTATACTCAAACAATAAAGGACATGTTTCTGTAAATATTAGCTGGGGATGGTAATGCAGACAAATACAGTACAATATGCAAGAAAACCTGCTCTATTACAACAGTATTGCAACATACAATTCTCTATGGACTTCTTTATTAAAGCTAACAATATAGACATTTAACTTTTCAAGGAAATGAATTTATGAGGGCGCCTTTTCAGAGTATGTTTCGTGGAGCTACTGCCTTTCAATATGGCTGGGCAGAAAATGTTCATAAACACACTTTACCCATTTCAATAATACCTAGAGGAATAACAGCAGACTCCAAAACCTAAGAAAAATAGTATGGGTCACTCACAGTAAAATAGAAATCAGAGAGACTTTTAACATAAAATAAAATAATCCCACACTTGAACCATTTAGAGGGTATGGTACCAGGATAAATTAGATTTAAGGTAAACTTTTCAAAAATATCTAAGTTGTTTAGGACCCCAAGTGCTATAGCCACTTTAGGAGCCTAAGGCTGGTCTACATATAGTTTTATATCAAGATGATGTACCAGTTATACAAGTATAAAGGAGCCTTACACCAGTATACCTTGACTTCCAGTACAGAAATGCCTTCCAGTACAGAAATAAGCTATACCTGTTGTCATAAATATAAAGGGAAGGGTAACCACCTTTCTGTATACAATGCTATAAAATCCCTCCTGGCCAGAGGCAAAACCCTTTCACCTGTAAAGGGTTAAGAAGCTCAGGTAACCTGGCACATGACCCAAAATGACCAATGAAGGGACAGATACTTTCAAATCTGGAGGGGGGGGGGGAAACAAAGGGTTTGTCTGTCTGTGTGATGCTTTTGCTGGGAACAGATCAGGAATGCAGCCTTCCATCTCCTGTTAAGTTAGTAAGTAAGTTAGCTAGCTACAAATGCGTTAGATTTCCTTTTGTTTAATGGTTGGTAAAAATAAGCTGTGCTAGATGGAATGTATATTCCTGTTTTTGTGTCTTTTTGTAACTTAAGGTTTTGCCTAGAGGGATTCTTTGTGTTTTGAATCTGATTACCCTGTGAGGTATTTGCCATCCTGATTTTACAGAGGTGATTCTTTTACATTTCTTTAATTAAAATTCTTCTTTTAAGAACTGATTGCTTTTTCATTGTTCTTAAGACCCAAGGGTTTGAGTCTGTGTTCACCTGTACAAATTGGTGAGGATTCTTATAAAATCTTCCCCAGGAAAGGGCGTGTACAGCTTGGGGGGATATTTTGCGGGAAGATGTCTCCAAGTGGGCTCTTTCCATGTTTTTTGTTTAACGTGCTTGGTGGTGGCAGCATACTGTTCAAGAACAAGGCAAAGTTTGTACTTTGGGGAAGTTTTTAACCTAAGCTGGTAAGAATAAGCTTAGGGGACTTTCATGCAGGTCCCCACATCTGTACCCTAGAGTTCAGAGTGGGGAAGGAAACTTGACACCTGTATAAGCACCAATGTGTACCAGAGCTGTGCCAAGAGTGTTCTGGGCTCGAAGACTCAAACCTGAGTGCCCCTTCCCCACCCACATTCTCTTCCTCAGTCCATGGGGCTAGGGCCCCATGAGGAAAGTAAAGAGCAAATAGCAAAAAAGTTGTGGGACTTTTATGGGATCCTAACCAGCCTTGGGCTTGGTTCCACTGGAACCATTTGAACCCCCTTCACACAGCCCTGGTGTCCACACTCAGTAATATATTCAAATTGACAAAACTTTTGTGTGCAGACAAGCCATAAGTCTAATTGAAAGCTTTAGCTTTTGATTAGCTTTTGGAAATAGGCTCCCTAGGTCACTTAGTTCATTTTGAAAAGTTAATCTTCATTTTATGTGATTAAGGTTGAGTATTCTAAATCAGACACTTTCACTTGTGACCTAACTTGTGATGTCCAGAGAGTTAATTCTTGTAATAATACCACCATCACCACATATGCATTTATGGGGCCTTCCATCTAAAGACTGAAGCCTCACTGCACTCAAGTGAAATACTTCCACTGTAGTGTGAGGAGAAACTGAGCCACGGAGAAGTTATGTGACTTGCACAAACACATACAGCAAGTCCTTGGCAAGGTCACAAATTGAAACCTAAACTGTTGAGTTGCAGGCCTGTATTTTAAAATCACTCTGCCATGTGCTCAAGACAACAATGATAAAACTGTTCCTTATCACATTTTTGACACTCCAAACAACACAGAGAGCAAAGACATCAGGGAAACAGAGAGCTGAATGATATCCTCTGAGTGAAAACTAAGTTATCATTACAAGATAAATAATATTGGCTTTCTATAAAATAGACATCAAGGTCTAAACCAGCGATCGGCAACCTTTGGCATGCAGCCCACCAGGGAAAGACCCCTGGTGGGCCGGGCTGGTTTGTTTACTTTCCATGTCTGCAGGTTCAGCCAATCGTGGCTCCCAATGGAGGCTGCGGGAAGCAGCGGCCAGCACATCCCTCGGCCCGCACCGCTTTCTGCGGCCCCCATTCACCTGGGACAGCGAACCGCAGCCATTGGGAGCCAGATTGGCCGAACCTGCGGACACAACAAGTAAACAAACCGGCCCGGCCTGGTGGGCCACGTGCCAAAGGTTGCCAATCCCTGGTGTAAACTATGTAGATACATATATAGAAAAACACTCTGCATCCATGCAGGGCTGCCCATAACCTGGCCTAAAGTACTTTTAAAACTGTAGCCAGGTGAAAAGAAGTGGTAAAAAAGCAGACAGCATGAAAATAATACAGAATAAAGAGGAACACAGAGGATTATATAACCTTTTCCTTTGGCTAAATATTTTTCTTTGATTCTATTAAAGGACTTAATACCTAATCCCGCACATAAAAACACTTGATAGGTTTGAACCAAAAGCCTGCATCCGAATATCATAAACTTTGGTTAGATAGAAATTCTGATCCAGATCTAAGCTTTAAGGCTTGGGCCCATCTCTACACAAGAGAACTGAGACAAAAAGATCCAAAAGTTGTATTCAGAATACATGTCTGCATTGAATATTTACAGGTGGATGACTAATATCCTCCAAATAACCCCAAATCATGGCTACATATAGCAAGTCTCATGTTATTCCAGAAAACGTCTCAAAGAAAAATCAAACACAAAAATAGAGCTCAAGAAACTACATCATTCAGACTCATCCATGGCTTTGTACAACAGTCCATAGCTGTCAAGGCTGAATCCCCTCTCTGTCACTCTGAATGCAGGTGGGAGCCACAAGGATTCTAAGCATTAATACTTGCATTAATACTTATACAGGCTTGTATAAACTCCCAAGGTTATAGCTTTTCTCTGACTGTGGCTTGGTAAATGCTGCCACCACCCAAATGCAAAAAACTCCTTTGAACCCAGGAAGGAACACTTGGGAATTCCTCCCTGTGGGGAACCCTCAAGCCCTTTTACCCCCCTCTGGGGAAGAGATGAGAAAGAAAAAAAGGAAATTAACTGTGACTACCAGCTAATCAAACATTCACAACCTCTTAGGACTCCAAAAATCCAATCCTGTTTTTTTAAAAAGGTAAATTTTATTAGAAACAAAAAGAAAGAAAATACATCTGAAACTTAGACTTTTACTAGATTTTAAAAGAGCAATTTAACTTTCTTGGGGGTTCAGCTTAAAGATCACAAGCAAACAAAAGCATCTGGGGTTAGCACAGTGGAGTCCACAAGCCAATAAGAAATAAAAGAAATAACCCTAATCATGTCTTGTTAGACATTCCCTAATTTTACTTACATATATCTGATGCTTCAGATAAGTAGGTTTGAGGTATGAATTGATAATATATAATCATACCTGGCTTAAAGCTGCTTACAGTTTTGCTGCTCCATGCCCCTGCAGCCCAGAGAGTCCAACAGAGAAAGGGACACATTTCTTTTCCAATTTTAAAAAGTTCTACCTTCCCATTGGCTCTTTTGGTCCGGTGCCTACTTCTTTTTCTTTACCTGGGGGACTTTTAATCCTTTACAGGTAAAGCAAGTAGAGAACAGCTACCAAGAGGGATTTTACAGCTAACTGGCTGGTTGGGTGTCCATAAAAAGGAGCTATCCCCTACTTCATTTATCACAATAGCTCATGCATGTGATAAAGCCAGACAGCAGCAGTAGTCCTTGGAGGTATTTTGGCACTCTCTGGTATTCTGGCCGAGTTGTAGGGGCACCTATATATCATATATTTTCCTCTCCTTTTGCTGGGTCAGCTCCATTGGCTGCTGTTAAGTTATAGTCAAAAGTCCAGTCATAGACTCACCAAAACTTTCCCCCCGCTAATCTCCACTGGGGTTGAGGAGCATCAGTGCTGCTGGCAGCACTAGGATTTCTGGTAGATGAGCTCCAGTTGCTATTTGCCTTTCACAAGGCCTCAGGGAAGACCCTTTGCACCCTCTTCCCTTCTCTGTACACCACACAGGGATATCCTTCTTCAAAACAGGTGAAATAAAAAATAACCAAAACCCCGCCAAATCCAACTGTTTTCCATCCCTTATGACCACCACTCTCTCAGGACTGGCATGTTTATTGTAAATAAAGCCTTCATGTCAGAAAGTTGACTTCTGAAATCTAGATGGAGAATACCATCATCGATCTACTGTTTGTTGCCTAGGCAGTGTAATGGGAATATTATGGATATGTTGTCTGAAGAATATATTGCATGCTTTATGACACGCACAGTTGCCTGTCTATAGTATCTTTTTTCCTTTGTGTCTTTGTTTTGACAGTTTTTCAAAAACCGGTTGGCACCAAATTGTGCACATTTACATTTTTTGGTCAATGCTCTGATGAATTTTCTCTAAATTGCTGACTTACTTCACAGCTATAACATTAAATATGAAAAGTAAAACAAAGACAAAATATATAGTATGACAGAGTTCACAAGTTTTTCATGCCAGTAACAGGCCAAAAATCCAAGTTTTTCTCCTTTAAAAAATTGTCTGCTCTAATCACTGTGGAGCTTTTACTTATTCAAAAAGCTATTCCCTAGATAGTTGTTATTCAACTTATTGGTTAGCTCTGTTGTATAAACAGTTTAAAATCACTAGTATTAGATTCATGAAAGGGCTGAAAGTTCTAAGAAAGGTGTTAGGGAGGGCAGGGATCATGTAAAGTATTATTTAGTAAACACAGCAGGACTTACAAATATTTAACCTAGAACGGAATCTTTCACCATGTTAAATCATCTAAAAAGGAGTTGTTTGAAAGCACAGAGCATTGCTATTCTTTTCTCACACAATATTCATAAAGAAGTGCCACCAATGCATAGCACAAGTTAATAAAGCATGTCTGAATATCAGAACACACAGTTCTGCTTTAACAAAGTCCAGAATAGCATGCCATTAAAAACAAACAAACAAAACACCTCTGTTCACATTAATGAAATGTGATAGAGAGATACTGGGCTTCAGTGTCAAAGTCATAGCTATATCTCCAACAGAATTAAAAGTAGATAAGTCAAATACATTTCTATAGAACTAGGATTTCCTTTTCTAAAATTAGACATGATTTTCAGCCCAGACCCTTGGAAAGGAAAACAGAACACCTTTGTTAGTCAACCTCTGAGTAACATTTAAAATACAGGTTTCTGATCCATTTTAAAACTTAAATATTGTTGTCTTTCTGCTGCATGGTAGTAGATATCAGAACCTTGCAGTCAGCATCCCATTGGAGGAATAATTCTGGGGAATCTGGATGTATTCTTGGTGTACCTCATTTTATTTACACTATACATATACTAGTCCTGGAACACAGGTGGTCACAAATAGCACTCATGTAAATCCCTTATTTGAGAGTTCTCAGCCCTAACACTAACTTACGGATCTTAGGGAGCAACTCTGCCTCTAGGGTGGTCTCTAGTTGGAGAGATTAAAACAGAGAGCAAACTTCCTGATGCTTGCCACAGCTCCCACAAAGAAACTAAATCAGAAAGTCAACACCAATACAGCATTTCTTCCAAGACTAAAGGCTTGCTCACACTTCAAGGCTTTGTCTACACTATCAAGTTTTGTTGCCAAAAAATTGCTTTTTAACAACAAAACAGTGAAAGCATACACACTGCATTGAAACTTTTTTGGGGAAAAATGCCTGGTTTCAGATTCTCTTCGTCCCTACAAGAGACTTTTTTTCTTTCCCCCTCCCTTTCTTGTCAACAAAGAGCCAGTGTAGACACTACTGTTTGTTTTGTCAACAGAACTGGCTTCCATCAGTATCCCACAATGCCTGCCCTGATCACTCTGCTCAGTGTTTGGATCTCTGCTGCCCTGCAGTCATGTGCCCCTCCTCTTTCAAAGCTGCAGGAAGTATCTGACAGCTGAGTGTGCTGCTCAATTTGGGGAACAAAGAGCAAATCATTGGAATGCTCCTTTTCTGCCCTGCACTAGGAACACAGCAGCAGGCAGACTGCTGTCGCAGGGACATGGGAGAGGAAAGACTTCTATGCTGCTTTGACTCAGCACAGAGCGCTCACAGAGCTACTCGTGATGCCACTCCCAGCAGCAGAGGAGACTGTGGGAGAACTGGACAATCCTCCCGAGATGTGCATCGATCAGCTCTGCCTTCCCACAACACTGCATTGTGGGATACATTCCCACGGTGCATTGCTCACACTGTCTATGATGGTGCCCACAATTTGGACATGATCTGTCAACAGAGGGAGCAAGTGTGAACACCCTTTGGCGATTTTTGTTTTATCAACTTTTGGTGTCAACATAAGATTTGTTGACAAAACTTGGTAGTGTAGACAAAGCCTAAGAAAAGTAATGATAAGACTAATAGCGCTGTCTAATGAACACTTCATAATAATGCATAATTAATCCCTTTAATTTATCATTAAGTAATTTAAGATCATAATAAATTAATATTTAATAAAGCTATTTTGATTATTAAAAGTATGTTTGTAGTTCTGTGAACATCTGTTGTATAATTGGTAATATAGAAGCCCTATAGACTGTAACTGAGCTGAGGCCTCTCTTGGGTTAGGCATTCTACACAATAAAGACATTTATTGATCCAAACTGGTTACAAGCTAAACAGGTAACACATACAAAGACTGGCAGGGGAAACAGAAGCAACAAGAAGTCGGGGCAGATCTGGGAAAAGAATCCAGGTCTCCTGATTCCCAGTTCAATGCCCCAACTATCGGACCACATTGCCTTCCCAAAGTTTGCATGTTTGCTTGTTAATGTGTTCTCTTTTCCACAATTCTCCCATTTCTTCTGGATCTCCTGTTTCAATGCTATAAGTTACAGAAAAAAAAATGTTTAGAGGCAGTGAAGTTATTTTCTGTACATGTTACAGGCAGGACATCATCTCTGCTACCAGAAGCTTTAGAAAAGCAAGAGAGTTTAGTTTCTTAAAAGGTGAGTGCTTTTTAAAAATGTGCTTTCATTAGAATGGAAATTGAAAGTAGACCAGTGGAAAAAGGTCAACACCACAATTCACAATTAATCCATACATTGACACAAGCTTGTTTAATTGTAATTTGTTACCCTTTCTAACTACTTAGCATCTTCACATAAAGTAAAACAGCTAAAATAAGACTTTTTTGAGTCTAGTGTTTAAAAGCAAAAGGCCTAGGTCTCTAGTTCATATATGTCATAGTGTAACAGTGATGGGAAATCACTATCATTCAACAGCTGTTCTATTCCCTAACTGAGGTGACCTGGTGATCTCAACTAGGGAATGGGTGAACTGGATCAGAAAAATTAAGGACAAGGTCTGAGTCTCCATCCTCTTTCCAAATTAAACCTCTGATGAGGTAGCAAATACAGACTCTTCCTCTCCCAAATACTCTCCAAAGGAAACTGGAACTGAAAGGAGGAAAGGAAGGAAAAGAAAAACTCTAAGTACAAATAGGGAGAGATATTTTATGGTCATTGCAAAAGACCGGGGCATTAGAGCTTCACGGTCCTATTCTTAGTTCTCCCACTGACTTGCTGGATGATCTGGGGTGGGTGGGGGCAGGAAAATCACATTGCCTATCTGTGATTTAGTTTCTCCATATGTATTTGAGAGATAATATTCATAACGATCTTCTCTTGTGTAAGCAGGCATAAGCATTTTAAGATCCTGTGACAAACTTTATTATTACTGCAGAAAAGGACCTGGGGATTACAGTGGATGAGAGGCTGGATATGAGTCAGCAGTGTGCCCTTGTTGCCAAAAAGGCTAATGGCATATTGGGCTGCATTAGTAGGAGCATTGCCAGCAGATCAAGGGAAGTGATTATTCCCCTCTATTCGGCACTGGTGAGGCCATATCTGGAGTATTGCATCCAGTTTTGGGCCCCCCACTATAAAAAGGATGTGGACAAATTGAAGCGAGTCCAGCGGAGGGCAATGAAAATGATTAGGGGACTGGGGCACATGACTTACGAGGAGAGGCTGAGAGAACTGGGCTCATTTAGTCTGCAGAAGAGTGAGGGGGGAATTGATAGCAGCCTTCAACTACCCGAAGGGGGGTTCCAAAGAGGATGGAGGTAGGCTGTTCTCAGTAGTGGCAGATGACAGAACAATGGTCTCAAGTTGCAGTGGGGAAGGTCTAGGTTGGATATTAGGAAACACTATTTCAGTAGGTGGGTGGTGAAGCACTGGAATATGTTACCTAGGGAAGTGGTGGAATCTCCATCCTTAGAGGTTTTCAAGGCCTGGCTTGACAAAGCCCTGGATGGGATGATTTAGTTGGTGTTGGTCCTGCTTTGAGCAGGGGGTTGGACTAGATGACCTTCTGAGGTGTTTTCGAACACTAATATTCTATCTTCTTCTACTCTTATTAAATAGCAGGAAAAGAGTTAAAACAAAAAACTAAAAAAGTTTGCTTACATGATATACTCTCATATGCCAAAATGTTGGCCAGGAACTACTTAGAATTTGGATGTATGACAATTGAACTAAGCAGCTCTACAGTTATCTAGCTGATTACAGATCTTCTGCTACAAGCAAACCTATTACACTCAAGGATTTCCACAGGTCTGAGCCAAGGACCGATAATAAAATAATATGTTTCTTATTTTGTCATTCAAGTTTTTGTTTAACTAATTTACTTTTTCCGGAGGAGGAACTGCTGAAATGGATAATCTGCAGAGATGTAAGTTATAGCTTTTTAGTTAACAGGTTATGTCAAATTTCATTTCACTTTGCTGAGATGAAAACTGTTGCTGATAGCTGCTGCAAGCGACTGCTGGGCAGACTGAAAACACACTGGGCCAATCCCATTACAAAACTCTTTGGCCAGAAATGGAAATAATGTTCTTGCAACAAAATGGAATGATGTGGTGTTGACTTCCATTCATGGAGGGACGGATGAGGACAAGCGGGACAAAGGTGAGATGTGATAAATATACTAAAACAGCAGTTGGTGAGAAGTAGAAAGTTTTTTCTCTCACACTATTTCTTTCTGGAGTCCTGTTAATTTTAGGTTTGGTTGCCACCCTTTTGTTCCATAGCCATCCCGATCAAAACATTAATGGGAGCTATGTAATTCAACCAACTATTCAGATATGAACACTAACTAGCAAATTCTAGATCAGAAATATCCCAGATTTTGACATGCTCAGACCTTATTTTGTGATTCAGACTATGGATAACTTTAAACTGCAAACGCTGAATCAAAGTGAATCAGGGATTTTTATTTGAGCCCATTGCTCTGTATCCTTCAACTTCTCCTCAGAAAAGTTAGTGTCTAAACCTTTCTAACTGCTCAACTGTCATGACAAATTTTACACATCAGATTTGGTATTTCTTAATTATAGCAGGAGCTGGTAGCACTGCCTTTTATTTAAGTTGCCTGACAGTTTCCATTAGAAGATCCAGTTTTCAGTTCATAATTGTGCCAAACTTTTAATGCTTGTGCTGAAATTTTCCACAATAAATGTCTGTCTTGGAATGAACTGGTTTGGAAATGTCACTCAAAATGATTCACTGATTTCTGAAAACCAGCATATTACATTGGTTTGCAATGTTAAAATATTTCTTCAGGCTTTCTTCGAGAAGCTCTACCACACCATGTTCTGGAGCAGCGATTTGGCAGAAGGCTGGTCTTTGGGTAAGGGATGTGGCTTCTGCTGTTCCTGAAAAAAAAAATCCAAATTTAGAAGAAAAAAATATGAGACATAATAATTCTGTATTCAGTCAAGGCTCGCATAGTAAATAAGGCCTGGGGCCACATGTTGAGCAATGGAATAAAATAAAATATATAATAGCTGCTTATTCAGTGAGCACTGTCCATCCTTTGTGCTGATGGGGGCTGGACTACTGTGGGGAAAAAATAGTGAGCAATCATGTAACTAAACCCTCTTTCATCATACATACACAGAAGAGGGATGAAATAAGATCTGGCTCTAGCATTTTGATTCAGTCCATTACAGAGATAGGGTAAGAGCCTGAAGTTCAAGAGTATTCAGAGCTGGAGTTCAGGATTATCTCTATTACTTGTATAGGAGTTCACAGTAAATTGCATAAAAAAAACCCCAACAAAACCTTCACTGAATCTTCCTTTAACAAACATGTTACAAAACCTCCAGAGGTAGATACTTTACAGTGGGTATATTTAACAAACCCTGGGGCTCAATTTTGTTGGCACTGAATTCAGTGGGAGATACGCTACTGGCTTCAGTAACTGCAGAACTGGGTCCTTATTTAACAAGGATGAAATGAGCATTGCTATCATTCTATTAAAATGTTCCATATTGTACTTTAGTATGAGTTAGGAGTTTAATAACAGTGATAAATCTTTAAGGAGATGATATAAATGCTCCTTGTTCTAAGATTTCATAAGAAGTTATGTCTTTTTAATCTGCTTCTAGAATCCATTGCTGAACTACCCTTCACAAACATGTGAGGGCAAAGATCATTGCTGGAAGGAAAAATAATGAGAAACACAATAGCACAAAGGTCACAAAATTCAACTGTGAAATTCTCCTGAATTTGTCTTGGCTAATTAAATTCATCTGCTCTATTCCAGGAAACACTAGAAGTAGGAGAACTGCATCTGAGGCTAGATGAGAAAACCCTTATTTCCCACCCCAATAAATAATGGATGAAACCAAAAATAAATCTTTTTATGCTTTCTGCTAAATACCCAGCTGAAAATCCAATAAAATGAAATATCTTTTAATAATCAAATTGTAATCCACAATTTCATTTCTTTATTTTTCTTTTTTTAAGTTTTAATCTATACATCGTTGGTATAACTTTAAAAAAAATCCCTGGTTTAATCAGTCTCTATTGTAAAATTGTTATAACAAATTTGACAATCCATTAGAGTGTTTCTAGCTATGGTCAGTACCAGATACTTTAGTTGGTTGAGGGAAGGAGAGAAACTTTTATAAAACATCTGTTGAGATTTAAGGTTTTTTTTCTCCCTTTTGGAACCCTAGTCCAATTTGTTTTAATTTGTTAATATAATCTACATGTGTCCCAGGGGATAGAGATAGGTATATTTAAAATAAATAAATATTAAATGCTTCCCTCCTCTCACAGGATTTATGTAGTAATTTGTTTATGGGGTAGTTCCTTCCTAATCTTAGGCATGTTGGTGGTTGGCTTATGTCCTCAAACAGGAGGTTTGATATCCCATGTACATTTTTTATCTTCAATAGTGTAATTCATTGAGGTTATATTTATTATCCATATCAATGTCTAATCCTTTTCTGAAACCCACTTTTGCCTCAGTCATGCCAGCCATTTCCATAGGCTAACTGTGAACTGTGTTCAAAATATAATCTCTTTAATCGGTTTTAAACTTTCAACCTTTTAATTTAATTGGCTGCCATCTTGTTCCTGTATTATGTAAGAGGGTATTTAGGAGCTCCTGACTGACCTTCTCAATACAAGTAATTTCTATATCTCTCATGTCATCTCTTCTTAGTAATGTCTCTGAACAAAGTCCTAATGTTTTTAGTTTTTCCATCATCCTGTCACTTTTCCATGTTTCTGAACATTTCTGTTGCTTTTCTCCAGAGCTTTCCTATTTCCACCATCTTCTTTTGGAGTTTCTTCTGCTGTAAGTTTCATTACCATAAGTGTTATGAAACAACATGTTCACTGTAATAGAGATTTTTGTGATGAAAATAATAAACTAACACCAGAGATCAATGGAGCAATGCTCTCATAATGCTTAGGCCCCCAATCTTGTCAGATGATCCATTTGGGTAGACTCCTATACTTCTGAAGAACTCCAGTGAAGTAAGTGGAGTTCTGTCTAGATCTGTTTTGAAGGGTCAGGGTCAAGCCTGTTGATAGCATAGAATTAATATCACCATTTAATATAAACTGAATTTTATTATGAATCAAAAATTGTGAAAAAATAAATCCTTTGTTGTGCCATAAAAGAAGTTTTTGATACAGCTGTTAATTTGAAAATGACTCAGACTAAAACACTCAAAATAATTCATATTACAATGGTTCATAGTAAGAGCTTACTCTCTTACTATGAAAAGCTCTGAATGGAGCCTACTCTCCTGATACACAGTCCATTACCTTAACTTCAAGGCTATCTTTCCTCTAAATACAACTATGAAAAACTAGAATAAAATATACAATTAAGATTTACTAAGTTTAGGTTACCATTTTGTCTATAAAAATCTCATGCGTCTTTCCTAGCATTCTTTTTGGCCCCTTTATTCTTTATGGTGTATTTTTCCTGGAGTCACTGTCTGTGTTCTTGATCTTGATTGATATAGTTTCAGTTTAATTTTGTGTCTGTCTATTTTCTGCCATGTATCCTCAGTTAACCATTCATTGTGGAGTTTCTTCCTGTATTCCAGTGCTTCTTCACAAGTCTTAGTGAAAGTTTCCTTTCCCATATCCATTTGCCTTCTACTCTACCATTTTCAAGTACCTAACACAATTATAAACTCTTGTTGTGTTGTCATCTGTTTTAGTCTGGTGATGTTATAACATGGGCAGTTCTTTTGTTCAGATCTTTTTTGCTCTTATTTTCAATTTATCTACTACTAATGCATGTTTCAGTCCTACATTTGTTCCTGCTATGTACATCTTCTAAAATTCTTCATTTGCAGTTGTAATGTGAACAATTTAATCAATGTGATGACCTCCAAGTTATCAGATGAACAGTACAATGAAGAAAGATAGTCCATCCTATGACCAGGTTCTTCATTCAACAACAAAAACAAAAAACCCCAAAAACACAATCAGCAAAAATTTCAGTTTTTGTTCCTTTCACAAAGTCCTCATTTTCCCATAGCTACTTCCATGCCAGCGGTAGTGTTCCTTATATTAGTATTCATATTGCCAATTGCTATGAGGAGATCTTTTTTCCAGGACCCTGTCTGTTATATTCTGTAGCTAGTGATAGACTTTTCTTTTTTTTTTCTTGATTATTCAATATTACACTCCAACAAATCAAACTAATGGGCATTTTCTGGAACTTTGATGTAAATAGTACTGTTATAATTACTTCTGAAAATGGTGTCCATTCTCTCAGGTTTTTGGACACCCTCCTTGGTAGTATCAGACCCATGCTGTCCCTGTGTACAACACTGGTGGCATTCAGGAGCCCAGAATATAGTAAGATGTCCAGTTGACAAAGTTATTTGTCCAGATGCCAGCCTTCTCACTTCACTTAGGCATAACATATCTAGTGTTTATCTCTCCATTTATTTTGTTACTTGGATCTATTTTGTCAGGCTTATACATTATCCACACATTTCACATATCAGTTTTGGTTATGGATTTAGGAGTGAGTAAATTCATGAGTGGAGTAGCTTCCTTGCAGATTTTGCCACTTTGCGTTGTCATCTCTTGTCTAGCTCTATCTCAATTGAGTTGAGTTGAACCGAGTTTGTTGATCCGAGTTGTAATGTAGGTTTCCATAATGACATTTTATTCTTATAAAGAAAATGGAAACAGCTGCACAGATTGCTTCAGCACAAAATGACATGGCATACTGTACAATATCATTAGACAGTAATCAGGAAGAAAAACAAACAATAACCGACTAGTTCCAGACAAGAAGGGCAACTTAAAATGACATCTGAACAATTAAATACATGGAGGCAATACTGTAGTTAACTAATGAATGGTGAACTAATGGCCAATCTCCCAGATATAGAGGAAGGAGATTATCTGGATGTCTATCATCACATTAGAAGTAAAGAGGGCCATTAATCTGTTTAAAAAGTGGAAAGACATCAGTACTTACAGCAGACTTGAAAACGACAGTGGACGTTTTGATAAACCTCCTACAAAATATATAAGAAAAGAAAGAAAAAATACCAAACAAGTAGGAAAAAGGACATATTGTGAACCTGCCAAAGAAAGGAGACCTCAGTCAGTTCAAAAACTGGAAGGACATTCAGTTGCTGTCTAGCCCAAGGAAGATATTTACATGCATTATTCTAGGTAGAATAATGAAAGCAGCATTTTCAAGTTTATGACAAGAACAGGCAGGGTTTAGACAGGAGAAATCATGTATAGATCAAATAGCAACACTACGTATCATCATAGAAGTGTTGATCAAACGGCAGTCACCACTTTATATGAATTTTACAGATATCCAAAAACACTGATACAGTGGATAGAACATTTCTATGGAAGCTGCTATGCGACTATGGAATCCCTTAGAAATTTTTGAACATCATTCACAGCTTCTATAAAATGTGACATGCCAGGTAATACGCAATAGTGAATTGACTAAGGACAAGGACGTCTTATGTCACCAGTGATTTTCTTACTTGTAGTGATTGAACAATGGGTCAGATCACAGAACCACCAAGGGGCATTGGACAACAGACATTAAACCAGAAGTTAAAAATCCTTGATTCTGCAGAGGATATCAACTTGCTAGCTCATACCCATAGGAACATGCAAGCCAATATAAATTATTTCCAGGCCAACTCACAATTAGTAAGGTTGAAAATCAACACCCAGGACTTCGATATTGACATAGAAGACCTCACATATTTTGGCAGCATTGTAAGTACAACAGGTGGAACAGATGAAGATGTTAAAGTTAGACAGGTCTTCCTAATTCCAAAGCCAATCTGGGAAAACAGCAATCTTGCCCTCTAAACTAAACTTTGAATAGCTGACACCACTGTAAAATTTGTGTTATGTGACATAAACTTGGATTCAGATCTACAACTTCTATTTAGAAAATAAACTCCAAGTTTTCATAAACAGCAGACTTAGAGGATTTTTTTATCAGATGGTCAGAAAAAAAATCACAAACAAGTAATTCTGGAGAAGGATGAAACAGTAACTGACAGGACAGAAAAGTATACACTGAAAATTGAGATGGTGTAATGGGGTTCAGGCCGTGCCCATGGGCATTCGGTCCCTCTTCAATGACTCAGGGACACTTCAGTCTGGTGAAACACCAGGATTTTTATTCTCAAAAGGTTTCCCACCTCCAGTTCCCAAATACAGTAACTCCTCATTTAACGTTGTCCTGGTTAACGTTGTTTCACTGCTGAACATGCTCGTTTAAAGTTGTGCAGTGCTCCCTTATAACATCGTTTAGCAGCTGCCTGCTTTGTCCACTGCTTGGAGGAAGAGCAGCCCATTGGGGGGCTTGGGACCACGGTGGGCCGTCAGCCCCCCCATCCACTCCCCTAAGTTCCCTGTGCGGTTGCCGCCCAGCAGGCTATCAATTGCCGGGAAGTTCAGGTGTTCCAACCCCCACTGCCCTGTGCTGCTCCTGCCCTCTGCCTTGGTGCTGCTCCAGGGAGCCTCCTGCTTTCTTTGCAGGGGTGCGGGGGGACAGGGGTGCTGATGTCAGGGTGTCCCCTTCCCTCCACTCCTGTACCCCCATCTCCACAGAGCAGTGTGTGTGTGTTTGGATGGGGAATGACACAACAGGGCTTAGGACGGAGGGAGCTCACTGGCTTGTAGCGTGAGAAGCTATATTAACAACAATGTTTTAACCGTTGAGTGTTCAGATGAGTGCTAGTTTAGCATCATTTAGCAGTAAGGCATTCCCTGGGAAATATCCCAACCTCTTCCACCCTCTGACTCCACCACCTTAACCTAGCTTCACAATCAGCATTGCTGTGTACAGTATTAAATTGTTTATTTAAAACTTGTACTGTGTTGGTATATATATTTATTTATTTCTCTGAAACCTAACCCCTCCTATTTACATTAATTCTTATGGGGAAATTGGATTCGCTTAACATCTTTTCGCTTAAAGTAGCATTTTTCAGGAACATAACTACAATGTTAAACGAGGAGTTACTTTATATACATGCTTCACCACTCCTTGGTCTGCAACAGGCCTGGCCAGCAACAGACTAGGAGGGTCCCACTTCCTTCTGTCCCTGTCCTTGTCCTTTCGCCCCTTCTCTGGCTTCCTCCCAGCCTTTATAGCTCTGGGCTAATAAGACTGGCAAGCACATGGCTATTCACTCAGCCCCAATCTATTCCCCTTGATTGGGGCTGAAGTGGCAGGAGCTGATTAAGGGTTTCTCAACCAGTACCCTGCCACAGATGGCTATGACATACATGGAGGAAAAACCCAATTAACATAACAAAATAATCCTTGGACTGGAAGCACCAGGGCAAGAGGTGACAAAGTAGACCAAGCATAACATGGAAATGTGCAAAAAGATCAGAACAGAAAGCTATCAGAACATTATGGGAAGAAGTTAAGACTGCAGCCAGAGACTGTCAAATATGGAAGACAGTGGTGGTAGCCCTAAATCAAATCTGGGTTGTGTGTGTATCTATATAAGCTACAAATTAACTAGTTTTCCAGGAGTTTTACCTAGTATTTTAAACCATTGGAGGTTTTAAATGCCAAGCACAAGTTACTGTATTTTAAAGACTAAGGATCTGATTTTGTTCTCATTGATGCTGAGAAAATTCTCATTTACTTCACAGTGAGTAGAATTGAGCCCGATTATTTCTATCTTGGAAAACATCAGAAACTCATAGAATTGGGTCCTAAATGCTACAACATTTTGGTTGTCAGTAGTCCTTACAAAACCCCTATTAAAATAAACAAGAATTTTGCCTGCATAGGGACTACAAAATTGAACCCTGATCTAGCAATGCTCTTAAGTACCTGTCTAACTTTAAGCATATGAGTAGTCCCAATGAGTCTACTAATGTGCTTACAATTAAGAACAGGAATAAAGTACTTTGCTGGGCAAGGGCTTTGACCATTCAGTTTTCAAAATTGAACTATTTTTTGGGCAAGTAGTTGGCTGAAATATCAAATATCTTCATATTGTACATCTTTTTGTGGCTGTTTAATAATTTAATATAAAATAGTTAAAAAACAACACCACCACTACCTAGCCTTTGAATCATGGCTTATGCTGTTTTATCCAAGTTTTGACCTTGAAGTGTTTTCAACAACTGGTAATTTTTAAATACTGAAATGGGTTCATAACTAACTCATTTACATATATCCTTTACTAAAGTAGCACTACATGGGATACTCACTTTTGACTGCCCAATAAAAGATATAATTTTATAATCCTCTAGATTTATCTCAGTCTAACATGGCACCCATATTTATCACGTAAAAAAACCCTAGAACATTATTTTAGGTAAACCAGACCTAACGGGGGTGGGGGAGAGAAAAGATGGAGGTTTTGATTCCATTTGATGGAAGTATAAAGAGGATTAAAAACAATCACACTCAAAAAGTTCATTCCTAGTCCTTATCTATAGTCTAATATTTTTCCAAAGTTGCTTTGTGTATTCATTAAGATTCATTTGTTTGTTCATTTCTAAATACTCAATTCTTTTTAAATCCCATATTTAAACCATTTTTTTTTAAAAAAGGTCTGATCAAGTTCTGTCAGAATTGAGGTACAGAATTCTTTTCTAACCAATGTCCATATTTCAACTATAAAAAATCCCTATCAATGATACTAGTTCACTGTTTACTTACATTAGCCGTGACAGTTTTCTCAGTTGCAGCTTCCAAATAAAATGCAATTCTTGACACTATCATTTTCAAAGATCATTATGTTATATAAGAAACATGGAACTTGACATTTGTAGTACAGTTTGATGTCAGTGATAGAGCTTTAATGACCTGTTATGACATCTAGAATGTCATCCATCCCTTACATTGTTATGGAAAATGGAAGTTTTGAATGTTATGGGTATGTTGGATTAAATTTCATACCTCTTTTCCCTGTTAGCCATGAAGCCATATTCTTCATATTCAAAAGTATACTGCAAAGGTTATACAATAAAGAGCGCACAGTCTGCATGTTATGGGCATGACAGCAGTGTGACAGGGTGTACAAACCCCTCAGCAGCCAGGCCAACGTTGAGGATCTATGCTGGGAGAGCACCCTTTCCTACCACATCTGAAGGGCATATCTGTCCAGGAAGGAGGACCTAAAAGGCAACAGCCCAGCTCAAGTGGTGGCAGACTGGGGAGGGAACAGGCCTTCAGTCCTTGACTCCTGCGAAGGCCCTGGTGGAATGCCAGAACTGCTCAGATGCCTGCTGACCTCTCTCCTAGGAAAAAGGAGTGTGTCCCGATGCCAAACCAGTCCTTAGAGTAGTAATAGGACTTATCTATGGGCGTTGAACAAGGCTATGGCCTTTCAGTGACTCCCTGAAGGAAGAGAGTCCTACCACCACCTTTATTGAGTTCATTTGAGATGTAATTGTCCTGTTGAACTTTGACAAATACCATAATCCACAGACGTGGGTGGAGGGCTGTCTCTCTTAAAACAAGGCTAAGTTGTTGTGACTGCCTGGATATTGAAGACCAGAATCTGGGTGCCATCGGAGGCCAGCTATGTGAGTCCATCTACACTGGAGCTGGAAGATGTAATATCCACCTCAAGTACTGTTCCAGTACCAGGTTCATGTTTTTTGTTTGCCTATCTGTTTCAGAGGACGTGGGGTGACTTGATCCTGAAGGTCCTGGGCCTGTGGGGAACTGCTGGTCAGAGGGAAGCCCACCCCTCCCATCATATAGGGAGGGGTTGGATGGGTGAAGGTGGTTTGAGGAAACTATCAGGGTTGAGTCATGGGTGGTCCTTTGTGCACTGGTCAGCTACTAAGTTAGAGTCACGAGATGAGTAACAGGAGCAGGCTTGAGCTAGGTGACGATACCAGACCGTCTGGGTCAGGCACCATGTTACAGACAAGGGCAAATAGCGGAACTGGGGAGGAGCCAGGGTCAGAATCTGGAGTCTAGTATCCACAGGCAAGCAAGATCTGGAGTGGAAGCAAGTAGGCAGTCTGCATCATTGTTCAGCCAGCTCCCCAGGATGACTTCCTGATTTATATACCAGTGTGAGCCAATCTGTGGGCTGCTGGAGGTCGGGGGAGCCTTCATGCCCTTCTGGGCAGTACTGCAGTGCCTAGATTCACAGGGTCCTCCAACACAAACCCAGCGTAAACTTCTAATGGCAATGTGGAGGCATCGGGTGCCAGTTCTGGTGACACAGAAGTAAGTACTTGAAGGATTAGGGCCTGTGTTCGCTTTTGACAATGCATTTTTGTTGAGTCTTGTTCATAAACTAAAAAAATACATTTTTCAGCAATCCACATCTCATCCTATACAATACTGCAATCAAATCCTTGTTTTTTTCTGCAAACAGCGAGCAGAAGTGGTCTCGTCAGGTAAACCTGTTATTTCATCATAATGAAGCATCTAATGAGTAATCAAGACAGTAAATTATTCTGGCATTCCAGAGAAGGTTACAAAGTAGATGTAGAGTACACTTGGGTGGGGTTTCCAATTGTTTTTAGTCTTACATTTTGTATCTTAGCTTTTTATTTTTTTGACTTGACTTCATATTTTCTATAATGATAGATTCTCCTCCAACTCAGTGTCTGCAGCACACCCGTATTTTCGGTATGCAACTTCATACTTCCACTTTAATTCTTAAAGTATATAAATCTTTGTTTTAGGTAGATAATATTTTGGGGCCTCTAGCCAAGAGAGTATATACTTAACACTGAAGGTCAATATTATCTTGGAAAATTGTTGGCATTATTTCCATTCCTGCCACTGTTGCAGAATACATCCTTGCAAGCCATGCTTTTGATGGCCAGTAGCAAAGAGCTTGTTTAATTTTAAGTTCGGATATCAGCATTTTCTATGCTCATATAATTCTTTTCATTGATTTTTTTTTAAACGAGCTAATACCTGGGCATGTATTTTAATTCAGCTAGGGTATTAGCAAGTAATCCATAGCAATAAGGCATTTTGTCCCAAAATACCAAACTAATATTGCATGCCATGTAATTTTATGGAGTATTTAATCTCTTTTCTCATTGTTGCCTATTGCACAATGTTGAAGTCCAGTAGAAGGCTTTAACTATTTAAACTGTGAAAGGATTTTTCTTTAAATCATTAGAGAGAAGCATTTTACTACCTCGCTGTTTTTTCTCCCTTTCATTTGCATCAGCTTTGTAAATCACACAGGAGCAATGGAGTCATTTGTGATGAAACATAGGACTTAAAGCAGACCAAATTCCCTGCTTGGATAGATGTGTACACATAACAGCCCTGTGCTAGCTAGTGCACTGAAAATAGTAGTTTGGCTGCAGCAGCATGGGTGGAAGCTCAAGGTATGTACTGAAGACCATAGGAGGAGTTATATTTGGGCTGCAATTCTGAGCCACTGTAACCACACCACTACTTTTAGTGTGCTAGCTTGAGCAGAGCTAGCTTGAGTATGTTTACCTGAGCAGGGAATTATACCTCCAATGGCAGTGTAGACATGCCCTGAGTGACTGCTTGCAATAGAGACTAAATCTGATTGATAGGAGGTGACTTGTGACTTTCCTGTGACTTGTTGAGATCACATTAACTCCCATTGAAGTCCTAGTCCAAATTAAGGTGATCATCATCATCATCAGAGAGGATCCAGCCCTAAATTAGTAGTTGTGCAATTCTGGTATTGGCATTCTGTGGCTGATTGAGATGTCTCCTTTCTAAGGCAAAGTCGCAAAGACATTCTTCCTGAAGCTGTTAGGTAATGGGTTCAAAAAAGATACATCAAGGGAATTATTGAATATATAAATATATCATGCTTGATCTCCTAACACAGGGTGGGTTTCTTCCTAAACTGATTTTTACATCAGCACTCTAACGAATAAAGCCATGGAAGTTTCTGTCCCCTAGAACTACAGAAACTCCTGCTGGCTGTTGACACTGCAAGCCAGTCTCCCCACCAAGCATTTCAGAGAATTGGGATCTGCTGAGTCTCCAGGAGACAGAGCTCATTTGCATAATCCCCCCTCATCACCTGAGCTCTCAAGCTCTATTTATTTTGGCCATCTAAAATTTGCAAACCCTTCCCTTTCTCCCCGCACCCCTTTTGGGAGGGGGGGGAGGTGGCAGGGGGGACAAGGTGGAGTTTCAACCTCTCTGGGTAGAAAACAAATTCTTAATTCCAAAAGTCCACCACAGACAAAATGTTTTGCTTCTTCATGCCAATACCAAGTTTCAACACAAAGTTCTTCTTTTCATAAAAAAAACCAAACAAACTACATGTTACCCAGCTCTCAAATATTTGAATGCTTTTCTGAAGTATTTCCTACATGAGGGACCATTAATTAAAATAGAGAAGTTCCCAGCAGAGAAAGCAACAGAATATTTTTTTCTTCAAGTCAAAGTTTGAGTGGTATCCTGCAGGATGAGAGAGTAGTGTAACTGTATAGAGAGATCCAGTGTTTCAGTCTTGGGTGGAGGCAGATAATCATTTATATACACTATCTCAGAAACTCATTGTAAGGCTGCAGGTTTTAACAAGCAAACCGTTGAATGCTATTCAGTTACTAGGATAACTGAAGCCCTGAAAGCTAACCCTGGAGAATTGGTGTCACGGTGGCATTTCTATATCAGATACTAAATAATAATAAGATAATAAAGACTTTTTTTAGACAGGAAGATTCATACATTTGTTCAGCCATTGGGACACAATGTGAAACTGGCACTGAAAGGACTAGTGAAAAAGCTAGAGAAAGGCCATCTACTGAGGAAGTACCAGCACAGAAGATTTCAGAGTAGCAGCCGTGTTAGTCTGTATTTGCAAAAAGAAAAGGAGTACTTGTGGCACCTTAGAGACTAACAAATTTATTAGAGCATAAGCTTTCGTGAGCTACAGCTCAATTCATCGGATGCATTTGGTGGAAAAAACAGAGGAGAGATTTATATACACACACACACAGAGTAACTTCATGAAAAAACTCGCACAGATACAGACAGACATCAACTTCCTCTCCAAATGCAAACAGATGGACATCATACCGAAAGTACTGAAGGTAAAAAATCCATTACAATCTACATACCACACAGACTATGCTGACAGCTTGTGCCACACACTCTCAAAGAAACTGCGGAACCACCTGATCAACATCCTCTAGAGCAAACAGGGAAAGATTAAGAATGAGCTCTCAAAACTGGATACTCTCATAAACAACCAACCTTCCACACAAACTTCCTCGTGGCTGGACTTTACAAAAACTAGACAAGCCATTTACAAAACACACTTTGCTTCTCTACAAAAGAAAAAGGACACTAAGCTATCTAAACTACTATATGCCACATGGGGCCACAACAATGGTTCCCGTAACCCACCCAGCAATATTGTTAATCTATCCAACTATACTCTTAGCCCAGCAGAAGAATCTGTCCTATCTCGGGGCCTCTCCTTTTTCCCCTCCACCCCCACGAACATGATACAGTTCTGTGGTGACCTAGAATCCTATTTTTGACGTCTCAGATTCAAGGAATATTTCCAACACACCTCTGACCAACATATTAACCCACAGAGACCTTCCTGCCAACACTACAAAAAGAAGGATTCTGGGTGGACTCCTCCTGAAGGTCGAAACAGCAGCCTGGATTTAGATTCATAGATACTAAGGTCAGAAGGGACCATTCTGATCATCTAGTCCGACCTCCTGCACAGCGCAGGCCACAGAATGTCACCCACCCACTCCTATGAAAAACCTCACCCATGTCTGAGCTATTGAAGTCCTTAAATCATGGTTCAAAACTTCAAGGAGCAGAGAAGCCTCCCTCCAGTCAACCATGCCCCATGCTACAGAGGAAGGCAAAAAACCTCCAGGGCCTCTCCAATCTGCCCTGGAGGAAAATTCCTTCCCGACCCCAAATATGGCAATCAGCTAAACCCTGAGCACATGGGCAAGATTCACCAGCCAGATACCCAGGAAAGAATTTTCTATAGTAAATCAGATCCCATCCATCTAATATCCCATCTCAGGGGATTTGGCCTATTTACCCTGAATATTTAAAGATCAATTACTTACCAAAATCCCATTATCCCATCATACCATCTCCTCCATAAACTTATCGAGTAGAATCTTAAAACCAGATAGATCTTTTGCCCCCACTGCTTCCCTTGGAAGGCTATTCCAAAACTTCACTCCTCTGATGGTTAAAAACCTTCGTCTGATTTCAAGTCTAAACTTCCTGGTGGCCAGTTTATACCCATTTGTTCTTGTGTCCACATTGGTGCTGAGCTTAAATAATTCCTCTCCCTCTCCTATATTTATCCCTCTGATATATTTATAGAGAGCAATCATATCTCCCCTCAACCTTCTTTTAGTTAGGCTAAACAAGCCAAGCTCCTTAAGTCTCCTTTCATAAGACAAGTTTTCCATTCCATTCCTCGGATCATCCTAGTAGCCCTTCTCTGTACCTGCTCCAGTTTGAATTCATCCTTTTTAAACATGAGAGACCAGAACTGCACACAGTATTCTAGGTGAGGTCTCACCAGTGCCTTGTATAACGGTACTAAAACCTCCTTATCCCTATTGGAAATGCCTCTCCTGATGCATCCCAAAACCGCATTAACTTCTACATAGACTGCTTCCGCCGACGTGCATGAGCTGAAATTGTGGAAAAGCAGCATCGCTTACCCCATAACCTCAGCCATGCAGAACACAGTGCCATCCACAGCCTCAGAAACAACTCTGACATCATAATCAAAAAGGCTGACAAAGGAGGTGCTGTCGTCATCATGAATAGGTCGGAGTATGAACAAGAGGCTACTAGGCAGCTCTCCAACACCACTTTCTACAAGCCATTACCCTCTGATCCCACTGAGAGTTACCAAAAGAAACTACAGCATTTGCTCAAGAAACTCCCTGAAAAAGCACAAGAACAAATCCGCACAGACACACCCCTGGAGCCCCGACCTGGGGTATTCTATCTGCTACCCAAGATCCATAAACCTGGAAATCCTGGACGCCCCATCATCTCAGGCATTGGCACCCTGACAGCAGGATTGTCTGGCTATGTAGATTCCCTCCTCAGGCCCTTCGTTACCAGCACTCCCAACTATCTTCGAGACACCACCTACTTCCTGAGGAAACTACAGTCCATTGGTGATCTTCCTAAAAACACCATCCTAGCCACTTTGGATGTAGAAGCCCTCTACACCAACATTCCACACAAAGATGGACTACAAGCCGTCAGGAACAGTATCCCCGATACTGTCACGGCTAACCTGGTGGCTGAACTTTGTGACTTTGTCCTGACCCATAACTATTTCACATTTGGTGACAATGTATACCTTCAAATCAGCGGCACTGCGATGGGTACCCGCATGGCCCCACAGTATGCCAACATTTTTATGGCTGACTTAGAACAACGCTTCCTCAGCTCTCGTCCCCTAATTCCCCTACTCTACTTGCACTACATTGATGACATCTTCATCATCTGGACCCATGGAAAAGAAGCTCTTGAGGAATTCCACCACGATTTCAACAATTTCCATCCCACCATCAACCTCAGCCTGGACCAGTCCACACAAGAGATCCACTTCCTGGACACTACGGTGCTAATAAGCGATGGTCACATAAACACCACCCTATATCGGAAACCTACTGACCGCTATTCCTACCTACATGCCTCTAGCTTTCATCCAGATCATACCACTCGATCCATCGTCTACAGCCAAGCGCTACGATATAACCGCATTTGCTCCAACCCCTCAGACAGAGACAAACACCTACAAGATCTCTATCATGCATTCCTACAACTACAATACCCACCTGCTGAAGTGAAGAAACAGATTGACAGAGCCAGAAGATTACCCAGAAGTCACCTACTACAGGACAGGCCCAACAAAGAAAACAACAGAACGCCACTAGCCATCACCTTCAGCCCCCAACTAAAACCTCTCCAACGCATCATCAAGGATCTACAACCTATCCTGAAGGACAACCCATCACTCTCACAGATCTTGGGAGACAGACCAGTTCTTGCTTACAGACAGCCCCCCAATCTGAAGCAAATATTCACCAGCAACCACACACCACACAACAGAACCACTAACCCAGGAACCTATCCTTGCAACAAAGCCCTTTGCCAACTCTGTCCACATATCTATTCAGGGGACACCATCATAGGGCCTAATCACATCAGCCACACTATCAGAGGCTCGTTCACCTGCGCATCTACCAATGTGATATATGCCATTATGTGCCAGCAATGCCCCTCTGCCATGTACATTGGCCAAACTGGACAGTCTCTACGTAAAAGAATGAATGGACACAAATCAGACGTCAAGAATTATAACATTCAAAAACCAGTTGGAGAACACTTCAATCTCTCTGGTCACTCGATCACAGACCTAAGAGTGGCTATACTTCAACAAAAAAGTAAAGAAAAAATTGTTTATGAAATTGTTTATGAAATTGAAAGTATGAATTATCTCTAATTATACAGCATCAAATGGAGTCATTAGGGTATAGTTATTACAATGAATATAAAATCAATTCATAATGGTAGGACAAGTCAGAAAAGTGCTACTACTTTCAGAAATATGAATTATTTAGTCGTCCATAAATTGTTACTTGTACTGTGATCAACTGAGACACATACATCAACAAAAAGAAAAGGGAGTACTTGTGGAACCACATTCAAGTCAAACAAAATCAACTCACCCCCTAATTTAGCATGAGCAGGAAGTTTTCAGTGAGTGCCATTAATTCTGAAGAATCTAAGCATCATTAAAAGGAAAAGTTGCTAACTGCTAAATAAAAGCCCTTCCAAACATAAAAAGGGTAACCAATGCAGTGGTGTCTTCCAAATGTGCAGACAGGCAAAAATAGCGTCTCTCCCGCTGCCCATAGCTATCCCAAGCTGCTGAGGAATGAAAGCTGACCTGTCTTTTCTTTATACTGCTGTCATGGATCCCTGTTGACCGCAATGAAACTGATAATCTGTCACAGTTTCAATCTGTGGAATGAGCAGCAGCTGCAGAAGTCAGAAAGAAAGTCCCCCCACCAAACCTCCAAGACTTGGGAGAAGAGGTAAAAGAATGGAGATGACCACTAGTAACAGGCAGAAAATCAGAGAAGGAGATGTAGTAGAGAGACACCCTCCATCATAGCAAAGATAAGGCTGAGAAAAAGGTAGAATAGCACAGACCCCTCCTTACCAGACAAACGCTCTGATAGCCAGAAGGTGCATGGGTAAGGATGCAGGGGGACAGAGACTAATCCTTCTCCCTTCCAGCAGAGACAGAATTGAGAAGGGTGAGTTTCAGATTTAATAGGCCATCCTCATACTAGCCTGATTCAGCCCTGGGCAGGATCCAGAGGAAGCACCTTGGTAGGAGTCCTAGTACCCATCCCATTTTCCGAGGAGCTCTTAGGCTTCTCCATAACATACGAGGGCACCAACCTTCAGTATCAGGCTGTGGCTAATAGGCTTAATATTATGACCATTAGGTCTGGTAAAAATTATAATCTGTATGAGCAAGTATATGGGTAGGTGTTGAGCCAGGCAGCAGAGAAAAAAATTAATGGGCTATGTGAGAACATGGCACATGTCTGTGTTGGAGTAGGAGAGAAGAGAAGACAGAATATGAGAGGAGATATAGAACATATGTAGGAAAGGGAAAGAGAAAGAACACAGGGATGGAGATAATTCAGAAAAAATATGCACCTTGATGTAGTACAAGGAAAAGGAATGAACCCAGAAAGGGAAAGGTAGAATAGAATAATAAAATAAACTAATAATACAAACAAGCAGAACATAAGAGTAGTTTGGGTTTGTTTTTCCCTCCACCTTTGCCCAAGACACTGACAAAGTAGTCAGTGTCAATACTGTTACTGAAGCATGTAGTTAACCACATCTGGTAGCCCATTTGGTCAATTCCCCTCCCCCTCAAAAAGGGTTACATAAAGCACCCTATATGAGCTATTTATCATATAAGATCAAATGGGTTCTGAAAAGTCTACAGACAGAATCAAAACATTAAAAATTAAAGCAAACAATCCTGTACCTTATTGAAAGCAGGTTTGGGGGGCTTTTTCCCCCTTTTTGCTATATACTGAGTAAATTCTATTGCTAAAGATCTCTATAAAGTTCTATGAATGGCGACTCTTGAAGTTTCATACCCAATGATTCATGTTTTATGTAAGTTTATTTGAATTCACTTTGAAAGCAAGTCTATTTTCTTCTAATCGGCCTAAAAAACGTAGACTTTGTAGACCCAACCCAACTGAAACAAATGGATTGAAAAAGCCTTGATGCAAGTTACAGTGTACTTGATAGTTGTCAGTACAAAGTAAGTTTGAATGCAGAGTTTTTACAAAGCTCAACCACTTTATTTTTGGCTAAATCTTGTAGTCTTAGCTCAGGTAAAACTCCAATTAAATTAATGTATAGGAAAGAAGTCAATAAGAATTTTGTCTGAGCTAGGTGTACAGAATTGGCCCCATAATATTCAGGATTCAGAAAGGCTTTAAAGACTTAGAAACAGGTCAAAAGACCATTTATGAGTCTTAAAGGGGAAAAAAAGATCTCTGTATTGAGAGTTCTTTATAATGGTATCTCTTAATCTGATCTTTCTTTTAAAAAATTCAAAAAGGAAACCATGCTGTTTAGGACAGAAGTGTGACATGAATCCAGTGGAGAATGAAAACTGAACAGAAGAAAAAGAATGGATTTATCTGTTTGGATTTATGTTGTTTTTATATTCTTTGCAGAGAAAGGCACAAAAAAAAAAAAAAGAAAATCCCTCCCTCCTCCCCTCCACACATAAACAAAACGAAAAAGGAGAAAAACTTCCTTGGTATGACAAATCCTGGCTCCTGTCTAGTCTGCTGGAGCACTTAAGGTTAACAATAAATATATCCCATGGGGCAGAGTCTCTTTATTACAGCAGCACCTAAGGGCCCAAGCCAAGACTAGGATCTCATTGAACTATGCCCTCTACAAAACACACATTAAGAGAAACTGCCTGTGCCAAAGAACTTACAATCAAGGCTATGTCTACACTGGGAGTGCTTTGCTGGTATAGGAATACAGTTCTATTATTCAAGCAAACCACTCCTACTGACAGGTTTCAGAGTAGCAGCCATGTTAGTCTGTATTCGCAAAAAGAAAAGGAGTACTTGTGGCACCTTAGAGACTAACAAATTTATTTGAGCATAAGCTTTCGTGAGCTACAGCTCACTTCATTGGATGCATTCATCGGATGGAGTAGGATGCATCCTACTGAGGATGCAGCTAGATGGGCAAAGCTATCCTCTGTACAAGTATTTAGCCACCCCATCAGGAGAAAATAAAAAATATACAGTTAAAAGTGCAGTTTGGTAGTATAGCTGCATCTACACTAGGGGCTTTTGCTATGTAGGTCAGGGATTACAACTTTCCACACCTCTGACCAGCATGGCTATGCCAACAGAGGTCTGTAGGCTAGACTTGGCCTTAACATACAAAACAGAAAAAAGATGAGAGGAGGAACAGAAGCACAAAGAGGTGAAGGTCACACAGCAGGCTGTAGCCATATCTCTTGAATGAAGGCCCTATGCACTAGATCATGGTGTCTTGTTACTTTCAATGGAGCTACACTAATTTGCTAGGGTTGCCAACCCTCCAGGATTGGTCTGGAGTCTCTGGGAATTAAAGATTAATCTTTAATTAAATATTATATTATGTCATGTGATGAAATCTCCAGGAATACATCCAACCAAAATCGGCAACCCTGTAATTTACGCTAGAGGAGGATCTGGCTCATAGCATTTTAGGACCGCTCTCTAAAATTATGTAACTTGTCAGGTCATATCACATAAATAATTGCTGTTATATGAATTTAGATGGAATATATATAGGCCCAAAAGTGTTAACATGACTCTATCACTGTGCAACCTTAAACAGTTTTGAACCAGGCTCAGGATTTGGTATACAGAGACTTCAGCCTGAATAGTACCATGGGGCAAAGACCATTCAAAATATTTTTAACCTTTTATTTAAATATACAGAAGAAAAGGAAAAACAGGAAAAACATTTGAAATGTAATATATTAAGGCTTTCATTTTAATAACATTCTTATTTCCTTTCCCTCTAGCTGGTGAAAGTTTTGAAAAGAACCCCCTTCTCCTACCTATTTAACAATTTTAGATGGTATTAAAAATAATAATTTAAAATTAAAATTAAAAGTAATTGTTTGGTGCGTAGCATAAAAATAAGCAGGCAGTTGAAATGACCTGGAATATTGTTGCTGAAGGCCAGTTCTGTTGCCTAAAAAGCAAAAACAAAACAAATACACACAAATGGAAAGAGGAAAAAAAATAGCGAAGACAGAAAATGCAGCTTCTGTCTCTGATGTTGACTCTCACTTGCAACTTCGCTTTTGGAGAAACAAATTCAGCTCACAGTCTTATCAACTAAGTTGGTCCAATAAAAGATATCACCTCACCTACCTTATATCTCTACTATCCTGGGCCAACATGGTTACGACACTTCATACATTAGAGCTAACATTCCTGGGAAGTGAAAAGTAAGGTAAACTCTTATGTGACTTCAACAGCCCCTGAAAGAAAGTCCCCGGGATTCCCAAATGAGAAAACAAAATACATCAAAGAAAGTGATACAGATTTAGAATATACTGAATTGTAGTGTAAGTGCATTGGAAAAGTTTCATATTTCAGTAGCACAATAGCAAGAAATTAGAAGGGAAAAAAAAGGAAAAAACTATTCACAAATCTATTGTCATGTTCTACAATAGCTTAGCTGAACGCCAAGCAGACCAGAATGCTCTGCCTTTGACTGCAAACAGTATTTAGATGTGAATGATGAAATGTCAGGATGTTGCCAGTGAGTTTATTATTAATAGTAGAAATGTTCTAACACAGTCTGATTCTCTCAGATTGGTGACTTGAGAAACATTATTGATAAGGAAAATGCCAGTGAGGCTAGGTACGACAGGGTAGAGTTCAAGGAAAAGTGCTCTACTGTCTAGCCTTCATCTTAGGTAAAAATTGCTGCTAAAGAGAGCAAACTAAGGCGGGGATGGGGGGAGGAGACAAAATAATTTGTCCAGTATTCTTCAAAACATTCCATTATAGTAAAATAATTATTGCAGGCTCATACTAACAGATGCTCAGGCATAAACTAAATGTTGTGTTTGCTGTTCAATGTGCATCTTAAATCTATAATTATGATTGGCCAGATTCTGTAGTAATTTATTTACACCCCAGGCAGCTACATTAGATTCAAAATGGTTGTGCCCCGTGTACTTCCATGGAGAATTTTGCAAGATGTTCCTAAACAACAACGTATTCATTAAGTGTCAGTTTACCAACTTACAGTACCAAGCAAATGAAATGCACATTCCCGAGTTGTCTTGACATAACAGAGGGAGCTGTTGGCTGAACATTTTCCAGAACACTACTGAATTAAGGTTTGATTTTGTTAGGAGGAGATGCCATCTGAGGTGTGCATTATTTCTATATTTAGGTTCAGGCAGGGAGACAAGAGCTCTTGGACTGTGCCTTTCCAGCAGATTTTATAAGTCAAAAGGACAGTTAGACACTCAAATGCCCCACAACCATCAGTGGAAGTTGGGTGAGGAATTCTCATTTGTGCTTTTGAAAAATCTCCCACTCAGATGTAAACTATATTGTATATATAAAAAGAATAGAGCCCAGTGATATTTTTGCAATTTTATGCAGCACATATGCACTGACTCACCAAGAAGTGAGTGTATTTTCTATATCAAGAAACACAAGGAATTAGAGTTCAGTTGCTCCATAAGTAGCAACGCTCTCTGTGTTAAGAAAAATATTGCAATCCTTAGCTACAATAATGTTAGCAATAGATCTACAAACCAACTTCTTTTTCTTAATAAGCCCATTCAAGTTTTGATGTTACGTTTTTATAATCTGGGATGTATATTGTACCTTCGGCTTGATGATTATTTGCTGCCTACTTTCCTGATATAATCATGCAGTGTAAACATAATCTTAGTAGCATAAGGGAAACAGTTACTTTTCTCACCAAGCTGCATAAGCACCATCTGTCCATGTTAATTTTCCCCCCCCTTTAAAAAAAAAGACAGACATTTGTAGTGTCTGTGACAAAGGGGAAAAAATCTTCTGTTCCAATATTCAGCAACTTAAATGAAACACTTGAACAATTTTTAACTACTATTGTTGCAGTTACTACTTAAGATTACTATAAATGAAAAAGACATTGAGTGTGGCCAACTTATTTTTTTCCAGTTTATTTATAGTACTTGGTGTGCCATAACTTTGACTCTTCCTCCAATTTATTTTCCCTTGTCTTTGTGCAGGTGTTTTACAAAGCAAGGGGAAGGAGGGAGAATCACACTTCAGGGAAGTGTGCTGAAAGCTTCAAAAATGGTAGTGGAGTTCAGGTCAAATGTAGTACGTGGAAAAAGCAAACAAACCCACAACATTTTGCCTTTTTCAAAAGTGACTAGACTTCATATTGACTATGCTCCTTTAAAATGATGAAGTAACAGAAATGAGGACCTTGTGGATGGACAAACTTTATATTATTTATTTAATTGCAATACCAAATTGTTATCATTAACATAAAAATCCTAAAGTAAGTAATCCAACAAAAAGCTTAATCTAATGCTGTTTTCTCTTTCTTCATTACAGGTGCAGTGTAAGTCTGCCTCTGATACTTTTGCTTTGATTCACTCTATTAGACCTGAGCAGTAAAAGCCAATATCCATGGAACTTCACTAAAAGTTTATTACAAATTAAAGAGAAAGGAACACTGTATGTTGTTCATGTACTACACCATGACCACTGCTAGCCTCCTTGCTTTGACACTTCACAGTAAAGATAAGATCTCACAAGGAGGGAAAAAATAGCAAAAGCTATAGCAATGCATCACTACTAATGGACCCTAATTTAAAGACCCATTTCTCCCTAATTTTTATTTGGCTTTTTCTTTTTAATTTCTTCTCACAAAACACCTTGACCTTTTAGGAACAGTTTTCAGACAGCCTGATTTATTTCTTCTCATTTAAAAAGGTGAAGTGACTTATCAAAACAAACAGTGAACTGAAGCTGCACTGTAACAAAGGTAAGATAAAATTTATGGGCAAGTGATAATAAGCTGGAGGGATTTTTTCCCATCCTATTTTATTATGCCTGCAAAGATTAATTGAAGATTGGAATCTCTGGTTTTACCAATTTCTAGATGAAAGAAATCACTGGGTGTTTACTGCAGGTGTTAAAATAATGTTGAATGATGACTGATGGGCACTTGCCATTGGATTTACCAGATGGACTACAGTGAGGCACCATTATATGGTCAGAGCCTTTGCCTGGAGAACAGCCCATAAAAGTCATGTGTCATGGTGACTTTCATGAGTGGTAGAGGTCAAAGAATCATTGATCACATTTTGGGACTTAGGTCTGCAATAATCCTTTCCATTCCTGGTTGTGGGCAGGATTGTTATTTTTGTTGTCATATATGGCTCCCACTGCTCCTTGCTGAATTTTGTTATGTTTGGGGTTGTCACTAAAGAAAAGGGACCGTTTCAGAATAATTTGGTGTATGGGTGCAAGCATCTTTGCATACATGTTCTGCTCATATGGAGCTGCTGGTAAGAGTAGAAGCTATTCATGAGAAATGCCTACATTCCTCTATATAGGCCAAGGTCTGCCCGCAGCTGAAGGTACAAAAGTAGATAGAGGATGTAAAGAAAGCAGAAACAGGTGGTGACACTTAAAATGGGAGTGAAGAGTGTAGACAGGTGATTGGAATGGAATGATTTAGTTGGAAAGAGGTTGAAAGCCATGTCCTAATCGTGGAGATAAAGCAGAGTAAGATATGACACTGGGAGGAAAGCAAACAGGCTATTCTTCAGATGCAGATAGGAGAGTCTGGAGGCAAAGGCACACTATAACAGGGTTTAAGAGAACTGGATAAATTCATGGAGGCGAAGTCCATTAATGCTATTAGCTAGGATGGGTAAGGAATAGTGTTCCTACCCTCTGTTTGTCAGAGGGTGGAGATGGATGACAGGAGAGAGATCATTGATCATTACCTGTTCACTCCCTCTGGGGCACCTGGCATTGGTCACTGTCGGTAGACAGGATACTGGGCTGGATGGACTTTTGGTCTGACTCCATATGGCCATTCTTATGTTTCAAATAAGTGGATAGAACTTCAGGTGGCAACCAGAGTGGGAAAAGGAAGAAACTACCATAGGCACTGCAGAATCAGAAGCCAACTCTTCAATTTTTTGGGTTATGAGGAAGCACAAAAGGTCAGACATTCCACTGTTTTTATTGCCTGGATTGTAAATTGTTCCAGCTATGTGTTATTGGAACTTGTGTTTTCCCTTCCTCTGGCAAGATCAATCTTTCTCTTCCAAACAGCACACAACCTCTGGTCAGAATTGCCTGGGATCTTCCCATTCCATGGTGACAACACTCCTTCACCCAGATCTATAGTGAGGCAAACATATGTGAATGGTCAGGTTCCAGTACTGTGAAGGCATAGCCGTATACCAAAGGAGGCAGCATATAACAGAGTGGGCTATTGAGTTTGGTATTTTTGCATTGTTTAAATCCTAAAAAAGATTTCTTTTTGATTTCCATTTACTCTCTCCCATTCCGATAACATTTTCTATAATCCAAATTTTAATGTCTCAGTTTCTTGAGTGTTGGAAATCTTGTGGTGACTTAAGGAGTTTTTGGGGGATGTTTTACCTACAACAATGAACAACACTACACTAGTAATAAATAGATATAATCATTTTTAGGTTGAATTCAAAGCAATGAACATTAGGTTTGGCAAAGATAGCCTCAGTGATTTTAGACGAGGTTTCCACCATGCAAAAGTCACTGTGTTTCTCGGTGAGGTGCTCACACCAAAACCATCAGATATTAAGCTCCTCAGGACAACGACCATTCCTTCTATCTGGTTTATACCACACCTAGGACAAATTATAATTTGACAATCAGTGTGTTTTGAAGTGGTTTAAGAGAGGGTAGTGTTTCAGCAACATGTCCTACACTGAGACACAGTGTAGGGTAATCTTTCCCACCTCCCATTCCCCCACAAAATTGATCCCAACCACAGCAGCAAAGCCTTGGTTATATCCTGCAGATGACGACTCCCTAGGAAAAGTAGCAAGATGACAGAAATCCTTCATAGCTTATCACTAAGAATAAAACCATAATTGCTATCTACATGATTTCATAACTGTGGGACATTGTACATGCTCATCTTTAACACCATTATAGGATCCATATCATTTCTAAATCGCAGAAGGAAGAGCTTGCAGCAACCTTTTTATTTGTGACCTAAACCTACAACTTCCTTCTCACTTTCACATTGACCAGAAGCTAGATAAATAATTGATTTAATGTCCATTGCAAGTATGTTGGCTATTATTAGCATACATTTATGTCTACATACTTTATTATCCTCTCAGTGAATCTTTTAGTGTTTGTGGGCAGGAGAGGATTGGCATGTTATCAAAAGATTTGTTTGTTTGTTCTTTTCTGGCAAACTCTTCCTATTGATACATTTGGGGAAAAGTGCTCTCTAAAACTGCTGGGCCAGACTCTCAATTAGTGTAAATGAGCAGAGCGTCACTGAAGTCTCTTCTTATTTGTCTGTACTGTGGTAGTGCCTAGGAGCCCCAGTAATGGATGAAGAAAGCATTGGACTCTAGGCCACCTGCAAACACAGGAAAAAGAGACAGTCCCTGCCCTAAGAGATTAGAATATCTGTAATGGAATGTGCTGATGTTTACTAGCTGAGGATCTGGCATATTTGTTCTATATTTTTAAAATTATATATATTTTAACTACAGCAACCTTACCACATGTTTTCAGGGAGTTTTGTTATAGTCTAATTGTATCTTCGACACCCTTTAAATGTAAAGTAATGGTGTCTCTAGCCGCTATTTATCAGAGGGTGGAGATGGATGGCAGGAGAGAGATCACTTGATCATTACCTATTGGGTCCACTCCCTCTGGGGCACCTGGCATTGGCCACTGTTGGTAGACAGAACACTGGGCTGGATGGACCTTTGGTCTGACCCAGTATGACCATTCTTATGTTAAATGTAGCCACCCTAAAATGTATAGTATATAAACACAAGAAAGACTGGGTGCAACACAGGAACATAAATGTTATGGGGAAGGCTGCAAACACTGATTTTATTTGGGAAAAAACAGCTCTGTTTGAAAAAGTATAACAGATTCAACAAGATAATTAGACTCCTACTCAGGAAGCTATAATGTGGGGATTTCTGTACTCTTTGGCCCTAATCCTGGAATAAGATCTAGATGGGTACACCCGAGCGGCAGGGCTAGAATTTAAGGCAAATGTTCTCTTAATTTTGTCTTCTTGGTGGAGATTTTCCAAAGCACAAATGGAAGTAAGGCACCTAAACTCATTGATTTCCAATAGGAATTAAGGGCCAAACTGCCATTTATGCCTTTGAAAAGTACAACATGTATGTCGGGAGGGGGGGGGAGATTTTGTGGTTGAACTCCTCTCAGAGACTCTTTCAATTCTGGACACATGAAATATTTGATGCTTTAGAAGAGTGATATCAACTCACTATGAACACTGTGATGGGGAAACTATTCAGAGACATTTAACGGAAATATAACTAAACAGGATTAAAATCAATACCCTTGCTACTAGTGCCTTTATTAGGCAACAATCTCATTACTAGCTCCCTCAACCAGCCTTCTCCCTTGTGAGAGAATAATCTTTATAGCAGCTATCATGATCTCCTTTTGGTGCATTCCCTTCTGCCTATATTAACCTCTGGGTACATGAGGGAGTATAAAACCCACCTAAGGGGACATATTGTGTAGAAAGGGTCTTGAAGAACTGAGTTGCAGGAGGCTTAGTGAGAATGCCCAAGTAGAAGAAAATTACTCCCCCCCCTGCTTTTTAGAGGAGGCAGCAAATTCAGTTAATATTCTTGAAAGGAAGATCTCCACTCATTTTGCATTCAGGACTGACACAGAAAAATATATTGCAACTCAGATCTCAATTAATAAAGTTGCTGCCTGACAAAAATCCATACAAGTAAAGATAATTTCTGTGGGGTACAAATTGCTACTGTAAATAAGGTTATCCAAAAGCGGCAAGCAAATTTCACAGGAGTGTTTATAAGCACCATTAAATACTCCTAACAGCTTTCAGTGTGCTTTGTTTCTTGTGATCTGTATTTTAAAAATGCTTTATTTCAAAAAATGAAAGTTTATTATGAAGACAGCATAAGGAATTAACCTGGGTAGGGATCAATCTAGGGGAAACCCACATATAAGATGCCCTCTCAATGAGCTCTCCCCATCTCCTATTGATGAACTGGGTGGGGGGGGTAGAAACCTCAAATGCAGACTGCATTTGCATCTAGCTTTTCTGCTCACTCCCTGCCCTGTTACCATTAGACTCAGCTACATTTGTGCTAAACCTAAAGGTACTGCGTTCTCTCATTGCACTAGCTGATTGCTAATCATATTGAGCCAACTGCAGAGTATGAGTTTATGTAGTCCAGTCAAGACACAGACACACCATTAGTTCACAGTAACATGATACATTCATACAGAGACATCCTGCATATGGATCATGGAAAAGCACAACTAGAACTGTAAGAAACATCAGTGCATGGGGTGAGATGTCACAGCGGCTGCATCCATAGTCTGTGCAGTAAAAACACTGGTGTATAAAGAGGCAGCCAAACTGAGGCTCTTTACGTTATTGTTGTGAAGAATAGGGGAGGAGTATGGAAGAGTAGACAGACTGAAATGCTTTGTGGAGGAAGGGGAAGGAAATTGAAAAGGTACTTTTACTAATCCTGCCTACCCCAAACCACTACCACAACATCAAAGGCCAAATCTCTAACCATGCTAGGCTAGTATCCTGGTCTGGATTTCAGTGAAGTTTGGAATAATTGAGAAGATCACTAGGCCTACTCATTTCTCACTGTAAATTAATAGTGACTAAAGTGCAGCCTCCAGACAGGAGATTTGTAGCTAGGTCAAAAACAAACAAACAAAAATTGAGATGCTCTTTCTCTGCTACACAATTTCACTCAGAGAACCCATTGTACTATTGGAAACCATTATTGACAATATGTCTTCTCTCTCTCTTTCCAAGCACCAAATCATTCACCGTACCTAGACATAGCGGTTTGTTCTCTTCTCCTCTGTCTCCTCAAACCAAAGCACCATGTGTGTTTTCTTCAAAGCTACAACAAGCCAACATAGCAGCTTTTGCCTCTATGGCTCAAGAAAGCTGTAGTAGTTGCCCTCTGTTTTCCCTAAGTCTGCATGCAGCTTAGGTCCCATTGTGGTGTCTCATAAGGTGCTCTTGCAGGACCTTGACCCCACAGGGGTCAAGATTTACACTCATGCTCAGAGCATAATGAGTATTTCCTATCTTTATTATAAGAGTATTGCCTGCAGGAACTACATGAGGCTACTGTACCAGAACATAATAGAATCATCAAAGTATAGGTCTGGAAGAGACCTTGAGTGATCATCCTGCCCATCCCCCTATACTGAGGCAGGACCAAGTATACCTAGACTATCCCTGAAAGGAGTTTGCCTGACCTATCTTAGGTGTCGGGGTTCCACAGCCTTACTTGATAACCTACTCCAGTAATTAACTAGCCTTATAAAGATTTTCCAAGTATCTAAAATCTCCCTTACTGCAGATTAAGCAGATTGCTTTTTCTCCTGCCTTCAGTGAATGTGGAGAAAAACTGATCCCTGTCCTCTTTATCTGAAGATTTATCAGGTCTCCCCTCTCTTTTGTGCCCACTTTTTAAAACCGTTCCTCAGAGGTCAGGTTTTCTAAACCTTTCATCATTTTTGTTGCTCTTTGCTAGACTCTCCCCAGTTTATCCATATCTTTCCTAAAGTGTGACACACTGCTCCCCCAAACTAGACACACTGCTCCACCTATGTCCCCTCCTGTTTCCAGCAGAGCAGGACAATTGCCTCTCATGATTCATATACAAGACCACCCAGAATGATATTAACCCTTCTTGTAACTCCATCACATTATTGACTCATATTCAATTTGTGATCCACTATGACCCCCAGATGCTTTTCTGCACAATGGCTACCTTTCCAGTTATTCCCATATTGTATTTGTGCACTTGATTTTTACTTTCAAAAGTGAAGTATTTTTCCCCTTGTTTTTACAAGTTTCATCTTAGTGGTTACAATCCAAATCGTCCAATTTGTCAATTGGATTTTGATTTCTAATCCTGTCCTCCACAGTGCTTGCAACCCCTTTCAGCTTGTGGTCAACAGCAAGTTCTATAATCACTCTCCACTCTGTTATCCAATATATTCATGAAAATACTGAATAGTACTGGACCCAGGACAGATCCTGGAAGGATCCCACTAGAGACATTCCCCTTCCCCACCCCCCTGTATGATAGTGGACCATTGTAAACAACTCTGACTATGGTCTTTCAGTTAGTTTTGCACCCACCTTGTAGTATTTTTATCTAAATCACATTTCCATAGTTCATCTCTGAGAATGTCAAAAGCCTTACCACAAATCCCAACATACATCACATCTACTGCTTGCCCCCTAGCCAGTAACCCTATCAAAGAAGTAAATTAGGTAGGTTTGGCATAATTTCTTCTTGACAAATCCACACTGGTGCTTACATACTACCCTGTTATCCACTAGGTGCTTACAAATGGATTGTTTAATATTGTTTTTCCAGTATCTTTCCAGCTATTGAAGTTAGGTGACTGGTCTGTAATACCCCAGGTCATCTTTAATTCCCCTTTTAGAGAGATAGGTGTTAGAGAAAGAGCAGGTTGACCCAGAGGCAGATTTGAGTATGGGCTTCTTTATTGAGATACTTGTTCCCCTCGACCCAATTGTCAAGTAAGCACTGAATTAGTTACAGCACACTCTTTTTATTTAAGTTTGTATGTAAAAATCTACATTTACTACAACACTCCCAAAACCCTTATTGAGTAATATAAATGCCCACACAATGAATATTTATAGCTATATACTGAATATAATTATCCGCACCCCTGATTACTGTTTACAACATTAGCATATTCTACGGTTAACTTTTCCTTTGAAGATACATTTCTTTACAATAATTGCAGCCACAAATTCCCTGGATCATCACTTTGCAGGGAAGGGAGGAAGGGGCTATGACCCCAAGCTTGTTTGTGTAGCTGGGAAAGGAAGGGAGGGGGAGATAACACTGCTTTACCCAAAAGATTCTTCAGATCCCCACATTCCTTATGCAGCTGCAAGCTTATCAATCCCTTAACAAGGAGAAGGGAAGGGAGAGGGGTAGCACTTTATCTATCAAGCTGAGACAGGTGCCTATACTTTATCTATCAAGCTCCTGTCTCCATTCCCTAATGCCATGTCTGCATACCAGTGGTTTCCCAGTTTTCTGCCAAACCCTTACATATCCCAAGGATAGGTATTACATTTTCCCTTTTACAGTCCTATGGGACCTCACCTACCCTCCATGAGTTCTCAAAGATAATTGCTAATGGTTCAAAGATGGCTTCAATTAGTTCCTTAAGTACCTTAGAGTGAATTTCATCAGGCCCTGCCAATTAACTAAATCTTAATGCTATCCTAGACCATTATGACCCCTATTGGGTCATGCACATGTAATGATCAGGATGGCAGCTAAAACTGCTCAAAAGGTGAATTAGGTGTGAAGTAACCAATATTGCCACTGAATAGAAAAAAATTGGACACCCAAACTATCACTATCATCTGGCCAAATGAACAAAATGGAGAGAACATGAGTAGTCCTGACCTTTTCCACCTCTTCCTGAAATATAAAAACTACTACAACATAGTGTCATTACTTACACTTTTAGCATCTGTTATGTTGTAAAGCTGCAGGAACTGTCACCATACAGATGGAATAGGCCTCTGTACTGCTCATCACTTATCTATATAGCCCAAACCCTTCATCACCAGAGAGCTAAAAGATAGTTATTGTAACAAAAGATTATATCATTTGTCTGCAGTAATTTTAAAAAACCTGAACACAATAGAATATGAAAATATTTTTTTTCTAGTAGTGATATATCAGGCATAACTCACTGGTCTGGAAATAAAAAAGTATTAAATTTCCTTAAATATCCCCAGTCCAGTTCTCTAACTCTGATTTGCTCTACCCATTCTCTGTGAATAAAGGCTGGGATTTTCAAAGCCACTATCAGGGAAACCTTTTTGGGTAACTCCGCATACTCAACACACACACAGCCCCTTCTTCAATACAGTGACATTGACCAATCAGGGAACAAAAACTTCTCGTGTGAAAAAGGTGACCAGTCACACAATAGGAACAACAGACGAAACAAAATTATACACAGCAATTAAGTACTGAGCATATTTTAAAATACATAAACAGATTCTGAAGAGGAAAAGGCCATCTGTGAACATATTGTAGAAGGAAAAGTGCGAAAGTTGACTCAATAGTTTGCTATGAATCTTATCCAGCTCTAGTATTATTGTGCTTCTTTCTTTCTAGAATAATCTTTTGCACATGCAGCACCAGCTCCAGAAGAAGAGCACACTAACATTATGACAATCAGATATTTTGATGTTAAATGACAAATACTTCAACATTTGTCCTTTTATTCATATGAAAACATATGCCTAATTAATATCTGTTTGAGAGACCAGATGTGAATGAAAAAAAAAACTTACATCAGCATTTAAAAAAAGAACCCACTCAGAAGGCAGATATAATACACTCAAAGGGCTCTTTCTAAAAAGGACAAATGCTGATTATTTCAATTTGTATTGACAGCTGATCATGCAGCTTTCTAACAATGCTACTTCTCCCGCCCCTTCATTTTATTTCCTAAAAATTAAAATACTCCCAACTGTTTAGAGTTACAAAAGCACATTCAGCAGACTCTGTATCTTTGATGAAATATTTTTAATCTGCTTCTGTAACCCAGAGAATCTTGTAATAAAGAGATTTATAGATATTTATTTTGTACATTCTCAAGGAGACTGTGTGACTAATTGAGAGCTAAATTTTATTGCATTGTATTGGACACTAATTAGGCCTGCTGGGAAAATGTTCCAACTATGTAACATTTATGAGGTAAACTGAACACTTAACACTAGAAGCCAGTACTAGGGTAAAGAAAAAGAGACAGCAAGGGAAAACTCCTACCCCCCACCCAAAAAAAGTCAGAAATGGGGTAGGAGGTTGTATCAAGAAGATTATCATTTAGTTAAATTGGTGTGTGATGGAGTTACAGTCACACAGATTATTTCTCCTCTAAAAAATGGGACGAGAAAATGTCTCAGTGGTGACACAAGTTGCTTCTATAGATTCTGCAGCATCACAATCTTTCACAGAAACTGTACTGTCTACAATGATCACTCCATTGGGATCATCATCATTACTGTCACCTTAACGATGCACTTCCTGTACAACCTCCCTCAAATTGAGAAATTCTTGCCTGCTGGACCTGAACAAACAGCCAGCATTACTTGCCTGAGACCTACTTAAGTTTTGATTGTGATAGGACTATTAACTCAGAACTAGTGCCTGAAGCACCTGTGGTCACTCCACAACCAGTACTGCAGTCTCCCAAGTCCCATTAAGTATACCATACACAGGGGTTTTGGCCAATGGATACATGACACTGAAACTTCTGGACCTGCCTCCATCCCATTACGCTGCAGTGGAAAAAACTACTGAAGACCAGTACAGTATGAGAGCCCCTTTGTGTCACTTTTTTCCCCCTATATAGAGGAAAAGAAGTAGATCTGCTGCTTTTCTGGGATCTTTTTCCCAATGGAAGGAAGGAAAAGATATGCCCAGTGAATTTCCTATAGTAACTTACTGTGGCAGACAGTTGAATCCTTATAGATGAATCAGTACTCTGATCTCTGTAGCTTCACTTACTTTCCTCAGCAACAGTTGATTGAAGAAATAAGCTAATCAGATGGGGGAGGCTGGAGGAGTTAAGGATTGAATTGGCCCATTAGCCTCATAGCTTGATAAAAGGCAGGAAGAAAGGGCTAGTAGGGAAGAGAATAGGGATAATTGCCTCCAGACAGAAGGAGATCCAAGGGAAGAGATCTCTTTTCCTTTTGGGCCCTGATGAACAGAGGCTGAAGGTCACAGAGATTGGAACTGTTGACTTGCACTGTACAGGCACTGGTGGAGGGGACTTAAATTTTACAAGTGAACACTAAAAGAAGAGTGCAATTCTGGGGGTAACCAAGGATGGGGGGGAGCATCAGGTACCCCATCACACTTACCTTCTCTCCATCTGATGCAGACACTTCCCCCCATTGGATGTTAATGGAGGAGAAAAGAAGAGGAAGTGCAATGGCTCCTAGCAAAGCCAAAACTCCATCCTCTCTTGGTTAACAAAAATTTCACATAGAAACCACAGTTGATTAGCGCCGGACTAAAGGGGGAATCCCTTTCTGTGACTTTTTCATGATTTTAAAGAAAGTTTCATCCTAAAATGGGATGAAACATCAAAAAACATTTCACAGAAAAGATTTCAAGAAAAAAAATCCATTTTAGGAGAAGCAAAATGGTTATTTAATTTCCTGGCTGCCCTCAGGCAAGGCTCTTTTAAATTTAATGGACAAGAATCTTCCAACCTGGCTGTTAGAGAAGCAGACAGCTCAGCCACACTGCAACCTTCCAGATCTGGGAGCCAAAGAGGATTTGCCTATTCCCCAAAGTTAGGGGCAACGGAGAGAGGCCCAGGATTCTGATTTGTTTCTATGAACATTTTAATGAATCTCCAATAGATCCAGCAAAACATTTTGTTTTACTGAATAAGCATTTTCCAACAAAGTTAAATTTTGTATGAAATCTAATAAGCTCCATTCTTTACCCAGTCCCCTTCTCCCTTGGCAACAAGATCTCCATTGGAATTTTGGGTTAGTAATGCTTCTTGTTGTCCCTCATGGCTGGTCTACACTGGAAGCTTACATCAGCATAGATACATCTCTCAGGAATGTGAAAAATCTTCACTCCTGAGAAATGTAACTATGCCGGCCTAAGCCCCCAGTATAGACAGTGCTAGGTCAACAGTAGAATTCATCCACTGATCTAGTTATTGCCTCTTGTGGAGGTGGATTAACCACAACAACCGGAGAATCTATCCTATCACTGTAGTGAGTGTCTACCCTGAAGTGATGCAGTATTTTAAGTGTAGACATGCCCTTGACTATAAAGCTAAACTAGCACTTTCCCTCTTCCATCACTATCAGCACTGAGGCTCTAGACAAAGTACTCACTAGTTCCAAACAAATATGCTTCAGTTCTTTTCTTCAAGGCTGCTTTATTTGCTCTGTAACAATCACTATCTGTCTCACAGGACTTGGCCGTCTTACACTAAAGAGGGTATTTCAACTATCTGATACAACCACCTCACTGACTCTTTCAGCCTCTTTCCCAGGCTTATGCAGGGCCCCTCAGTCCAAGGCCCAAATCCTTTTCTGTTTTTCTCTCTGCTCCCTCTGTGCAGAGAAAACACAACCTTGCTGCTTCCCTATACACCTATAGGATTAAACATTAAAATAATTATAAATAGCTAATACATAAATTTTAAAACAATAAAAAACTGTACATGACCTTCTCAGAAGTATCTTACTGATGGAAAATATTATCATCAATTTCAAGGGCAGAAGAGACTATTTTGACCATCTAGTCTGACTTCCTGCATAAAACAGGCATAAAATTCAGTTCATTTTTTTCATTAGGATATCATGTGTAAATTCTGTAACTAGAAGATTAACTATTTAAACATCTGCTTCTAAATTACTTCAATCTATAACTGTTTTTCTTAACTAGTTCTATGTAAGATTAAAATTTAAAAGAAGGTCTTAAACAAAGGAAATGCAAAGTAGTATTTCCTTTTGCAACCCACCCACGTTTTTTAAATTGTTCTTTTTTGATTACTTCACCATTCAAATTGCATATACTAAAAATTGAAATGAACTCTCATTAAAATTATCTTTAAGGTCCCATAGACAGGTCTTATTTAAAATACAAAAGAATTTATTTCAACTGATAAGTCTCCTCACTGGTTTTTCCAATAAAATGTGCACAGCACATAATTCCTGTCAATTGTCAGGTATCAGTCAGATCTTGTCATGATTATGGAGAAGTGGTAGCTGTCCCAAGTTAAGGTTATAACCCTCTTGCCACGATAAAGCCAGTTTTATCTACATTACATTTAGAATGCTCAAAAACAGTCCTTTTTGCTTTACATCTTTCAGTGGATAGAGGAGGAAAGAACCTGATTTTGCTTCATATCAGTTCAGACAGTGGGGAAAAAAAATCAGGGTAATATTTTCAAAAGTGATTAGTTATTTCAGATGCCTAGCTGGGGGCAACTTTAAGTTGCCTGTTAGCTAGTGGATGGCTCAGCACTTTCTGAGAACCAGGCATGAAATCCTTCCCCAGTGAAATCAGTGGGAGATTTACCATTGATTTCAATGGGGCCAAGATGGCAAACATGGATCCTCAAAGAGGCCTCAAACTGGACACCCAGGCACTGAGACACCCAATATTATTAATCACTTTTAAAAGTCTTGGCCTTAATACTTTCTGCCCTCTCCTCCATCTCCCCTTGAAGCTCACACTGACAAAAATTCTTCAAATGGAACTTATTAACAGTGAGATTCATGACGCACATGCTAGAGAAGAAGAATTCATCTCACTATGTCCCCAGAGGCACTGGTTCTGTAGTACTAACAGGAGTAAGAGCAATACACTATTTCTGCCACTAATTTAAGCCGATAGGACTCTGTACAGGTTTCTTAATTCACATTGTATTGATACTGTCTCTGTAACAAGGCAGAGGTTCTCCCCAGTTTGCAAAGTATTTACTGCCACACTCAGTCTCTTTTAGGCAGTTTGATTGTCCAAACATACCAAAACACAACTCTTCAGTTCATCCTGGGGTACAAATGCTCAAAGACATTTCTCATTTACCTTTCAGGCAGGACGGCTCTCTCCCCCCAGCCCAAAGACTTTAGCACTCTTGTTTCCCAACTCTCACTCACTGGACCCCTTCTTCTTCCTTCCCCAGGCCCAGCTGTCCTCTTTTGAAAACTAATTTGGTGCATCTGATATACGATAAGTGTACTGGCCCTTCTCCATCTTAAAGAGCAGGTGTCATCCCATGACTGTTCCCTTACTGGGCAACATGACTTTCAGAAATTGCTTCTACTTCTGCCCAAGATGTATTTATTTTCTGTGTTAAAATTAAATTAATTGTATAATATCTCCCAATGATCACAGGTTCACTGCTTTATCACTGTTAAATACTGTACTTCTGAACTCTGTTTCAAGACCTTTACTCATTTGTATTGTACTGGAACCACTGCCCAGTTAGGTTATTCTGCCATATCTTTTTTTATTGTTTCTAGGTGATCTTATGTTTCTCAATACCACTAAAATTCAAAGTTGATATGGTTAGATGGTATATTATTTAAGAATATTCAAACCTGTAACTTGTACATTCTGGGAAATTCTTCCCTACTATAAACTCAGTGAATTTAATTAAATTGTCCAAAATATGGGTCAGAAATATTTTAGGAAATTATTTTTTCACTCCTATTCAAAATCCAACTTTGCAAAAAGAAAAAATGTACAGAATCATGCAAATGTGTCTTTGAGCCAAAATATTATATACTATCTATAAAGACTAGTTTTACTAATTCAAAACCATATCAACCTTATTTTTTGGCTGTTAGTTGATCTTTTTATCTCTAACACGCTTCTTGGTCTTTCTAATGTGTTACTTGTCCTGAATTGTGAGCTGAGAATGATGCATTTCTTTGTAAAACAGTTGGCTAGGAGCAGTTATATACTCCATGAGCTGTTGAATTTGATGTCAAAGGTCATTAGTGATTCTCTTATTTGAAATGGGTAAGTTAACAGAAAAGACTGCAAGAATCATTTGTAATGTATTTCAAAGCTATAATGTATTTAGGACCATATCTTACCTAGTTATGAAAAAAAATCCACCGCAGAGGAACAGGGGACTCGTGCAACTGTAAGGTGAACCTTGTGGAGTTCCAGCTAACCCTCTCCATTTCTCCCAGGGAAGCGTGCAACTCCTTGATTCAGTGTCATAAATAGAAATAGAAGATTGAATAATAATCATCACTTTGGCCCCAATCCTGCAAACGCTTAAGCATATGCTTAACTTTAAACATGTGAATCCCACTGATCTCAATTTGACTATCTCATATGCACATCAGGATGGATCAGGACTTTTGTTATTAATTTAAAAAAAAGATGGCCTGTGCAAGATCTTTGTATGTACGTACTGTACACACCCACCCACCCTGAAGTATAGAGCCACTAATGATGGCTCCATGATTACTCTACATATGCAAATATTATTGTATATTTGTGACATTCAGGGTCCAAGCACTCCAAGAGGAGAATAGAGCATCTGAACCCCAAAGACTAAGCAATTGAATCAACTGGCTGTATACAATGATATTGTGCTATAAAAATATGTTGAAAAAGGGTTTTTATGAAAGCTTGCAATGTACTGAACTTGATCATTGTGAGATACATATACAGACTATGGTGTAAATATGAAACTATGCTCATGATTTGTACTTCCCCATTCAACTCCACCTCACAACAGGAGGTAATCAATAGGCAGGGGGAAGGGGGCTGCCTCCCCAACCACAGAAGACTAGCTCCAAACATCCACCATTATACAACCCAGGACAAGACAAGTGATTGGCCATTAAAGGGAAGACACTGAAGCAACTTGAAACTGAAAAGAAACCCCCCTGTCTTGGAAAACTAAGAAAGGAGGCTAATTTCCCCTGCCATTTATCACCATAATCTAAGGGGGAGAGGGGACAAACAAGAAAAACCCCACTTGCAAACACTGTTAAAAGGAAAGGGGTTTGAAATGATGGCTATCCAGAACTGAGGGACAACCTCAAAGGCAGTGGGATTGTGAATACTAGATTTCCCCCTCTGGGTTAGGAGGCACACCAGAAAACTCAGCAAAGACAATAGGTGACTTGTATTAGAATAGGGATTTTTATCTAGTGAGGTAGTGTCTTTATATTTATTTTCTGTGTAACTTGTATATGTTTGCTTCCCCTTACTATTTCATCTTTGAGTCTGGGGCTTGTCTATTAAACAAACCTTTCTTCTATTTTTATTCCAAGCAAGTCCCTGTCGCGCAAATTGTATGGAGCGTACATGCCCAGAGTACAGATAACTGGAGAGAAGAATTCACTTCTTTGGAAGTTGACAAAACAGAATGGAAAAGTCCAAGTGTCTGGTAGTTAAGAACTTGGGATAGATGGATTTGGGGAGACTCCAGACTCGAAGGGCTGTTGGGGTTATGCTGCATGGAGTAACTAGGCTGATGGAAGTCAGAGTTAAACCTGTATGCTGGTAGGCTGGCTGTTGGGGTCAAGGCTCTGAGCCATAGGGGCATTAAGGCACCCAAATTTATAAAGAGGCAGTGAGACAACCTCTTAGTGGTCTGGGTGATCCTTAAAAGTCACAATATTTAAATATTATAGTTCCACAAAACGCTAATATGAGTACAGATGGACTCACTAATATGAGTACAGTGTAGCCCCTTGCTCTTTGTGGCAAGCTGATCCTAAATTCTGTGATAAGGCCCTTAGTTTTGAGGCATTCATGTGTAGCTGACTGGAAATTCAGGAAAAAGCTGCAACTTAGTGATTTCAATGACTTCTATTGAATTAAATATGAAAATCAAGTCTATAGTCCATAACGTTAGCCAGTTTGAAACTTCCCTACTTACAAATGTATGGATGGCAGTTTGGAATCCTTCACCAGCCCCTTCAGTGAGATGTAAGCACTTTACTGTATATGGGTGCTTTTTTGAATTGGTGACTGGACATAGCAATATTACCCATTTTAAATATAGGCTGTATCTTGGAAGCCTCTAATAGGCCTAAATCTAGTATTAACTGTATATGTGATCCCACTGTCTTGTTACAGTGTGCTGCTAGCAATCATTCATTCTGCTAGCTATCTCTCCACCACTGCTGAAACCAGTGGCCCAATCCTAGGACAATGATGTGGTGTAGCATGTAAGTAAACATATATGGTATATTTTCCACAATTGACACACTATATTTTAAAGTTTTATCATGATTAATCCCATTGTGTGCAGTTACATTCAAAATCTGGAGTAACTCCAGACTGCACTGGCAATATTTTGGGTTTACCCCACTGTAACAGATCAAAATCTGAACTCATTAAGCCATAGTCCAGGTTTTAGAATATATCCATGACTGCAGTTTGAAATGAATTGTGGGCCTAGGTATGTATGTATCCAAATCCATTTGTAGCAGAATATCATAAAATATCTCAGTTTAATTTATGACCCGACTAGTTGTGCTGCACAAGAGCCTGCTGGAGCATCTGAAATGGGAATTAGTTAGTCAAAACCGCCCCATCCCCGTAATAGCTTGCAGTTACCGGAAATCTATTCAGCAAAACCCTTCAATTAACATAATATTAAAGCAGTTTTCATTTAGCAGAGAATATCAGGGTTAAGACTTGTTTTTGATGATTTTGTCATCAGATGATTCATGTGCTAATTGGTTAGACTTATTCATACTTGACCATTTTAATTGTCTTCAAAACTGCATTGACTGTATAGCAACCCTATCCACAAGAATAGATTATGGTATGTTTCTTGCAGCTCAGCAACTGAAAAGCAGTTTAATATTGTTATAAAAATTAACTAAATTAGTTTCTTTTCAAAATAAATGCACATACATCTGCACCTTCATTTTCCACGTACAGTTGTCCCAACTATACTTGCAAATTAGGGCATCTGAATGCAAATAGGTAGTCAGTGATGTGTGCATTTTCTACTTAGCATATTTAATCACAGTAAATTTAGTCTTCAGATAGAGAGGTGTGGACTTGCAGCTTTAACTATTTGGCTTATGCATTCAACAGAAGCCTTAAAAACCAGTTCTCATTTTATAATCAATGACATTCTCTCCTATCCCATTTGCTATGGAGTCAAAGAATCAAAAGCAAATAAATCTCATGAGTTTGGCATTAGCAAATATACCAGTAAAATGAAGATATTGTTTGGCAATACAGGCACATCTTTTTTGCTGAAGGAAAATTCCAGTTGGTGAGTGACAGATAGGAAAAAAATAGCAAGTTTATTATATGGAGTATGAAGTGAAAAATTAACATAAAATACAACCCAGAGGACACTGCAGGTTAAGAGATTTTACTGTCAAAGCAATTTCTCAAAAGCCAACAATCAATTTCAAACCTCTACAGTTCTTTTAAGTTAGAAGTGTTGCATATCAAAAGTCAAAGTTTCATTCTTTCTTTTTCTGTAGGACCAATCAGAACAAAAGGAAAGAATGCAAGTAGAAGGGAGTCTCCATGTTGGGAAGTAAATCAGGAATATAACTTAAATTACTACCTTTTCTTGAAGAAAAGAAATGCATCTCTATTAGAGATAACCTCTAATCAAAAACTCATATACAAAGATGTATGAACGTCAAAGTTCAAATCTGGATCTTCACTTTTATCCCAGGCCATTGGTAACTCCTAAATAAATAGGCTTGTAGGTACAGCTGATTCAAGGAGGGTAGTTTTTAAAAGACAAGAGTCTCTGGAAGGCCTCATTCATGGCTCCAAAAGAAATAACTATGACAGTATTTAGCTCCAGATAAAGGTACTATGGGTCTACAAGAGGACAGATTTGACTTCTGCTCCTGGATATAGGGAAGCAACTGATCGTGGTCAGCCAATCAACCCCCTTTTTTAAGGGCAACAGCATCCCCAAAGCCTGGTTTTCTCACATTCTCTCATTTCCATCTGCTGGTAGGGGGATTTATTCCAACTAGTCTGAGTAGGTATAGGGAAGGTTGGAGAAGTTAAAACAGTTTCTATGATAAACAGAGAAAACCCCAAGACAAATAAGAATATTTTCTCTGTGGCAATGGAACAGATAACCGTTCAGTTTAGATTCATTCTTCTCATGTCAGATCTATACAGAATTCAGTTAAAAATCCCACTCTGCTCTGAACTCATCTTCTGGCAAACGGAACTGACACGTGTCAGAAAGCATTTTTTGTTGTTGTTCACATTAAAAGCCACATTGACAGTATTACCTTGGCATAACAGAGCACAAGAAGGGAGGAGGGAAAGTTTTCAATTTCTTTGAGTGTGTCCAAGGTGTAGGAAAATGCAAATAGCTGAAGCATCCTTGCAATGGTTAATCCTTTGGTGTCGGTCCTATCTTTCCCAGTGTCCCCCCCACACGTTACTGGCACAGAGAGACCAGGTAAAGGATCCCTCTTAATAGCCCCCCATTTTCTGCAGCAGCATTATGATTTCTCCCATTGTCTAATGCCATGACTATAGATGAACTATATATATATATGTCTTATTAAATACACACACATACACACGTATATTAAATACACACACACACACACGTACGTACGTACGTATATTACCATAACAGCACAGGTTTTATTGTCTTGGGAAATTTCCTCCCCCACTGGCATTTTTAAAGTAAATCTGATTAAAGTGTTTTTCCTCCTTTCTTTGAGAGATAAATACTTCTTTCTTTACAACCAAAGAGTTTAATCTTACTGCATGGCGTGTACTTTGCCTTTGACATTTAGAAGCATAAATGATTGATAACTCAGCATTATTTAGCTGGGAGATTAATCTTTATGTAGATTCAAGAGAAGGAAGAAAGAGACATTCAAATCCCATGTCTTTATACCTGAACTGCTATAAATTAGATATGTCAAAAAAATCAATTTATATTCATGGAAAGAACCTCTATTTTTGTTTAAAAGAATTACCATTAAAAAAAACTCCATATGCCAAACAGTATCCAAATATAAAGTATGTATTTTTTCCAAAAGTTATAATATACACTTCATTAATAAAACGTTTCCTTCAATTTAAAATGAAATTAAAATATAATTCAGTATCCATCAATATTATCTCAGGTAATGTAATGTAGAGATAGTTAATGTATGCTGGCAATGGCACCCACAATGTGTGCGCTGTAACAAAAATAAATTTTAAGTGTACATAATTTAGCAATCCTTCTGATAGGCAATGTAACAGTGTGAAAGAGACTTGGGTCTGTTCCCATGTGCCCTGGAGCACAGTTCCACATTCTTTTAAAAATGTCAGCTTCCCCTTAGGGTATGTCTACACATCTAGCCAGAGGTGTAAATTCCAAATTGAGGAGACATACCTATGCTAGCTCTGATCAAGTTAGTGCAATAAAACAGAGAGCGTAGCCAGGGAGAGGCAAGCAGCAGGATGGGATAGCCACCCAAGTATATACCTAGTGTCTCCAACAGGTACATAGGGCAAGTAGTCCCACCCACTGCTCAAACCACCACAACTACATTCTATTTTTAGCACAGTAGTTCAATGAGAGCTAGCACAGGTATGTCTAACAAAGCTGGAATGTACCACTTCAGTTCAAAGTGTAGACATATGGTCATTGCACCCAATCAGCTCCACATGCCCATTCAGATGGGGCATTGGGGTAATGGACTTGTCCCCTCCCTCTGTTGTCACCCTTTTAGGAGGTGTTAGTACTTTCACCATTTTCTCTTTTATCTCCTCCCGTTGTACACCTATGCAAGAGACAATCAAAATCTGGCCCCCTATATTCCCATAGAAGATAAATATACAACTTCCTGATATCTCTTCTCCAGGATACAGCAATTCTCCTAGGGAGAAAAGATGTGAATTTTCAGGTAAATTACAATGTAAAGATTAGACATTTATTTCTACCAAATCTAAGAGACAGAAGGAATAGTGTGAAATATGCAAAACGAGGGTAACTAAACTCTTTCACTGAGTATGGTACCTTAAAACATAATCACATTAAGTTCCTTTCAAATCACAGTATAGTAAAGAAAAGTTGATGGAAACACAGATTAAAAGAATTTAATTTTCGTATTAAGACTGCAAAAATAAGCTATAGGTGGACAGCAAAACTATGCACATGCTAGGGTAAAAAAACTAATATTAAATTAATGTAGTTATGTTTCTCAGATATATAGCAACAAATATTATTATATTTCCACACAAAGGCAATATTTCCACTAGAAACTGTCATTGTTGTACACAATTTTCTTCTAATAACTACTTTATCAGGCATTTTTTTTGTCCACAAAGTGCATTATTGTAAAAAAAGAAACAAAAAATCCCTTTAAGAAGTGGTACGTAGAATCCTTTTGAAGTATATTTCATCCCTATTTTGTGAAAAGCAATCTCTAAAAATACTGAAACATAAAACATTTATACTGCATCAGAGAATCTCGATGCCTCAGTTTATCTTTTTTTAAACTATACATCAGTTTGGGACAGCCTTACTATAGCACTAACTGTCATCTAATGGGTTAAGAATTTATTGAATTTTACTCTTGGTAAATGCAAGTAATGTGTTCAAACAACTAACAACATAACTGAATATATCTAACCTGTCACTATCTCTAATTAATACAAAAAACCTCTATATTAAAAGAACATTAAAAAGTTGCAAAGTCAAGCACTCAAAAAATTAACAGATGATAAAGTTAAGGTTGCCTGTACACTCTTAATACAGCTCCACAGTGCATATGCATTCTGATGCATTCTTTAAATTACCTGACAATATATTACTTTTTGCAACAGCATTCATTCACTGCACAGCATGGATAGAGTTCACGGGATGAAGAGCCTTTTTTAATCTTCATTATTCAATGTATGGCCTGCATTAATTACTATGCATCATCCAGATCCAGAACAGAATGCAGAATGATTAATTTCATCACGGGCTTTTCAATGACACTCATCACTATAAACTCTTTGCCTCGGTGGTTAGCCAATATTTGGTGTTTTGGTTAGTTATTTCCACTAAAAAAAAAAAAAAGGATAATACCAGTTAGGTCTTTATTTACAGACAATGTACTCAAAGTCTTGTTTTCCTGAACACTGTAGGAACAAACAGGAGGCAGTTCCCAGAGTTGAATTTGGGGACGAGGAAGAAGAGAGACTATTCTTTAGGCAGCCAGGTTGGATATTTTTCTATATCTGATTACTCTATGAAAATCCAATTGTATAATGTCAGTTGTAAATGGTATTTAGAATAATGTTATAATCAGATTAAATCAAAATCACGCTTTTACTCAGAAAGGAAAATGTAATATGAATAAACATCTGAATGAACATCACAGAAATATCACAGATATTTAGAAGATTCTATGTCCATCAGATAATCAGATCATTCAGTTAATACTGTAACTAAGCTTATCTGATTCTAGTAATATTTTACTTCCCATACCCTTCCACAAATAGACATTTCTGAGCTTTGTGCAGAAAATCTGTAATTTTTATGAACACAGTAAGGCACTATGGTGATGAGGAGCAGATAAATACTTAGACAGAAAAGGTCAGTGCCTCAATTCCCCATCTGTAAAATGGGGATATTTCCCTACCTCACAGGAGAGATAAACTCATTAAAGTCTATTAAGTTCTTTGAGAGCTACGGCTGAAAAGCACCGTGCAAATGTTAGATACATCAGATATTTTAGAAGAGGTTACGGTTATTAAATTAAATGTCTTTAGTTCTTACATAAGTTAAATGCCTGTAGAAATTTATTTTGAAAACTGACAACCAATTTTATAATGGATTTTTTTTATTACACAAATGATAAAATTATTCAGTATAATTTTCAAAGTGAACTGCCTAGGTCTCAACTATTTATTATTAATACAGAACAAGAGGGGTGCTTTATCCTGCGTATAATTTTGAGCCAGGAGCATAGCTGCTTTTCCACCTGCCTAGATCAACCTTTCCTCCAACTCAAAGGAGGATTAAGAGAGAGCTTTAAACAAGAGGCCTCTTCTAAAGCCCAGGAGGTTGTGAGAGAGCGTAGGCTGCTTCTCTAGTGGGAGCGTGTCTTGGGGTGGGTTTTTTGAAAGTTAGAGTTTTGAAGAATGGAATTTTACATATTCAATAAAGGGATGCGGAGAAAGAGGCTGCAGCAAAGACAACCCAGCCCCATGCATTCACGTTGTTTTTTTTAACATCAGCTGATTAAAACTGCTGAAGGAGTGGCCACTGAAATCTCAGAACAGAAGCAAAAATTCTTGGATTTAGGTGCATTCTGGCAAGTGCAGTCAATTGAATCAGGCTCTTGGGTAAAGTGACTTTAAAATGCATCTGTAAAAAGAGTGGAAGATATCTATGTTAGAGAGAGAGACAACATTCATAACAATTTGTTTGATTATCGTAGCATGACCAGATATATGGATCACTCAATCCTAGGTAATTTTGTAGCTCAGCCATGAAGGCTAGACAATGACTAACTCAATTAATAAGAGTTAATTCCCTTGATGACTATTTTGTTCAGTGGTTAATCAACACTCTGGCTGACTCAAAGGAATGGTGGAAGGTCTCAGCTTGAGATCTTAGGGGCTCTTCGGGTGGGAAAAATGAAACAAAGAGCTTCACAGGAGTTCAAAGCTTCAGCCCTAATGCTGAAAAGTGGTCAGAAGGAGGCAATGACTGCTGGGGATACACTGCACTTCCACTCCCAGACATTGGTTTGCAGGGGGTAAGTTAGATCTACCTCATCTGTTAGGTAAAACAATGTGTCTAGGTCTTTTGTTGTTTTAATCCCTTTTTCCTTTGTTTGAATAAATAATATCTTGTTTCAAAGAAGCTGTGTTGAGCCACTGCATTTACCTACTGGTCACAGTTGTGAAGGAAAGTCTATAGCAGGAACCAAAAACCCGTTGGATCTTCTGAGTAAATATTGTTGGGGAAAAGGGGATGCTATAACCTGGAGACAGTCTGAGTGTGGGGTGAATTACAGTATTGCCCTCAGTACACTGTTATATGGATGGCATGCTAATGGAGAGACCGAGTGAGGAATCAAAGGTACAGCTCATCCTGAACATCCAATATCATTTGGATGTTATATATTTAAACTTCTGTTCTTCTCCCGAGGTATTTCAAATAACTATTTCACAGATCTCTGAGGGATTATAAGGTGAATTTTTACAATGGATGATGATTGACTTTGAGCAAAAGGATAACTAAAATGAATAACTTAGTACAGTTTTGCAGAGAAGACAAGAAAAAGACATTACACAGAACTTAAAGTGACACCTGATCATCAAAGAAATTATCTGTATTTGACAGAAGATGAGAAAAATATGGCTTAATTGCTAATTCAGATAAAATTAAAGCCAATCAAATCTACAATGCACAATGTAAAGAGGTTCTACAGAAATATATGTGGAGGGTAAGCTATAGTGGTCATCTTGGAAAGTTATTAGCTACCTTAGACAACTAGGCAATCTTAATTTGCTATTTGTTGAAGTGATGCTGCTTAATTCCAAAACCAAAAAAACCCTTACTTTTAAAAACCGGCTTGTTTTGCAGAGTGACAACATATGCTAGCATCTCCCATCATTTACAAAACTCAACCTGTTGAAAGCAATTCAATGGTTAGACAGTTACATCACATTCTATGCATGCAAATAAAGAAATGTAACACCTGATGGCCAAAGGAGGCTGGTGGCAGTCCAGAGTAGTGGTCAAGAGTATGCAGGTGGTCGAGTAGATAAGAACGGTCCTATTGGGTCAGACCAAAGGTCCCAGTATCCTGTTTTCTGACAGTGACCAATGCCAGGTGTATCAGAGGGAATGAACAGAACAGGTAATCATCATGTGATCTGTTGCCGACTCCCAGCTTCTGGCAAACATAAGATAGGGACATCATCCCTGCCCATCCTGGCTAATAGCCATTGATGGACTTATCCTCCATGAACATATCTAGTTCTTTTTTGAACCCTGTTATAGTCTTGACCTTCACAACATCCTCTGGCAAAGAGTTCTAGCAGCTGACTGTGGGTTGCCTGAAGAAATACTTCCTTTTGTTTGTTTTAAACCTGCTGCCTATTAATTTTGTTTGGTGACTGCTACTTCTTTTGTTGGGAGGACAATCAGTATCAGAGGCAGTCTTGGGGAATGCTTGGACTTCTCACAGGGGTCAGTAGCTGGAAAATCAAATCCAAGGGGCTGGGTCAGCAAATTAGGAAGGTGAAGTGAGGCAATGCAACAAAGGAGGGTCAAACAAAGCAACAGGGCAGCAAGGTTAGTTTATGCAAAGGTAATAAGGCAAGGTGGTCTAAAAGGCAATGCTCTACTGCTCAGACAGCTTTCTCTTCCCATTGTGGTCTTTATATAATCCAGGTATTTAATGAGAATGCTGTTTGTCCAGCATTTAGGAGCCTCGCTGCAGTAGGTCCACAGGACTTGGGTGCTAAGGCTGTTGGTCAGGGCAGAGGATTCAGAATGCTATCATGGCATGGAGGCTAGCGATGCCATCTAGAGACCCAGCAGACTGAGGTCCTGATAAGAAAAAAAAAACAGGGAAAAGGAGAAAAAAAGTTATTACAGAAAAATGTACACAACCACTGTCCAGACTGACAGCTGGGCATTCCATTCAATCTCAGAAGAAACCACTACATGTGGAAAGCAGTAAGACCCCCACAGCAGTGCCATGGTCACATATTCTGTAATCGGACAGTTAAAAGCACTGGAGCAATCATTAAGAATTGTTTGCTATACCCAAGTCATCTCACATACATGTTCATACAGGTGGAAAAAGGTAAAACTCTATTTGTCAAGTCAGACAGAGAGAGGAATGAGAGAATTTGTATCTAGGGCAGCAGGATCATCACACACATCAGCATTGTCCAAAGCAACATTCTCAAAAGTTTAATTTAAAGAACACTTCTGAAAATGTTGCTGCACATGCTGTACCACTTAGACACTAATAGCACCTGGATGAACTCACAACATAATCAGCCTGAAATGAGACATGTTAGCAGGCAAGCCCTGGAAAAACTAGCCAGATAAATACAGGACCAAAATAAACTTGATATTGCAAAGTATTTGAAACACTATTCATCAGTTTTAAGTTGTTTCAGAGTTGGTCAATGTTGTTTTAGAGGAGCAAGAGTACCTGAAAATGGAGAATGTTTGGATAGGTAATGACTTACTAATAGGAGAACAATTATAATAATGCTTGTGGTAAGACTTTGAATGTATCAAGTGTGGAACTAGAAGCTAGATTTTGAAAGGATTGAGGTGTGTACAGATAGGGCCAATAGGAGTTAGGCATCTTGCCTGTTTAGGTACTTTTGAAAACCCAGTAGGCATCTGGAAGTTAGACACCTTGGAGGATTTGGGGCCAGGTGCCTATTTGCAACCTAATTTGTTTATTTTAAATAGGTACCTAGCTACCTTTGAAAATCTTTCCCTAGATGTTTGAAGAAGCATGAGTAGTATCAGGCAGAGTTAAGTGCTTAGGTTGTTAAATAAAAATTATCATGCTCTCTATCCTGGGAAACCTGGATTTTTCAGTCTTTATACACCTTAAAAGGATTTAAAAAAAAGAAGTGGGACCAGATGGGCTTGCAATTCATTTATGGCAAAGCCCCTTTACAGTGCTCCAACAATGGTAAGGGGCAAATGAGTGGGAATGCACACACACAACTAATTTATTGACATTCATTGCCCTTTTTTCACAACCAGAGAAATGTAAGATGGCCTTTGGGTAAATGCAGATCGCTTGCAGCTATCTTCTGGAGTTGGATGCATTTAGTTTAAATGTATAGAGATAACATGCTCAAATGTGACTCAAAGAAGAACTGGACATTTGTTTATTCTTTGTAAATCTTAAAAAAAAAGTTGAAGCAACTCTTTTGTACTTTATTTCTTATCAGGAACAAAGACCTTTTCATTATATGTTAATTGAACTAAACTGTGCAATTCTGAATTTTCAGCATTTCTAATCTTTGGTATCATAAACAATTTCCATCACTCCAGTTCCGTGTTGTGTATCTGCAGAACTGATGATATCCCCCTGATATTTTTTATGTGAATTCAAAACAAAGCTTATAGATTTTATGGAAATTTGTACTTCTATTTAACAGAATAATACAATTTATTCCAGCAAGAAATAATATTCTTGTTTCTTCATCAACATCCTGCTGTGAATCAAGCTAGGATGTATTATGTCTCCAAATGTCTCAAAATATTTGCAATATCACTTAGCCTGGTGTGCCTTGAAATTCTCCATATTAATTTGATACTTCATTATTTTGCATTTGTTACAGCATTAGAGATCCCAGGTAGCAGCTAGAGAAATGATTTTATTGAGATAGAGGGTAATTTAAAGCACATCTAGTGATTTGCACAGCAAGCTGCAGGCTAAGATGTTTATCCGTTTCCTAATAAAATCATGACAGTTTTATACTCTGGAAAATATACAGAATATATAACTGTACTACATCTATTTCTACATACATAGGCGACAAGCATGCATTTTATGGGATACTCTTACTTCCTCTTTCTCTGTGGGTGCAGAGTAGAGCCCTGTGCTGGACTATTTTTTTAACCCCACTCCTGACCTACAATCATAGACTTTAAGGTTAGAAGGGACCATTATGATCGTCTAGTCTGACCTTCTGCACATCACAGGCCACAGACTCTCACCCACCCACTCCTGTAACAAGCCCCCACTTATGTCTGAGCTATTGAAGTCTTCAAATTGTGGTTTAAAGACTTCAAGGTGCAGAGAATCCTCCAGCAAGTGACCCGTTACCCATTCTGCAGAGGAAGGCAGAAAAAAAAAACCCTGGGCCCCTGCCAATCTGCCCTGGAGGAAAATTCCTTCCCAATCCCAAATGGGCAATCAGCTAAACCCTGAGCATGTGGGAAAGATTCACCAGCCAGACACCCAGGAAAGAATTCTCTGTAGTAATTCAGATCCCACCATCTAACATCCCATCTCAGGCCATTGGGCATATCTACCGGTAATAGGTGAAGATCAATTAATTGCCAAAATTAGACTATCCCATCATAGCATCCTCTCCATAAACTTATCAAGCTTAGTCTTGAAGCCAGATATGTCTTTTGCCCCCACTACTTTCCTTGGAAAGCTGTTCCAGAAATTCACTCCTCTGATAGTTAGAAACCTTTGTCTAATTTCAAGTCTAAACTTTCTGACGGCCAGTTTATATCCCTTTGTTCTTGTGTCCACATTGGTTCTGAGCTTAAATAATTCTTCTCCCTCTATGGTATTTATCCTTCTGATATATTTATAGATAACAATCATATCTCCTCTCAGCCTTCTTTTGGTTAGGCTAAACAAGCCAAGCTCTTTGAGTCTCCTTTCATAAGACAGCTTTTCCATTCCTCAGATCATCCTAGTAGCACCTCTCTGTACCTGTTCCAGTTTGAATTCATCCTTCTGAAACATGGGAGCTCAGAAGTGCATACAATATTCCAGATGAGTTCTCACCAGTGCCTTAGTTAGTTACGGTGTATAACGGTATTAACACCTCCTTATCTCTACTGGAAATACCTCGCCTGATGCATCCCAAGACCACATTAGCTTTTTTCACAGCCATATCACATTGGCAGTTCATAATCATCATGTGATCAACCAATACTCTGAGGTCCTTCTCCTCCTCCATTACTTCCAAGTGATGAGTCCCCAGTTTATAACAAAAATTCTTGTTATTAATCCCTAAATGCATGACCTTGAACTTTTCACTATTAAATTTCATCCTATTACTATTACTCCAGTTTACAAGATCATCCAGATCTTCCACAATGATATCCCAGTCCTTTTCTGTTTTGACAATACCTCGCAGCTTTGTGTCATCCACAAACTTTATTAGCACATTCCCGTTTTTTGTGCCAAGGTCAGTAATAAAAAGATTAAATAAGATTGGTCCCCAAACTGATCCCTGAGGAACTCCCCCAGTGTCCGCCTTCCAGCCTGACAGTTCACCTTTCAGTATAACCCATTGTAGTCTTCCCTTTAACCAATTCCTTATCCACCTTTCAATTTTCATATTGATCCCCATCTTTTCCAATTTAGCTAATAATTCCCCATGTGGAACCGTATCACATGCCTTACGGAAATCAAGGTAAATTATATGCACTGCATTTCCTTTGTCTAAAAAATCTGTTACCTTCTCAAAAAGGAGATCAGGTTGGTTTGGCACGATCCACTTTTTGTAAAACCATGTTGTATTTTGTCCCAATTACCATTGGCCTCAATGTCCTTAACTACCTTCTCCTTCGAATTTTTTTCCAAGACATTGCATACTACAGATGTCAAACTAACAGGCCCGCAGTTACCCAGATCACATTTTTTTCCTTTTTTAAAAATAGGAACTGCCCCATAATACCCACTCCCACCTGCTCCTTGCATTTTTATCCTGCTTCCACCTGCAAAAACCTTAGATCCCACAAATCCTGCAAGAGAGACGCTACCAAAAAACAAAACAAAAAACCCCGCAGGTTAATATATACACATACATAGAATTCAGGCACAATTTTTACCACTAAAAGAATAAAACAAATCTTGCTTAAACCATGTAAAAATATACTTTAACTCCTGTTATAATAGACATTAATCTTTCTATCGCTCACTTAAATTTAAAACCTTTATTTAAAAAAAAAATCAATAACTTGCTTTACATTGCTAACATTCTATTGATGACAAACTGACAAGAGATTTAGTGTTTTGCTGCAAAATAGCACAGTCTTCACCCCCACACCCCATCCGCCCACAACAAAATACATTTTACCCACTCCCACTGTTGTGGCAGTGGGTCCTGTAGGACCCATGGGATCCCAGTCCCGTTGCAGGGCTCTAGTGCAGAGGCCCTTTTGGCAGCAGAACTAATAGAATTCTCTCACAAGAGGATAGGTGGTGTGTTAGGGGACTGTACAAAAGGTGCTCACCCACGCACAGCATGGAGTTCCTGTCTGTGGGGGATCCCTGCACAACACCACACATAGTGTACTTAAAAACTTCCTCTAAATGGATTATTCAGTCTTCCCCACTTTGGAAGAGACATACTAAGGTGAGAGTGTCTAATCAAGCCTATAAACTGCAGTAGCCTCTGAGGAGCACCTGATTTATTATGGTTCGTGGAGGACAATTTCTGTACCTTTCCTCTGGAGATCCCCAATGTGTAGCCAACAGAATTGGCTTGGGCACAGGCCTCTATGTATAAATGTAAGCCCATTGTGGACTCTCTCTCATAGGGACACACTACATTCTATGGGATTGATAGCTATTGCAATGAGACATACTTTACAGTTCCAATTCCCATTCCAACTGCATTATAAAAGAAATTGGTTTGGTGGTCTCAGCTGATATCTAGTGGATGTTGGCCTACATCAATCTTACTCAAGTGAAACCTGCAGTCCTAAATTAAATGAGGTTTTTTTGATCTCAGCTTAGTCTCTAGTGAACAGTAGTTCTTCTCTGAAAAGCACTACACATAAATCATCATAATTCACTGGAGAAAACCCTTCTAGTCACTGAAAGAGGGCAGCACCAAATTAACATGGATATTGATTTTTTTTTTACACTTTTATTATAAATGGACACTAAACTCACTGTTAATGTCAAAGAGAGGACAGAAAATATTACTTAAAAGTATATAAATGAAATTTTAAAGGCAATTAAAGCAAAACATATCAAAGTGTTCACACATATAGGTTTTTATTTCCTCCCATCAAAAATAGAAGATGTGACACCACTTTGATGCTGCTTTGATTTAAGTGCTGCAATATTAAATTTATTGGCCTTGGTATTATGGTATTTTTTATTGATCAGTATTTTAGAGGTTAGCCTTGATTCTGCATAATAACTTATCCCAAGAGAACACAGAAGCTAGGCTTTACAACTCAGCTGACTATCACAAAGAATAAAGCAGAAGGTCTAACATCTTCCCATGTTATCTCTCCACTGAAAACTGTACACAGTGACCACTCAAGGAGATGGCAAACAGTGGCCTGTTAAAGGGAGATATTTTTCCCTCCCTTAGGGATGGCTGAGAATGTTACTAGAAGAGAGGACAGGAATTCTCATAAAACATGGATATTAAAAATACTTTGTTTCTAAAATCACTTAAACATATGATGAAAAATACCACATGGTTAATGTATTTGTAGGTAAAACATGATCTAGTTACTACTAGTTACTGTAGACACTAGTGAAATAGAAAAGCCCCCCGCCCCCCCCCAAAAAAAGTGACATATAGTTATTAGCATTTTCCTGCATAAAAACTTAACAGAACCATCCAAAATGTAGAGACTCCTGTACATAAACTGGAGCAGGTTCTTACTCATGATAAGGCTGGGGTTTGTTCTACTTCATGGTATAATATAGTCCTAAATCTTAGCCATGCCTTTTAAGATTTCCCAGAGGAAAGGAAGTCCTTGGGTGACACACCGCACCCTCCGCTGCCACCACAAGATGTATAGCCAGGGGAAAGGGATGTGCTAGAGGGTTCCTGTGCCCTACTCTAATTTACCAACTCTGAGACCTGCTAGGTCCCAGGACTGCAGAGTGCAACTGCTAACTCTTGACTCTACCCTCCCAGCTGCACAGAGGTTCAAAGTGGCTCACCGAATCCTTTTGGGAGGGAAAGAGAGACTGCCCAGAACTGGTGAAGTAGGAGATGGTACCTACTTTTCCACTGCCTTGTACCTTGCATAATCGTTTAGTTCTGTACAAAATGGGTGTCACCACATCAAAATTCTCAATTATTGCTGATGGAAGCAATGTATGCTCACTTTGCACAGGTGTCAATGATTATAGAAAGTGCAGACCAGTGGAGAACCCTGTGGTCACTTAATATAGTTAATGTAGCATTGTAAAATCCATGGTGATATTTTGAGCTGGTTGTTTAGTGAAACTAGTCATTGACAAAGATTTCTCTCTGTATAATATATGGCCCATACTCTTTCCTGATGTAATAATGAGAGTTCAGCTGCATGGGACAAAACCTGGTTGCAATTAAGAGTGTGAAAACTCATTGCCTACAGTAGGGCCATTACTAACACCTTTGTCAGACAGATTCACTTGACACAAACTACTCCTGTGAAACTGTAAAGGCAACATTTGGTTCCTGAAAAATCATAGAGGGCTATACAGAGTGAGCAGCTGAATTTAATTAAAACGGCTTCATATGCATTTGAACTTTCCACGTTAGCCCACATCCAAAGGCTCAGACCAGCCTTCTAGAGCTTGGGCTTTACAAGAAGGCTGCAGATTATTTGTCGAACAGAGCCATTTATGTTCATAATGAAAAATTTATTACCATGACATAGGACTCATGTTTGCTATTGCTCTGGTATCTTTGCTATTCACTGGGCAAATATATGACTAAAGATGAAAGTGAAAACTACCACTAGATGATTCATTATAAAGAGTGACTGCCTGCTGCCCTTCACCCAGTAGAATGCTGCATGTCAGTAGTTTGTAAGCTATTTTTGAATGATAACAACAGTTGATATAAATTTCAGATATTATTGCTTGGCAGAGACTTCTCAGACAATCAGCACAGTCATTTGAGTTCAGCATTAACTGACTAGCATTTTGACTGACAAACTTCGCCCAACACTGAACAATCTCTTTGAAAGGGATAGAGTGCATTGCAAAGTCTGGCCATGCTGCAGAGTGGTCAAGATTAGATTACCTAGTGGGAAGGGATTTCTTTCATTAGGGTTACTAGTGTGCCTATGATTAGACACACCAACAACACTTATTTGGTGGTTGTTAATTCATATTTGCATAGGGTGCCATAAGTGAGCTTGGCGCTTGTGAAAAAAAATGCTTCAGGAATTGCCTCAGAACAATTCTATAGACTTTGTGAAAATGGTGGAATGCAATCAGCAGAGCAATGAGTAGCATGTGTGTAACAATATTGGTAAGGTGTTTCAAAGGCAACTTCAGAGGGGTACTCGGTACCTGAGATTCAGAGGTAGATGAACTGGCAGGACTTCAAGCACAATATCAGCTGAGAGACTACTTACCCTCAATGTTCCACATTTTTTGTAATCTATAGGCTTGATGGCTGCAGTGCACTGTCATTGGGGATGCACTATGAAAATAGCACAAACTGTAGCTAGTACAGAATGCAGTGGCTTGTCTCTAGTGAGGTGCACCTTTCTTAGCTGCACCCGTGCTCTGAAGTAGCTACCCATCCACTTCCAGCAGGATGCTTTTGATACACTATTCCTCCCATACCTCTCTCTAGGGATATACTCATAATCTGTCTTGTGTTTAAAATTACAGTCTGGTTCTAAATTAAAATAGCAAAGGGAATACTTTCCACTTTTCAGAAATATCTTTTCACTGAAGCTCACTAAGTAATGAGTCATTACAATGAAATATGAGATTACAAAGGCATATAAAAATGTCATTGACAGGTATACAGTAGAAACAAAATGAAGTATATGATTTCTCCATAACCAATTGTTGTCAGAGACCCTCATAAGAATAATCCATGGTACCAGCTCTTAAGAAGTAACCAGTATAAACACACTGGAAACAACCAATCACCCAGGGGCAGGAGATCACAATATAATTACATTTAATATAATTTAGAAATCAAAATCTGTTAAAGTAAAACAAGCCTGTATGATTTAAGACAGGCCCATTTGGAAGATAGGTTAAAGCTTGATGGTGAGAATAGATTAGTTTAATGAACTGGAGAAAAATAAATGAAGTCATTTCTAAACAAACAACAAAACAAGACAGGATTCACATGAGTCAGAAGCAGTTAAACCATTTTGTCTGAACTATTAAAAAAAACAAACAACAAACAGCCTGAGGCAGACAGGCATGTAAAATTTCACCCAAATAGCTGGTGCTTGGGCAAAGTTATAAGCAACTGAAAACAGGGTCTTAAAGTTTCTTGACATTTCCTAATATGTGGTGCTCCCAGCCGCATCTATAATAAATAAAATAAATATTTTTTTTTTAAAGAAAGGTTCTTCTTGCCTATTTGACACATAATCCAAGGTCAAAATTTGCCCCTTCAAATATATCATTGCAACCATTGAATTTCTTATGTATGGATAAAGACTGAAATCATTTCCTATACAGGTAATCTTCAGCATCAGATTACTTGAGGATTAATTAAATAAACCGATTAAGTGGGTGAAAATTTAGGAAAGGTGAAATAAAAAAAATAATTATAATAAGCTCAAAATGGAAAAATCCTGGATTAAAATGAGAATAATCCTATTCTAAGTCCTTGACTTTGTTTAGAAGGATTATAGTTTTTAAGCACACATTTCAACAAACAAGGTTTATGGTGAAAGGAGATTTTATTTGCACTTCTCAAAAAAGTTTTTGCTAATATAAAGTTCCAGATGGCAGGTTCCTAATAAGCTCAAAAGCTTCACCAATGAAAGGTTGGGCATGAGAACTGATAAACAAATGAAAAGAAGAGGAAGTATTAAGTGACAGAGGTCAGCACTCCAACCTCTCTGCTGTTTTAATCTCTCCAACACATACAAACAGAAGGATAAACTGCAAACTAATTCAATTTAGTGATGGTAATGTAAAATTGGTTGAGTGTTTATCACTAGCATAACTAGCTTGATGCTAGAGTCAGCAGCAAGTGAAACCCCCAAAGGATTTCCATGTGCACATGGACCGGCTGCCATATAACAAATTAAATATCATACAGGGAAGGGAAATAAACAAAAGCAACACATATTGAGGGGGGTGGAATAAAGTGTAAGACACAAAGTAATCAAGATGAAAATGGACTAGAATTAAAGTGAAGGATTTTCAGCCCTTGGAGAGATAAATGAACAGAACACAATAAAAATCAAGACAATGAAGAGAGGTGATTTTAAAAAAGCCAACAGAACATAAAGAATGATAATGCACAATGAGAAAATGGAATAAGACCATTTCATTCCACAATTAAAATATATAAAATAATCACACACCAAAGGCAAGAGCAAGGTATAAGATTTTGAAAGGCAATTCACAAACCCTACCAGTTAATGCCTTGTATGTTATGTAGTCATTTACTCCTTTATAAAGCAAATAAAAAGTTATTCTAAAATGCTACCAAACCAGCATTCACTGGCAGCATTTTTTACACTCACTTTGCACAGGTGTAAGCAACTACACAACTTGCAAGGCAGTGGAGAATCAAGCCCAATTAGTTTGCAAAGGAAAACAAATTAAACAGCACAGACCTGATACCTTGATTTACACCAGCTGAGAATCTCTGTGGTAACCAATAGAGATATTCCTACTTAAACCTGCTGTGAACATTTGAAATCCCACATTTTTATAATTAATGGGGTATTTTTAAGATGAAAGAGAACAGGACATCATGAATGGCTTTTACTTGCTGTTGAAGTCAAAGTGAAGTTAAGGTGTTTGATAACTGGAACAGCTGCTCTCTATGAATATAGACCAATGGCATGAGCATTATTCCTATCATACAAGACAAAAACACGAGAAGCCATACACATTCAGAAATAATTTCAACCTGGGTGAGAAGTGTTATTCAGGGTGTAATTTACTGCATAACTCAAATATGGCTACAGAAAAACACCTTACCTTTCCTTAGGAAAGGCCAGATGCCTTGCAATATTTGGGGATCTACATAGTATCTGGAAGCAGAGCTAGACAGCTGTAGGGCAGCACTAGGGGGTTGTATCATGCTCACCTGTAAACACAGTGAAAATTATGGTGAAGTAACTAGCAGATGTTTCTGCTGCTCATAGCAGCTTATTTTGTGCCTCAGGCTTTCTCCCCAGTTCAGAATTGGGTTGGGAGGGTGAACACAGGTGCAATGCAAGAGGATCTGTTGAGATGGGACCAAATTTCCCTGTGGCTCCTCAGGGCCCTGATGGCCACTTCTCTGCACAGTCTCAAATCTGTTCTCACTTAGGCTCCAATCCTGCATTGAGAACTGCACAGTAGTAGAGGTTAGCCTACAGTGCACATAGTTCCCAGTGCAGGATCTGGGATTCAGTGGACAATGCAGCGATTACCTCAGTTTTAGGACCATTATTGCTCCTTCCTCCTTGCACCCCTGGATTTTCTTTATGAGTGGAGGTTTCAGTCATTGACCAAAGAGCAAGTATCAGTGAGAACTTACTTAGATAAGAGATGCCTTTAAAGGTCTCAATTCTGTTATTGGTTATGTACATGCAACTGCCATAGATTTCACCTGCAATTAAACTAAATCAGCACACTTAATTAAGGGCTGAATTTGGACCAAAATGTTTATTAAATAATTACAAAGTGTTTTAAACTGAAGTCTGATAATATCAGGAAGACTGTAGCAATGAGTGTTGTTGTTTTTTTTTTAAAATATTGAAATTGAGTTTTCCTCTCGGCTGCATGTAAATCAGATTTCTGTCCCCTAACATCCATAATTAAATTCTCAGTAATTTAAAGTATTATAAAGCATCTTGTAGAGGATTATATTTGTTTCCCTGATTATATGATGATGACGAATCATAAGACATTCATCATATAATCATGATTAAAATGTATACCCACAAATGAGGACTGTAACAACTTAAACTAGTATGGATTTAATTAAGGATGTTAGGGGATTAGAAATATTATTAAGTCTAATTTTTATTAAAAAATATTAACCACTTCTGTGGTGGACTATTCTACCCTTATTCACATTGAGTAGTACTTTTACTTTACAAATTGCCCCACTGTGAGATGTGGACACCCCACTTCTACCCATATCAAGATTGCTCTGTCATTGTTATTAATATTTATAACTGGGATGTTTCTAAAAAAATGAACTGCATATAACTCCAATATAATTGATATGTATATTTGTAAAACATAGTTTTGTACATTCTATAGTATGTAGACATGCATAACATTTCAAGAACTATCATGTCCTATACGCATTTTCAGCTGTGGCATGACGTATGTTATACAACAAATCATTACGTAATTATGGTCCCACTCATAAGTTTCAGAAATCCACACATTGGGGACATTGAACTGGGAAGAAGGATCAAGGTGGGCCTAAGTATTCATTTTGTTTAAGTTGACCATTTTAATTGCTAACCATTTTTAAACATGGTGGTTGTTGTCCAATATAAATAGACTAAACTAGCACAGCTGCAACATCACAGGAGCAACCCAGGAGAAGGAATTGTGACTCAGTGTCATGGTTCATTCCCTGCTTCCCTTGCTCCAGAAGGAAAGTAAACAGCTATAGGTCCTTATGAGATGCAGATTCCTTCCCCCTCTCTACCTGCTGATTCAGTTCTGCAGTCTGGACATTGTATAGGGTAGACCCAAGCCTCTGCATATTTCCATCCTTTCTAGCACCTCCTCATCTACTTACTCACATGCAAGAGGGTAATATTGGCCCCATAGAGCCTGCTTTCTTCCACAGACAAATATGCAATATGGGGATGCCATGTAGGAGGTGCATTACGACATACATGGCCACAATCTGGCCATGTATGAAAAAGTGTTTTTTTCACCCAAGCTATTTTTATTTAATTATTTTTTAAATTTGCTTTACTTCAGAATTAACTAATCTGTTACTGGACTGATTAAAAAGATTAATGGAAATGTAAGATTAATTTGGCCAGATTCATCCCAGATGCCAGGTGTAATTTACTTGTACCTAAGAGGGAATTCATCCCAAAGAAGAGAGCTTGTATTGCCACCACCATAGTGGGGGCGGTGAGTGTTACCTTTAAGCTCCAAGTAGGGATCCATAAGAACCCACTAACAAGGCCACTGAGTGGGATATGTTAAATCTGTGCACCTTTGACCACTCTGACCCCTATCAGCATCACCCATCTTATGAAGCATGCTGATCACCAACAGGCCCATCCCAGCTGAGAGGAAGTTGCAGCCCTTTCAGCCTCTGTAAGCTTCTGCCTCATGCCCTCTATGCTGATGGTGACTTCTTCCAGGTTTTAAAATAGCATAAAAAACATAGACCATGAATTCAGTCCAGCCCTCTAGCTTTGAGATATATATTTTATACTTCATCCATGAGGCTACATAGCCTTTAATATTTAAGGGAATTTATAACTGTTGAATCAGCCATATTGAGGGATCCTGGTCTCTGAATGCAATAGAAACATAATTAAAATTGCAAAGGAAAAAAAGTAATAATAATAGGCTATAAGGTTCTAATGACTGTATTAAGATTATAGTGATCAAAGACATTTTCAAGCCTCCCTTCCCCCTTAACTGTGTCCTCAGTATTTGCAAGTAATTAATTTATATATACAAAACCCCACATTTGTAAGCAAAACTGAGTAGTTATGCATGCAATTTGAGGATTTTTCACACAGAACAGGTGTTTATGCCTGTGCAAATGGCTGTATTTGCTCATACTGTAACACAGTTAACGAGCATAAGGGGTGGCAGTTGACCCACCCTCTTAGCTGATATGAGGTGCCTGGGCAAAGTTTAGCAGACTCACTGTTTCTGTTGAAAGAAAAGGAGTACTTATGGCACCTAAGAGACTAACAAATTTATTAGAGCATAAGCTTTTGTGAGCTACAGCTCACTTCATCGGATGCATCGATGAAGTGAGCTGTAGCTCACGAAAGCTTATGCTCTAATAAATTTGTTAGTCTCTAAGGTGCCACAAGTACTCCTTTTCTTTTTGCGAATACAAACTAACACGGCTGCTACTCTGAAACCTGTTTCTGTTGAGTTTCATTAACTGTATCTGGAGTTTATGGGAGAAGACAGTAGCTTTTGTAGGAGAGAAAACTGGGGGTTAGGTCCTTATCTCCACTCTGGCTCCTGCACACCAGGTAAAAAAGGTCAGAACAGCAGGAAAGGGCTATAGGAACCCTATTTCCAGCTGGGGAAGAATTCCTCCAGTGCAGTCACAGTGGTCAACAAGTGTGAGGCTACCTTCAGATGATCATCTCACAAGCCTTGTTCTTGTTCTAGGTGGGACTGGTGTGAAGGGGTGTGTGTTATGTATAGAGTCATAGATACACTACGGCAGAGATTATGCTCATTGATATGGCCAAAATGGCAATCCAGGGAGGTTGCTGTATACCTCTAGGATATACAGGCCTCTAGGATTGTCCAATATATGCTTATGGCTTCTCCAATTTACAGAGCAGTCCAGGATTGGGAAGGCACAAAGGTGGTTTAAAATCACCTCAATCTCATCCCTCCCCACTTCTTCTAGGCTATAAGTTCTGTGCTATCTCTCTTAGAAGGAGAACACAAATTCTCACTCTAGGTATCTGTGACTAGAGGTGTATGAATAACAGATTTTTTTGGTTCACTGGCAATGCTAAAAAAAGTAAGAAAAAAATTGTAAAAAGCAGTTGAGGGTTAAACAGAATTTTAAAAAAAGAACAATTAGCGAATTGGAATGTCATTCCTTTTGTTTTGATTTCAAGCATTTTTAAACATGTTTGCATTTTTAAATAAAACTGAAGGAACTTTGCAAAAGCAAAGTTATTTTGAACTGAAAAAAACCCTTCTATTTTGAAAATGTTGTAACAAACATTTCAACTTCCTCCTTGACCCTGCTAGATCAGTTGGTGAAACTGACAGGAATTTGTGAAGTGTTTGAGTCTCACCAAATCTGCATTTATTTTATTTTTTGCCAAAAATAGCTTTGGCCAAAAAAATTCTTCAAGTTTTGTGTCAGGAACACAGCTGGCTCCCAGACTTGTCACTAGGTAACCCAGCAAGCTTACCTGGGCCCAACCATTAATTCATTGGCAATCCCTCAATTTGAGGATGATATCTACCACAAATTTACATATGGGTCCTGAGATGACTCAGGATCCTGGAACTGCAAATCTGCCCACAGTAGGTACAGACATTTCATGGCAGGCCAGCTGCCTGTTGGGAGAAAGTTCTTTCTTTTTCCTTTCTTCCTTCTCTCTCTCTCTCTCTTTTCAGCTTTGAGGGCAAGACACTTCTCCTCAAAGCGGGCCACTGCCTTATGGAGGATATGGCGCCATTGGGGTCAATTGGTGGCTTGCTCCTCCCAGCTTGTGATGACCACATCAGTTTTCTTAAGATACGCTTTCAGTGTGTCTTTGTAGCATTTCCTCTTACCACCACATGATCTCATCCCATGGGTGAGCTGAGAGTAGAGGACTTGTTTTGGAAGACAAGAGTCTGGCATCCATACACAATGTCCAGCCCAGTGAAGTTGGTGCATAAGGATCATTGCTTCATTGCTGGTGACATTGGCTTCAGCGAGGATGTTGGCGTTAGTGCAGCGATCTTCCCACTTGATGCAAAAGATCTTCTGGAAGAATCGTTGGTGATATCTCTCTGGACTCTTGAGGTGCTGTCAATAGGTCACCTATGTTTCGCATCTACAAAGGAGCGTAGGAACAACAATTGTTTTATAGACCTGGATCTTGGTGTCCTGCCACAGGTCACAGTCCATGAAAATGCATGGGAGCAATTTCCCAAAGGAAGCATTTGTGTACTGGATCCTATGCTGGATCTCACCATCGATTTTTGCATTTTGAGAAAGTTGGCTACTGAGGTAGTAAAAGTACTCAACTGTCTCCAAAGTCTGACCCTCAATGGCGATTTGTGGGGGTCAAGTGCAAGGCTTGAAACAGGTTGATAAAGCACTTTAGTCTTCTCTATATTGAGAGCCCTAGGCTTTGGTAAGCTTGTTCAAGAAAATCTAGTATAGATTGAAGGTCATTCTCAGTGCGTGTGATGGTGACACTGTCATCAGCGTACTGAAGATCAGTAATGGACACCCTGAAGACTTTAGACTTCGAGAGGAGACATCAAAGATTAAAGAGCTGCCCATCCATTCTGTATTGAATGTCAACTCCATTGGGGAGGTGATCTTTGACAAGGACCAAAATGACTGCTAAATAGATGGAGAACAATGTTGGGGCAATAACACATCTTTGCTTAACCCCAGTTTTGATGATGAAAGATTCCATCTCAAGGCCATTATAGAGAACTGTGGCATCATCTGATCATGGAGATACCTTAGGACCTTAATAAATTTTGGAGGGCAGCCAAATATGGCCAGCACCTTCCACAGGGCTTCATTATTGACAGAGTATGAAGGGCATGTACAGGTCGAGATTTTGCTCCCAAAACTTTTCCTGAATTTGGCGGGCAATGAAGATCATGTTGGATGTCACAGGGGATGGTATAAAACCACCCTGAGACTCTGGCAATATTTCCTCAGCAAGGGGAAGTAATCAGTTTACGAAGATACGGAAAAGAATTTTGCCTGCTGTAGATAGCAACGCAATGCCTCAATAGTTTCCATGCTCCGACTTATCTCCTTTCTTAAAGATTGTAATAATGTTAACATTTCTCAAGTCTTCTGGAATCTTCTCATTATACCAGATATGAAGAAAAAGTTTGTGGAGCTTCCTTACCAATTCTTCACCTCCAAACTTGTAGACTTCAGCTGGTATGCCATCTCGCCTTGCTGCCTTATTGTTCTTGGTTTGCATAATGGCTTGTATTACCCCTTCGAGGATTGGGTGGGGGTATCAGGACGAGATTCTCTTTCATGTCGTTGAGGTGTAGATTCAATAGTGACATCAGATATAGTTGACTCATGGTTCAGGAGTTATAATTCATGGTTATAATGCTCCTTCCATCCAGCTTTTATGGCTTTATTGTCCTTGAAATATTTTGACCCATCTTGGGATCAGATTGGCATGGGTCCGTGGAAGCATGGACTGTAACTGGCCCTTATTGCCTGAAAAAAACCTCATGTCATGTTTATCAGCATAAAGCTTTATCTCCTTGGCATTTTCTCGCCACCACTTATTTTTGATGTCACAGATTTTCCTTTGGGCGTCAGCCTTGAGTTGCTTGTATGACTCTTTCGTCTCCTGGTGTGATGTGTCATTTAGCCACATGCAATGAGCTTTTCTTGTCTGATTGAGCAGGCCCTGAAATCTCAGTATTATTCTCATCAAACCAATCTTGGTGATGGTGGGTGACATAGCCAATGGACTCAGCACATGCCGAAGGAATGGCAGTCTTTAATTCCTTCCAGAAATTTTCATCATCATCATCTGTAGGCATAGTGGCAAACTTCTCTTAGAGATACTGCTGAAGTTTCTCCTGAGTCACTATATCTTCAAAGGACTTGATGTTGAATTTCTTTCATACTGATTTTGACTGTCCCACAGTCATTGGTTCCATGAATGACCCTCGTGATGTGAATATCCTTCTGATCTTGATCTTTAACAACAACATAGTCAAGGTGGTACCAATGTCTGGAGTGAGGATGTCTCTAGGTGGTCTTATACTGCTTTGTCCAAAGACGGTGTTTGTGATGACAAGGTCATGTTCTATGCATTTGCACAGGAGGAGGATGCCATTGGAGTTAGCCTTTTCTACTCCTTTTCCAGAGCCATTTCAGAGATCTGACTCCTTCCTGACTCTAATATTAAAATATCAGAGGAAAATGATCTTGTCCTCCTTGGCAATGTTGGTCAAGACTCTGTCAAGATCTGTATAGAATCGTTCATTAATAGAATCAAACATTGGGGCATATGCACTGATGACAGCTCAAGATGAAGAGTCACAAGACATTCATTGATTCCTACAGGAAATTCTGTAGGCTGGCTGACAAACTTATTCCTAATTGCAAAATTGACACCATGAGTGCACCTGTCCTCTGCAGATTTTCCCTTCCAGAAAAAGGTGTAGCCTCTACCTTCTTCTCTCAGTTGACCTTCATCTGGGCACCTTGTCTCACTCAGGGCAGCGATGCCGATGTTATATTTCACAAGTTCCCTGGTGATGATAGCAGTTCTTTGTTCTGGCTGTACATTATCTTTGTTATCCATCAGGGCCTTCTATGTAGCAAAAGTCATTGTCTTTTTATAGCTTCAACCGCAGGCAGAGTGATCCCACTGGATGTGGTAATCCAGCCAGGAGTATATGAGACAGCCTGGGTTTAGGGCACCTTTTCTAGTCTTCTCCCCATGTGGGGTGAGCAGAGGGGATCCTAAAGAGGACTTCTCAGTCATGATAGTAGCTGCCGAATTGCACCCATCTCAGTCCAGGTGCCAGATGACCATCTAACTACCATCATCTACATGCAGATTCATGGCTAGGGACTGCCAGATTCAGTAATCCTGTCCCCATCACCACTAGTCTGTTGCTGCAGGGCTTGGAAGGTTGGAAAGATGTTATTTCCCATGGTAGAAGCCTATGCATTATTTCTTTTAATGTGGGGAAGCAGGTATGCCTACAGCAAATACACGGTCATGGCAAGCTGGATGTCTGGGAAAAGTCCGAGATGACTGGAGATCTCCAACTTGCTACAGCCTTCATCCACTGGGCAGGGGGGCTAACAACATGCCACTTGAGCTTTGTACTTATTGAGTTCCCAGAGGCAGGCAGGCCGGGCAGATGCCCCTCACCCAGCCTAAGGGGAGAAGCCACAGAACCCAGAATTCAAGTAAAGACCAAGGAGAATAAATGATAAAACAGGGACAGGAGTGAGGGTCACAGGGTCAAAATCAGGGAGGCAGAGGGGGACACCTACCAGAGAAACTTGGACAGTGCCCACTGCTCCTTGAAAACATCCAGGAATCCAGTGGACAAAGCTAAAAGATGTGACTTCAGGGAGGAGTAGGAATAGGCCCCACAGTCGCATAGCACCTCCCTATCCGGCTTTCTCCTCCTGGTATGGTGGACAGCCACCTTGGCCAATGCCAGGAGGAGATTGACAAGGCAGTTTAGTGACTTTGGGGGGCCGCAGATGTTGTGTGGGGAACAGAGCAACTAGAACCTCAGGAGAAGGTTCTGGAGGAGCTGGAAAAGGGGCTGCAATCTGGCACACTCAATATAAATGTGCACCAGGTCTCCCTCTCACTGCAGAAGGGACAGGTGTCAGGAGGTGGTGAACTGCACCAGTTACACGCCCATGCTCATGGCCCTGTGATGGAGCCACCAACTAATATCCCCATTGGTCCAGGGGGCCAGGATGGAATGCAGACTGGCCTACCAGGGCTCCTCACCCTCCACAGGTGGTAGGAGGTCCCGCCACTTGTTCCTGTTGGGTTCCAGGAAAGGTGCGGTTTCCTGGCAGGCAAAAAGGTGAAGAAATGAAGCATATGGAGCATGAGTACATACTGTTGTTTCCTAGGTACGGTTCAGAGATGGACTGGCTGCAGGTCTTGCAGCTGGCTCAAGTGTTGTGGAGGGAACAGCCAGGGGGCACTAACGGTTCAGGGACCCAATGCTGAGGTCCAGACTTTAACCTTGCAGTTGCAGCAGCACAGTGGCTACTCAACATGTACTACTCATGCAACTACAGTTGCCCTGCTATCTCTTCTGCTTCCTGCTCCAGCCTGCTTCCAGTCTCTGCTCCAACCTTGACTCTCACCCACTTCAATCTAGTCCTTGCCTCCTTGCCCTGATTCTGACTCAGACGCTTACCTTTGACTTGGCTTCTCAATTCTGACTTTGGCTTACCCTTCAGCTTGGTGTTCCTGATCCTGACTCTGGTTCTGACCTTTTGGCTTGGCTTCTCAATCCGGACTCCTGCATCTACTCTCGCCATTACTTTATGCTGCTGCCACAAGTATCAGGCAAGCTCCTGCTCCACCCACTAGGTAAGCTGCCCATGCCCTGGTAGTTTATGCTTTGTGACCTAAGAGATGGGTGGGGGGACTCTAAGACAGTCAAGTACACAGAGGAAGTTTAGGCTGAACTTTATGCTGCATGTTATTTTCAAATTGCTAATAACGCAATAGGAAAGGGATGCATGTTGGATACTAACTCAGGATCTGTTTGCTCCTTTGAGGTTGGAATACTGAACTTAGCCCATTCTCAGATGTTTTTAAAATGTGTCCATATTTATGTTCTCTACTTTATACCAAAAGCTCAGCTGAAGGAAAACTTCATTATAATTAATTCACGGTAGGTGAAATTCTGGCTACATTGAGGTCAAGGGTAAAACTCCCATTGACTTGAATAAGGACAGGATTGTTTTGCTTTGTTAATAAAAGAGTAAACTACAAAGGCAAGCAGCAAGTTCCCTCCCCCCCCCTTAACTATTATTTCAAAATTCTCCACAAACAATAGTACCCATTAAAGTGTATCTGACTGTGACATTAAAATATGAACAGGTACAAACATACAAAAAGAATAAGTGCCAGTAATCGGAATTTCCAATATATCCCCATCGTGTTTTGTGCTGCTTAGTTACAGCAGAGCCCTTTTTAGAACTTGGCTTAGGTAACAACTGTGATCCCCAGTGAAGAAAACACAGTCTTCCTGTCATATCACAGGTTAGGGTTATTGAATCAAGTTTAACTATAGCAATTCAGTGTGAAACATTTCACACACACTCAAACATTCCAAATATTTGTTTGTTGATCATGACTACTGAAGAAAATCCTATAAACCAAGATTTCAATATAGCCACCCCACTCCTTAACACATATACCACATGTCAAAAGGAATCAAAACCCACGGTCATTAAAGTGAATGGGTTGTTGCACACCAGGGTATATTTGACCGTTTCAGGTTCTTACTCATTCATGCTTACCTCTGGTAGATTAGTGAGTCCTACCCATTTCTGTCATAGTGAAAATTTTATGCAAACTTGGACCCTGCCTACACAACCAGGTATAATAATTGTGTTTTAGAGTGCTGTATGGTGCATATCAGTGTAGTTACATTGACATCAGTGAAGTTATGCTGAAGTATGCCAGCAGAGAATCTTTCCCATTATTCAGAACTCTTACCAGTTCTGTTAAATACCCCTCAGTCTGGAATCTCTGTTAATGTGATGGAATTATAATCCTGAATTCCTCTTGAAGTACAGTGGATTTCAATTGTAGGGTGGAGGTTTTTGCTTTTACATAATTATAATATTGTAATTCAAGTTGGTTGAACACTAACAATGGTTTTGCATAAAATTTTAAAAAAATTGAAGTTGATTTTGGTTTGCAGAGTTTGAAATCAACCCACTTTTGTTGATATTTTATCAAAAAAGTCATTTAAACACTTTTCCCATTTACCAAACAACATTGTTTCTATCTGAAAATTAGTTTGGGGGATAAAAAAAAATGGGCAAAATTTTATGTCTGGGAACATTTCACAGAAATTGGAAAAAATATGTAAAATTTTGTGAAAAATCATTTTTTGAAAAATAGCTTTTTTATGAAAAAAAATTGTGAAAAATTTTGGCCTGGTCTAATAATAATCTGCAATCCAATAATATAATTTTAGGCTATCACTTCATTTGTTGAAAAAGAAAAGAGATGTTCTTAAATTCAGGTTGTTTCTTTGAAGCTTTCATGGCAGGAAACTCAGAAATGTTCAAAAGTTCCCATGCACTTTTAAACAGATGGTACTGTGCAGTGACACAGTGCCCTACCACGATTCCAACACAGAGCCTGGATGCTACAGAGGTCTCCTATGTATGTTGATGACATTTAAGATAGACCATCAGAGATTCCTATCAAATTAGTTTTGCTGAAGGCATTGAATTGCTGGGACTTGAAATACACGTTACCAGGAACAGCAGAGATACAGTAACAATCTTTTATTGTTTGTTTTCCCTTTTGAGGCATAAATTATTTCTGTTAATGCTCTTTACTTAAAAAAACCCCAAAAGCAATAACAAATCAAAGTTAGATGTAGAAAGATGCCATTTCATTAATGAACTCACTGCATTGGAAGCTAATTCTGACAGGAAAAAAAATCATTTCCTAAAGAAAATAAATCACTGAGTTTTCAGGTGGTATAAAATTAGCTTTGATTTAAGTCCTGGTTCTCCTTGTTCACCCACTTCACAACAGTGAAACTCCATACTGGAGTCCTAACTCTATATTAGGATGTTGCCAAAGGCCCTGGTTGAGATTGAGCCCTCATTGTATTACCTGTACATGGAAAAAAGCCTCCTGTGGTATTATTACTGATTTATGCCATTATCAACGAAGAAAATCAATCTCAAACTTTATACTCAAGTTTGATAGTGCACTAATATAAACATAACATAGGACCCACAATCAGTGTGTGTGATTTGATTCAACTTAATAGAAGTCTATAATATTTTGCTATTCTGTGCCATGTGTAACAGCCATTGAGAAATGGTTCTTCCCTCTACAGTAGTGAGAAAAAGGAATACTTATTTAATGCAGTGACAGATGTGGCTATTTCCTGAAATGTACTTGGAAAACTTTATTGAATCAAGTTTAAGTATATATGGAGTCCATTGTATTAAATGCAAAGATTGTAGATTATTGTGGGCCTGGAAGATTATAATGTGGAAGACAAGAATGGTCTTTTGGGACAATAAGTGTGAAGTGTTTTTCCTGGGAAATATCTAGGGGGGAGGTGAATGTAAATTTCCCACCTCTGGGAATGCAAAACCCATCTTCCCCAAGATATACCCTAAGAGTAGGCCTTTGTGTGCTGATTACCCGGTGCAGGAGGCCAAGATCAAAGGCACAAGCTTTATACAGAAAAACTGAACTTTTCATAGTTGTTCTGATTCTGAACTAAGGCTGTTATAAACTTTGTGGGGTTTGAAGGACTGACTCTTATCAGAGCCTTGTTGAAAGTGGGAGTGATCTCTGGTAAGCTTATTAGCATATATATATATATATATATATATATTCTTTTATTTTCTTCTCTGTAACACTTTAATGTTAAGAATAAGTGTGCTTGTGTAACACCAACAGATCCCGGTCGTCGGGATCGAACCTGGGACCTCTGGAGCTTAGAGCATGAGCATATACCCCATGAGCTAAAAGCCAACTGGCTGTTAGCTAAGGCTGTAGAGCAGATTCATTTAACTCTCTCTAAGTGGTCTCGGTGCCACTAGTTGGGGCAGAACATCACACCCAGGAGGTGTGTGGGTTACACCTGCTTATAAAGGGCCGTGTGGTTACTTGTAACTTCTGACAATTACAGTTGTTCATAGTCTTCAAAGAGAAAGCAAAGCACAGATTCTGGCCTGTTTAGGCAGTCTGGTCTGCTGGGGATATCAGTGTAGACAGGGAACTGTGCAGCCTGGAAAAATCCCAGCATGAGGAAGAGAGACACAGGTCTCTGCCCAAGAAAGGTGATGGCTGAGGAGCCTAGAGTATGGACCTTGGTGGACCACAGAGGGGAAATACAGGCACAGTTGCCAGGAACTGTGACAAATGCATCCCATGCAAAGCAAAAGCCTTTAAAGAACATGATCATGGAACTTTAAGTATTTGGTTTTTTTTAAATCTATTTTTATAGAAATAGGTGTCAGTCTCACATTGATTTCCTGAGAATGGTTTCATTCAATGTGTATGCACGCTGCTTTGTGTTGGAGTTCATGAGCTAATGGAGACCAAGAGCTGTGAGGGTGCATGTACATGCGCATGTGTATGATGAGTACACCAGGTAAAATCTTCAAAACCATGTAGGTTACATAGGAGTTTAAGTCCATTTTGAAAAGTGAGTTAGGTGCTTAGGACTTGATTTTTAAAGGTATTCAGGCACCTAAAGATTCAGCTTGGTGCTTTTGTGCTACTGGTACATATGTGCCTAACTCGCATTGATTTCAGTTTTGAAAATCCCATTAGGAATCTATCTGAATCTTTTTAGGCACCTAAATACCTTTAAAAATCTGATCCTTAAGATAAGTGACTAGAGTGTCAGATCCTAAGTGACTAAGTGACTAAATCATTTTCCAAAATGTGATTTAGGTGCTTTTGAAGCCCTCCCCATTCCCAGTGTTTGTTTATTCACATTTATAAAATACCTAGCTGGGCTTTTAGTCATAGAACAATGATTACAAACAGCGATATACTCATCAGTTCAGAATGAGACAACAGATTCAACACCTTATGGGTTTTCAAGATGTGATATCTGTCATGCTGTAAAACAAGATATGTGAAGAGAAAGATTTCAGAATGAAAGCTTTAGGATGGAAGTCAAATTCTATGATGTGGCTGAGAAAATCCAGAAAATAAGACTCGGCTGGTTTGGACACCTACAGAGGATAAATGGAGAGAACATGGTGAAGATAACATAGTGGGAGGGGGTGATACGAAAGAGACCCAGGGGAAGCGATGGATGGATTTCATCAATGAAGATGGAAGCAGATCTTAGTGCTACCACAGACAGATGAAGATGGAGGATGCTTGCATGCTGACCTGATGCCAGATAATGGGAAAAAGTAGCAGTATTCAGAATGATAATGAAAAGGATCTCATAACACAACAAATCTTCTTCCCATCCTCTTCTTCCCCACCCCCCACTTGAATCATTTATTTGACAGATTTCTTTATTTAAGAATATGTTAAATATATACATTAGTCACCCAGTTCCACTCAAATTTTATTTATGCCCCTACCCTCTATGAAAGGCTGGGGAAACAGATGACCTTGATAATATATGACCTGAAGGTCACTGGAGCCAGGGTCTGCCAAGGAAGGGGCTTGCAGAACTGTAGACATCTAACTGAAATGTCCTGTTTTTTCCACACCCTTCCCATTTAAACTGGAATTGCTTAAATCAAGCAATTGTTATATTAAAACAGGAGAGAAGTAATCTATAATGGTAACTGGGACCCAACAGCAAAGAGTCTTATACCAAACCAAAAACTTAGACTTCTTACAGAAATCAGCAGACAGCCTATGCACACAAGAAAGCAGAGGTATGGGCTCTGAACCTCAGCTGGTGTGAATCGGAATAGTTGCAGTGATGTCTAGGGAGTTACAGCAGTTTACATGAGCTGAGAATGCAGTCTATAATATACTCTGACGCTGAAAAATCAATCGCCAGGGCCCCACATTCTATGCTAGCTGCAACTGTTTCTTCCTCTTAGTTTAAGGCCAGTCTGAAAATGTAACCCTATTGCACCATTCTTACCTGAGGTGACAAAAAGCATGGATCACCAGGGCTGGCCTTACAATGAGGTAAATTGAGGCGGCTGCCTCAGGTGCCAGACCTTGGGGGGATGAATGCCACTAGAACCCAGAATGTAGAAAATAGTGTCTGCTGCTGGTGCATATGTATTCTCTCTGCTCTAGATGCACAGAGATGGTGGAGTGCTGTGCTGGAGGAAGGGGGGCACAAAAGACAGACAGGCAGGATAAATGGTAAGAGGGAATAACAGAAAGCAGCAGGGGCTGCAGAGAGAGAGAGGAGGAGGAGGAGCCTCTTATGTACCTTTCTAGCACTCCCAGGAGCCTGGACTGATTAACACCAGCTTCTCAGGGAGCTTCCTGTTTCCTGCTGCTTTCCTGAACCCACTTGAGGAGAACAAGCAATCAACTGAAGTAGTAGGAGCCAGTTAGTCCTTTAAGACACTGATATCTTCCCTCACTAAGGCCCTGCTACCAGCCTGTTTATTTGTCCCCTTCAATTGAGTTCTGAGAGCCACTATAGCTGGCACAGAACAGTGAAAGAAGAAAATGTCCCTCTGGGGCCCCTCTGAGGAAGCATTCAGAAAAAGAAAGAAAGTAAAGGAAGCTTTTCTATCTAAGCAGGAAGGAGCTCTCCTGAGATACATAGACACACATGTTCATGTGAGCCTTCCGGCCCCAGTGAGGATGTGAGTGGTGAGGAGATTTTTGATCTTCCATTTCGTCAGAGTGCAGGTGACCTGACAGCTACTGCAGCATCCATATCTCCATCTCAAATGGATGTAACCATGCACACTCTGAAAAAAATGTAGATCAGAGAAGAGTGTGGTGGAAGCACAAGAAACAGCTGCTGCTAGTGTCTAAGTCTAGATGATCCAGGATTGTGGATCCACTTGAGCAGTAGCCTGAGGGACTTCCTTGTACTGCATGGACCACAGCCAGTGAAAAACTTCATGTTCCCCAAAGACAATGAAAATAGAAGTTTCCATCCAACACATTACTGGTGTGAAATCTCCAATGGTGACAAAGTGGAGAGGCCATGGCTTATGTACTCAAAACTCCAGAATGCTGCATACTGTTTTTGTTTCAGACTCTTCCAGTCTAATGTTCCAGCCACATTGGGTTCTACAGGAACAAAGGAATGGAAAAATCTGGCATGCCATGAGAAGGCAGCAAATCACCAGAGAGCATTCCATAGGTGGAAAGAGCTTGAGATGAGACTACGGTTAAATGCCACCAGAGATGATCAGCATCAAAAGAATATTGCATCAGTGTCTCTTTACTGGCAAAATGTTCTGAAAAGGCTCATTACCATTGTGAGAATGCTTGCTACCCAAAACCTAGCACTGTGTGGCACTTCAGATCAGCTGTATCTACCAAACAATGGAAACTTCCTTAAAACTGTGGAGCTGATGGCTGAGTTTGATGCTGTACTCCCGGAGCATCTAAAAAGAGTGACCACCCAAGAAATATACACACACCACTACCTTGGAAAAACAATTCAAAATGAGACCATACAGTTACTGGCAACAAAAGTCAAACAGAAGATTGTGGCAGACCTGAAGTTAGCAAGATATTACTCTGTTATTTTGGACTGCACACCTGACATCAGCCATACAGAACAAATGACTTTAATGGTGTGTTTTGTAACAACATCAGAACCTAGTGAAAATGTCCCTGCAATGGTGACTGTCAGAGAGCATTTTCTACAATTTATTGACTTTGATGATACTACAGGAGCTGGTATGACAAATGTGCTTCTTAAAAGGCTGGAAGATATGGAAATTGTGAGAACTGACATGTGAGGTCAGGGCTACGATAATGATGCCAACGTGAGAGGAAAGAACAGAGGAGTGCAGACATGGATCCAAGAATTAAACCCTAGAGCTTTTTTGTCCCATGCAGTTCTCATTTATTGAACTTGGTGGTCAGTGAAGCAGCATCAGCTTCTAGTGAGGCTGCTGAATATGTTAATGTAATTCAAAGCATCAATGTATTTTTCTCTGCACCAACTCATTGATGGCAAATTTTGAAGCAACATCTGGGAACATCCTCTCTGACACTGAAACCACTGAGTGCCACACAATGAGAAAGTCGAGTGAAGGCGATAAAGCCTAACACCAAATTGGGAAGATAGATGATGCCATAGTTGCCATTATGGAGGATAATGCTATGACAGGAAATGTTTTTGGGAGAACAGTGGCAGAGGGAAATGGAATCACCAGAAACATACATAACTTCAAATTTCTGTGTGGCTTAGTGTTGTGGCATGACATACTGTTTGAAAGAAATGTTGTAAGCAAGAGAGTCCAAGATGTTGACCTTTATATATCTGGAGCAATGGAACAATTGGACAAAGCAAAGTCATACCTACAGTCTTACCAGTCAGATGAGGGATTTCAAAACGTTCTGAAGAGTGCACAGAAGTTGGTAAAGGAACTTACCCTGAAGCTATTTTCCTACCCATTCAAGAATACAGGAGTCACCAAAGAGGACAACATTTTGATTACGAGGCATGGGATAATCCTGTAAGAGACCCCAAACAACAATTCAAAGTTGAATTCTTTAACCAGGTGCTAGATTGTGCAATACAGTCAATTGAAGAACGTTTCATGCAGTTCAAGGAACACAGCAGTATATTTGAGATGTTGTATGATATTCCAAAACTCCTTACTATACCTGAAGAAGACCTACACCAGCAATGCAGGGCACTAGAGGCAGTGTTGATACATGCTGACGTGTGATATTGATGCGAGTGATTTAGGTGATGAACTGAAAGCCCTTTCAAGATACATTTCAGCAGGATCAACTCCAAAGGCAGTTCTGGAATATATATGCACAAATAAGATGACCACCCTCTTTCCAAATGCGTTTGTTGTTCTGCGCATACTTCTAACCCTTCCTGTAACAGTTGCCAGTGGAGAAGCTGAAGTTAATAAAAACACACCTACCCTCCACAATGACACAGGAGAGGCTGGTTGGCCTTGCAACCATCTCAATAGAGCATGAGTTGGCCCAGACTGTGGACCTTCAGCAGAAAGCAGTTCAAATCTTTGCAACCAAGAAGGCATGGAAAGCACCACTTTGGTTATTCAAACAAATAAAAATGCCAGTGTTTACTATGCAGACAAGAAAAGTTACATTTGCCGTTCAAGCTTTTGAAAGTTAAGCATTGCTTAAAATTTTTGAACAAGGCATTTTAAGTAGTTAGTTCTCCTTTATTGGGATAGATAGCAGAGCAGTAACATGAGAAGAGTAGAACAGGAATAAGGAAGAACTGAGACCTTTCAAAGTTTTGGCCCAAGTGAGGGGGAATGGAGGTGTCATTTGAGCTCCCCGCCTCAGGTGCCAAAATGTTGTGGGCCGGCCCTGTGGGCAACCAAGAAGACCAGACCACAAAGAACAGGATGCAGCTTTTTTGACAAGTGCAAATCCTTAAAGAATACTCCTTGCAATGGCTGTTACTGATTCTTGTGTCAAATTTCCTTTGCCAGCACTAGCCGGTGAAAATATCCATCTTCTTCCCATTTATTTTTTGGTCATTTGAGAGAGCAGCTGGTTAGCGTGACTTCTGAAGGAAAAGCCTTTATTGTTTAATATTCAAGTACAACATTTAATTTGTAAAGAAATTTCTTTCTTCTAATTCTCAGATCAACCTTAAAACACAATTGAAATTCATTTACTGTCTCTGCATGAGCCCTTTATATTGCTGTTTTTACAAATGATAGGGTTGATCATTAAGCAGTGTTAGAGTAAGTGAGCAGGATAATTGCACTGCAGAGCAGGTGTTCAAGCAGGCTCAGAAATCATTGAAAATGCAGGATTGTTCTTCAGAGTCTTGCACCACTCACTGCCTCTGCTCACACAGGAGTTATTACTATGACGGTAAGAGGAAAATGAGGGTGGTGTATTTTTGCAGAAATTAACTTGCACTATATCTCAGATTACATGGTCGGCAGCAGCAGCCAACTTTCATAACAATACAAACAAATGTGTTTTATCTCAGAGTAGTACAGGTAACCTGCTTGTTGATGGGGAATAGGTCATACAAATAAGACAGAACATGCAGTGACTCATCTTATCTCCTCACCTCAGCCTCATTTCAGACTGCTGTTTGGATTTTATCAGGGCCATTGATCACAATGAATGCAGTACTACATGTGATTTTCTAAACACAGACAGCCAACCCAGCCAGTACCGATGGAGTACTAAACCGATAACCAGACTCAGATCTAGGCCTGATGGTTAGGGAAAATGCATCATGGTCCAAATCCTGAGATGTGCTAAGTACCTACCATTTCCCCCTTAACTTCATTAACCAAATAGCTCAATAAGAGATTTGAGCATCCAGCATCTCTCAGGATTTGAGCCCATATGAAAAAGGCATCAACATCTGTTTGAACTGTATCTGCTAACATGAATGCCCCAATATTTATCATGTCCAGAATATATAGTAGGGAGACTGGTTCTGTGTGAGTTGGGTTTTCCTTACTCATGGTAATATACCCTGACTATTTTGAAAAGGGCAGAATTTGCCCCAGTTTCACTTATTAGTAATCTGTATGTGGTCTAAAAGCAATTAAACACTAGTTGTATTCCCGTCATTACATTTCAATTCAACTGGCAGTTTATATTCAGTGCAGGGTTTTCTTACCTTTTGAAATTTCAAAACAGTTGGAGCTTTTAGGATCAAAATTAATTTTAAAACTGAAAAGTATCATGTCAATCCACAGATCCAGATGTCAATATTGTTCATTTTGCTCTTTCAGGCTGCATCTGAGTGACATCATCATCATGGCAAATCCCAAAGGGACATGGCCTCCTTGTGGATCAAGTACCATCTGGGCTAATCTCTATCTTGGTTTTTAAGGTGGTCTGGTTGTATAGTCACTTGCCATTGACAATCTTTTTGCGCCACAGAAGCTCTTGGCACCCACCTGTTCACCAGCCACATAGCAGCATTCTTTGGTACACACACTTCAGAATTCATTGGTCATGTGTTCTAATAATACATCCACACCAAAAAAAAAAAAGCTGCCAACATCAAAAAGTGGGGATGGAAGCAGTTTTGATAAGCCTTGAATATCCTTTTTTTCTGATATTCTCCTGCCACTTGATATGGAGCAGCTAATGAAGACAAGAATTGAAAACATCAATCTGGTGTCCTTCGGACTTCCTTAGTGCCCACGTTTCACTTCCGTACAATAGAGATGACAGAGTTCTGTAGTATCCACATCTTCATAGCAAGCTTGATGTCACAGGGCTCTCGCAGAGGCTGCTGTATGGCCAGAAATATGGCAGTAGCTGCTGCTATATGAGTGCTTACATCTTTCGAGCATCCTCCAGCACTTTCTAGGATACTGCCCAAATATTTGCCAGTTGCCGTCTGCTTGATGTCCATTTGGACAGGTTAATACTGAGCTGGCTATAATCCAGAGATGGCTGCTGTTTGATGGTAATGGATGGGGACTTATTTTTGTCGAAATGAATAACCAGACCAACATGTGCTGCATTCTGCCCAACTGAAATGGCCATCAGCTGCAGTGATTCACCAAACTGAGCCAACAAGAGAATATCATTGTCGTATTTGATATCTCAAAGCAGAACAGTGTTCAACTTAATGGCACTGACAGCTACTTCCTCAAGTTTATCCATCAATGCTGATATTGAACAATGACAACAATGACAGACACGTTGCCAAATTACCAGGCAGACCGGACACCATGCTGGAGATCTGCCATTCACTCAAACACAGCTTTCCATTCCTGTTATGGAGCACTTCTATCAATGACACTGTCTTCGCAGGGACTCCTCATCAGATCCCACAAACTTGCTTGATGAACTAAATCAAAACCCTAATGAAAGACTATACATGGGATACACATGGGTTATTAAATTCAGCCATCGTCTTAAAAATCTGTTTCAAGGTAAAGATCTCGTCAACAGTGGAATGACCAGATCTAAAAGTCACACCTAGTATCCTGGCCTTTGCCACAAAGTGCACTGTTGATTTGAGATATTAACATGAGGGGTCCTGCCACCAATGTAACACTTCAATAGTTGCTATATTCAGCCTTATCACACTTTTTGAAGAGAAAAAGAATAATTCCTGTCTTCCAGTCATCAGGAATGGTATTAGTACACCAGATGGTCAGGAAAACTGTGCAGCCAGAGTACAGAAATACTCTCACCAGTCATCAGCTACTCAGGAGAAGGTGGGTATACTGGAGCTTCCTTCCCCTCTTCAAGTGGAACTTCAGGCAAAGAAAAACTGAGGAGCATCTTGAAATAATTTTCTCATTGATTCAACTTATCTTGTGGAGTTTGGGTGATGTTGACATCCCGTTTTTTTACTGAACAAGCTGGTGACACCTTCCCCTGTAAGCACCACAAAGTTGAACAGAGGCTGAGGAGATGATGTTTGGAAGCAGCCTTTTTCTAAACTGGCTACCCGAGTCAACCACCATGATGCCTCATCTTTCTTATATAATGATTTGTTGACATTACAAAGCCAAACCTATTCAGACTTTGCTTTCACACTCAACAAATGTGTCTTTTGAACATTGATTGTAGCCTCTCTTTTTTATTAGCTGCAACTACAGTGAGTGACTCCTCACCAATTCATGGATGACATTTGAAGGGCTGAGGCCCCAGCATTGAACTGGCAGCAATCAGCACTTGAAACATGACCATTCCTGATCAAATGATAGAAGGAGTGAAACCTCCATCTCTAATATTTCAATGATGTTGAGCAGTTCAGAACAGAAAGCCAACTGATAGCTTGGTTGTAACAAGAACCAATGGTCCATTAGCTAGTTATCTTTGAAGTAAGAGGAACACTTTTGTCAGGAGAAGCTGATGGTCAATGTCAAGTTCAGCCCCTCTTGACCATGACCATCAATCACTGTTAATGAGGACATGATCAATAACAGTCCTAGTGAAACCTTTTGGGCTGTACCAGGTCTGCTTGTGAATCTTTGGGTGAAGAATGAGTTAGTCAGTGATCACTAGGTCATTGGCAGTTTCAAATTCTAGCAATAACTACCTGGTCCTGTTCTTCTGCCCATATCATTTTCCCCCAAGCATACTTGCCAAGCTCTCATTAGTCTTTCCTTCCTGAGCATTAAAGTCAACAAGGATCATGACAACATCTCTTCTTAGAGTTTCATTAAAGATTGATTGCAGCTGCTAGTAAAAAATTATCTTCATTCACATTGTTGGCCTGGGGCAATGATGGGAAGATGGCCACAGTTGGCACACAACTGGATGCTGATAAGTCACTCATTAATCACCTGTCAAACCTGCAATGGCCATTGGCTTTTGGGTGAAAATACAATGGCTACCCCTTGCTGGATCAACTGGTCGGGTGGTGTGAGATCAAAAAGAATAGTCCTCAACTTTCTTTTCACTGCTTATTTGCCTGTGCACTTCACTAACGCGCAGATATCAATATTTTGTCTTTTCAACTGCTTGATGAGGACTGTTTTAGCTGTTTCGGACAACGTTCAAAGGTTATACATTTGCAAGCAACTTGCAGGAGTACAGAATGGTCCTTTTGACAGTTCCCAATTGTTTTGTCGTAAATATCTCCCTCTAAATCCATGGCAGTGCTGCTTACCTGATCTGAGAAGGTTTACCTGAGAACCCCAAATCCCTCTGATATTGATATTGTGTAGGACAATATTCCTGACATGTCAACCTGATAGAGACAGTGCACAACTGATTAGCTGGTACACTGAATGCTAATCTCACCCTGAGATATGTTTATTTTTTTAAAAAAAATTCATTGCAGTGCTAAATTCTTATTGTCAACATTATGAAAGCTCTATTGCTGTTCTTCCTAAAGAAATATCAATAATTTATAAAACCCAAGATTATTCATGTTGGCAGAAGTTCCATTGTATCAGTCCATCAGCATTTGTAGAGCTATTAGTACTGTCTAAATTCCCTAGGCTGAAATGTTGTTAACTCTTAGTGGATTGGCACTAATGGGAGTCTGGTTCTGAAGATTTATTCACTGAATTGACTTTGTAAAAAATGACTTTTTATTGAAGTAACATCAGCTAGCAGAGCTGCCCAGACACAGAGAAAGGAACATGCTGAGTCATCTGTTGCAATGAGCTCACCACTCCTGCTTTACTTGAGGCACAATCTCTCCTGGCATACCTCTTGGGCTAGCTCAGTTTAGCAGTACCACCAACGTGAGCCCGTGCCTTGAAGATATCATCCGTCCCTTTAAGAAGCATGATAAAGAGAATTATGAAAGCCCTAAGGCTCAGTTTATTGTGTTCATTCATGCTTATTTATCACTGCATGCTAGTCTCAAAATCCAAGTATAAACGCATGGTGCTTAAAGTAGCTATTATATTCATATCCATTTTAATCTGAGCTAAGATTACAAAATCATTTAGATTCAGCTTTTGTATTTTAGTCTCTAGAATAAGTTCTTTGGTTCCTGAGGGTATGTCTACACTACGAAAATTAGGTCAAATTTATAGAGGTTGGTTTTGCAGAAAGCGTTTTTATACAGTCGAGTGTGTGTGTCCCCACACAAATGCTCTAAGCGTATGCAGTCAGCGAACTGTGTCCACAGTACCGAGGCAACAGTCAACTTCCAGAGCTTTGCACTGTGGGTAGATATCCCACGGTTCCCACAGTCTCCACCGCCCATTTGAATTCTGGGTAGAAATCCCAGTGCCTGATGGAGCTAAAACATTGTCGCGGGTGGTTCTGGGTACATATCATCAGGCCCCCGTTCCCTCCCTCCCTCCGCAAAGCGAGGGCAGACAATCGTTTTGCGCCTTTTTTCTTGAGTTACCTGTGCAGACACCATACCACAGCAAGCATGGAGCCCGCTCAGCTAACTGTCACCGTATGTCTCATGGGTGCTGGTGGACATGGTACTGCATTGCTACACAGCAGCAGTTTATTGCCTTTTGGCAGCAGAGAGTGCAGTATGACTGGTAGCCAACGTCGACGTAGTCCTGGGTGCTCTTTTAACCGGGCTCCTGGGCAAACATGGGAGTGACTCAGCCAGGTCATTTCCCTTGTTTTGTCTCAATACGATTGAGTCCTACCAGCAGTGCACTGTCTTTTAATCTGCAGCCAGCAGAAGATGATGGCCAGCAGTCATACTGCACTGTCTTCTGCCGAGCACCCAGGAGGTGACGATGCGTAGCGGTCGTACTGCACAGTCTGCTGCCAGCATGATGTATAAAGATAGATGAAGTGGCTCAAAACAAGAAATAGACCAGATTTGTTTTGTATTCATTTTCTCCTCCCTCCCTCTGTGAAATCGACAGCCTGCTAAACCCAGTTTTGAGTTCTATCCTTGAGACGGCCATTCAGTTTCTCACAAAGCCACCCCCTTTGTTGATTTTAATTCCCTGTAAGCCAACCCTGTATGCCTTGTCGTCAGTCGCCCCTCCCTCCGTCAGGGCAACAGCAGACAATCGTTCTGCGCCTTTTTTCTATGCAGACGCCATACCATGGCAAGCATGGAACCTGCTCAGATCACTTTGGCAATTAGGAGCACATTAAACACCACACGCATTACCCAGCACTATATGCAGCACCAGAACCTGGCAAAGAGAAACCGGGCAAGTAGGCGACATCAGCGCGGTGACAAGAGTGATGAGTACATGGGCACAGACTTCTCTCAAAGGATGGGCCCTGCCAATGTGAGCGTGAGCATCATGGTGCTAATGGGGCAGGTTCATGTGGTGGAACGCCGATTCTGGGCTCGGGAAACAAGCACAGACTGGTGGGACCGCATAGTGTTGCGGGTCTGGGACGATTCCCAGTGGCTGCAAAACTTTCGCATGTGTAAACGCACTTTCATGGAACTTTGTGAGTTGCTTTCCCCTGCCCTGAGGCGCAAGAATACCAAGATGAGAGCAGCCCTCACAGTTGAGAAGCGAGTGGCAATAGCCCTGTGGAAGCTTGCAGTACCAGACAGCTACCGGTCAGTCAGGAATCAAATCTACTGTGGGGGCTGCTGTGATGCAAGTAGCCAACCCAATCAAGATCTGTTGATATCAAGGGTAGTGACCCTGGGAAATGTGCAGGTCATAATGGATGGCTTTGCTGCAATGGGATTCCCTAACTGTGGTGGGGTCATAGACAGAACCCACATCCCTATCTTGGCACCGGAGCACCTACCGGAGCGAGTACATAAACCGCAAGGGGTACTTTTCAATAGTGCTGCAAGCACTGGTGGATCACAAGGGACGTTTCACCAACATAAGCGTGGGATGGCCGGGAAAGGTATATAACGCTCGCATCTTCAGGAACTCTGGTCTGTTTCAAAAGCTGCAGGAAGGGACTTTCTTCCCAGACCAGAAAATAACCGTTGGGGATGTTGAAATGCCTATAGTTATCCTTGGGGACCCAGCCTACACCTTTATGCCATGGCTCATGAAGCCATACATAGGCAGCCTGGACAGAAGACAGGAGCTGTTCAACTACAAGCTGAGCAAGAGCAGAATGGTGGTAGAATGTGCATTTGGACATTTAAAAGTGCGCTGGCACAGTTTACTGACTCGGTTAGACCTCAGCGAAACCAAAATTACCACTGTTATTACTGCCTGCTGTGCGCTCCACAATATCTGTGAGAGTAAGGGGGAAGACGTTTATGGCAGGGTGGGAGGTTGAGGCAGATCGTCTGGCTGCTGGTTACGCACAGCCAGACACCAGGGTGGTTAGAAGAGCACAGGAGGGTGCGGTGCGCATCAGAGAAGATTTGAAAACCAGTTTCATGACTGGCCAGGCTATGGTGTGAAAGTTCTGTTTGTTTCTCCTTGATGAAATCCCCCGCCCCTTGGTTCACTCTACTTCCCTGTAAGCTAACCACCCTCCCCACCTCCCTTCGATCACCGCTTGCAGAGGCAATAAAGTCATTGTTGCTTCACAATCATGCATTCTTTATTAATTCATCACACAAATAGGGGGATAATTACCAAGGTAGGGGTGGTGGAGGAGGGAAGGACAAGGCCACACAGCACTTTAAAAGTTTAAAACTTATTGAATGCCAGCCTTCTGTTACTTGGGCAATCCTCTGGGGTGGAGTGGCTGGGTGGCCGGAGGCCCCCGCACCGCATTCTTGGGCGTCTAGGTGAGGAGACTATGGAACTTTGGGAGGAGGGCAGTTGGTTACACAGGGGCTGTAGCGGCGGTCTGTGCTCCTGCTGCCTTTCTTGCAGCTCAACCAAACGCTGGAGTATATTAGTTTGATCCTCCAGCAGCCTCAGCATTGGATCCTGCCTCCTCTCATCACGCTGCTGCCACCTTTCAGCTTCAGCCCTCTCTTCAGCCCGCCACTTACTCTCCTCAGCCCGGCACCTCTCCTCCCGGTCATTTTGTGCTTTCCTGCACTCTGACATTGTCTGCCTCCATGCATTTGTCTGTGCTCTGTCAGTGTGGGAGGACAGCATGAGCTCAGAGAACATTTCATTGTGAGTGCGTTGTTTTTTTTTTTGCCTTCTAATCTTCGCTAGTCTCTGGGAAGGAGAAGATCCTGTGATCCTTGAAACACATGCAGCTGGTGGAGAAAAAAAAAGGGACAGTGGTATTTAAAAAGACACATTTTTATAGAACAATGGGTACACTCTTTCACAGTAAACCTTGCTGTTAACATTACATACATAGCACATGTGCTTTCATTACAAGGTTGCATTTTGCCTCTCCCCTCCCCCATGCATGGCTAACAGCAGGGAACATTTCTGTTCTGCCATAGGCAAACAGCCCAGCAGGAACGGGCACCTCTGAATGTCCCCTTAAGAAAAGCACCCTATTTCAACCAGATGACCATGAATGATATCACTCTCCTGAGAATAACACAGAGAGATAAAGAACGGATGTTGTTTGAACATCAGCAAACATACACTGCAATACTTTGTTCTACAATGATTCCCGAATATGTGCTACTGGCCTGGAGTGGTAAACTGTCCTACCATGGTGGATGGAATAAGGCTGCCCTCCCCAGAAACCATTTGCAAAGGCTTTGGGAGTATATCCAGGAGATCCATGAATGCAGGGCAAATTAATCATTAAACATGCTGGCTTTTAAACCTTTTATAGTATTTTAAAAGGTACACTCACCAGAGGTCCCTTCTCCACCTGGTGGGTCTGGGGGATACTGGCTCCAGGTCCAGGGTGAGAAACAGTTCCTGGCTGTTGGGAAAACTGGTTTCTCCACTTGTTTGCTGTGAGCTATCTACAGCCTCCTCATCATCGTCTTCCTCATCCCCAAAACCTGCTTCTGTGTTGCCTCCATCTCCATTGAAGGAGTCAAACAACACAGCTGGGGTAGTGGTGGCTGAACCCCCTAAAATGGCATGCAGCTCATCATAGAAGCAGCATGTTTGGGGCTCTGACCCAGAGTGGCCGTTCGCCTCTCTGGTTTTCTGGTAGGCTTGCCTCAGCTCCTTAAGTTTCACGTGGCACTGCTTCGGGTCCCTGTTATGGCCTCTGTCCTTCATGCCCTGGGAGATTTTCACAAATGTTTTGGCATTTCGAAAACCGGAATGTAGTTCTGATAGCACGGATTCCTCTCCCCATATAGCGATCAGATCCTGTACCTCCCGTTCGGTCCATGCTGGAGCTCTTTTGCGATTCTGGGACTCCATCATGGTCACCTCTGCTGATGAGCTCTGAATGGTCACCTGCAGCTTGCCACACTGGCCAAACAGGAAACTGAAATTCAAAAGTTCACGGGCCTTTTCCTGTCTACCTGGTCAGTGCATCTGAGTTGAGAGTGCTGTCCAGACTGGTCACAATGGAGCACTCTGGGATAGCTCCTGGAGGCCAATACCATCTAATTGCGTCCACAAATCCAACCCAGCAAAACCGATTTCAGCGCTAATCCCCTTGTCGGGGGTGGAGTAAGGAAATCGATTTTAAGAGTCCTTTGAGTAGAAAAAAGGCTTCGTCATGTGGATGGGTGCAGGGTTACATCGATTTAACGCTGCTAAATTCAACCTCAACGCCTAGTGTAGACCAGGGCTGAAAGGCAATTATATACACAAATAATACTGCTTCCACCTCTTAGATTCCAAGTTATGCCATAGGTGTGGAACTAGGGGTGCTGCTGCACCTCTGGGCTTGAAGTGGTTTCCATCATATACAGGGTTTACAGTTTATTTCAATGGTTCTCAGCACCCCCACTATACAAACTGTTCCAGCACCCTGAGTTATGCAAAAGAAAAAGGGAGAAAGTCTAAATATCCTGTTGTTATGGTTTGTGGTATTGGGATTTATATAAAATAATGAGTGATTTGGGAGTGGGGGACACCACCACAGACATTGTGAAACTTACTAACATAGGCCTTACCGATGCCATAAGCTGCAATGCTTTATAAAAATAACAGGGTTTACTACATGGGTGATTCAGTTTATCAGAGGGAAATTCTGCCCCATTGAAGTGTCTGTGAGTTTGCCATTGAACTGAATGGGGCCAGGATTTCACCAAAAGTCTTTTGGATTTCTCTGGATTTTTACCCTCTTCCCCCACTTTCCTGTTTTAAAAGCCAATCTAAAGTGGATCCATTTTCCATCTAGCTCCCAGCCAAGCTGTGGTTAAAAAGATCAGGTTGCATGTGGAGGACTAGATTCGCTGATGGAAGTCACTATAGATAGAGAGGCAAGCAGTGTTTCCTGCAATTTGCCAACACAGTAGGATGGGAAATTCAAACGTTGGTTGCCTAAAGAAAGAGATCTTTTACTGCCATAAGATAGTTACACTTAAGTTCCCTCCTACAAGTCCTTCTCACTTTTTAATAATAATTTCATTTGCATCTAAATTTCAACTTGAAATAAGGTACAAATTGTTAACTGTGAGTAATTAACCATTGGAACAACTTACTTAGGGACTTGGATTCTCTGTCTCTTACAGTCCTTAAATCAAGACTGGATATCATTCTAAAGACATTCTATAGCTCAAGCAGAAATTACAGGCTTGATGCAGAAATGTTTGGGGTGAGATTCTATGACTTGTGTTAGGCAGGGAATCAGTCTAGAGGATCATAATGGTCCCTTCTGGCCTTAAAATCTAGAACTTCTATTAAATTAAAGGGGACAAAAGGAATAGTAGAACTGTCACAGCCTTGTAATGTCTTAAGCTAATCAAAAGTTATATATTTACAGTTATATACGCTTTAGACTCCAGGACTATAGTGCTAACATTAATACAAGCACAATTTGCTAACAGACTAGTTTTTTAAACTAGTCTAGCCTGATTTTCCTATTAGAAAATAATATCGGTTGCAAGTGAGTAGTTAGTTAAGCATGGCAGTAACTGGGATTGGGGAAGGAAAGAGGGTCATCAAGAAACACAGGCTAAGGTTAGTTAATGGGAAACTAACATCACTGGTTTTATGGATTCCTACTTGTTACCTAATCGGGGGGAAAATTTAGTACATAGTATCTAATACTAAAAAATAGAATTGTCCCATCCCTGATATTCAGACTTATTTAATGAAAGCTCTCCATGGTGTTCGTGATTGTCTATTGTCTCTTTTTCTCTTTACAAAACATTTAACATTGCAAAAGGACACGGGCACAGTTGGGTTCCAAATAACCATGTTTACTAACGATACACCAAAACGCAAGCCCTAGCTAGATACACACTGCTGCTCTAGCTAGCTTCTAGTGGATTCCAAAACATAAAATACCAAGTACCACAAATTATTTAACAGAATACTACCTTATTTCTACACACTACACAGTTTGTGAAAGGATGTGTTGTTAAGTCATAGAGACCTACAGCATGAATAGAACAGCACTGTGCTAGGTCTTATTCTCTTTCGATGAAGAGGCTCGGTATGGGGATTCACACGTCTGCCTTAACTGTGGAATTCTGCAAAGCTAAACTTGGGTTTAAGCAAGCTAAGTTATACAGTGGGGGCAGTTTTCTCAACATATAGCCCATGACTATGGAACAATTACGGTCACTGTAATTTCCTTTAGAAGCTCACCACTTTGAGTCTGAAAAAACACCATAGTTTTTCCACAACAGTCCCCAGAAATACTAGCTAAAATACTAGTAGATAAAAAAGGATAATTTAAAAAAATAAAAATCACTGTTTAAAGATACACTTATGGAAAGTGGGAGAGTTCACTGGCAGTTGCTTTGCTTTCAATAACTTGTCAGAAGTCATTTAATTCAATGCTGGGCATGGCATAAATATATAGAACAGATATTTAAGTGCCATTTACAACGGTGGCACTATATAAATAATTTAATTAAAAACATTAAGGTTGCAAAATCAAGCACTGGAAAGTTAGGAATTACCTGAATTAAGGTAGCCTGAACAATTTTCATTCAGCCCTCCTGTGTGTATGTATCACAATACAGTATTTAACCACATGATCACATATGATTTTTGTCCCCACAAGCACCCTACTTCATTCAGTGGGATGCTCAAGGATACATATGCTCAAGGAATGAAATCAGGGTTGTGTAGGGAATTAGGCTATGCAATTGATTCAAAATACAGCATATTTATTTATTATTTGTATTACCATAGCACTTAGGAGCCCTGGACCCTCATTATGCTTGATGCTGTAGAAACACAGAACAGATAGTCCCTTCCTCAAAGAGCTTACAATCCAAATATGGTTTTTAGCTACATGTACAATACACTGAATACTATCACCCATCCAGAATATGTCTTATTAAATAACTAGTCAAGGTTAATGTATCTCAGTTTTAATTGTATTTGTTAAAACTGCCAAAGTCTGAAATTATTGTAAAAAGATTCTTCCATAAACTATTGAAACTTTGCAAAAGGAACTTTATTTTGTTACATTTCTTTCCAGATAGAGTGCACTACATTTTTCTCATCTAAATTCAGCCTTTCCGTTCTTACTGTCTTTCTTGCTTTGAAATGTCAATGTCCTAATTGTTTTTGCAACTCTAAAAACTAACATATATAATGTTTATCCATCATCAGGCCCAGCCCTCAGGCACCTTCTTATTTACTTTGTCTGAAGTGCTCTTTTGACAAATTGCAATTCAATTTTTTTGACACCTCTTGGAAATCAAGGAAAAATGTGTCCCCCAATGACCTTCCTGGTGATGTTAAGTATGTATTTACTTGCACAAGGATTCATCATTATGTAGTACGTGAACTGAGCTTACACCGATATTGAAAAGTCTATTATACTGAATGAGTGCTGATTTACAGAAAGCACGGTGGGCCTGATTTGCCTTTACCCGCTCTGGCATAGTGGTCTTAAAGTTGGTGTAAGTTTAATATATGACACAGCTGCTATCAGTGAATTCTCATTATAGGATGAGAAAATCACAGATATGTAGAACTGGAGGGGATCTGAAGAAGTCATCAGGTCCAGCCCCTGGGCTAATGCAGGACCAAGTAACCCTAGACCACCCCTGACAGGGATTTGTCTAACTTGTTCTTAGTCTCCAATGAAGGAGATTCATAGAATCATAGAATATTAGGGTTGGAAGAGACCTCAGGAGGTCATCTAGTCCAACCCCCTGCTCAAAGCAGGACCAATCCCCAACTAAATCATCCCAGCCAGGGCTTTGTCAAGCCTGACCTTAAAAACTTCTGAGAAAGGAGATTCCACCACCTCCCTAGGTAACGCATTCCAGTGTTTCACCATCCTCCTAGTGAAAAAGTTTTTCCTAATATTCAACCTAAACCTCCCCCACTGCAACTTGAGACCATTACTCCTTGTTCTGTCATCTGCTACCACTGAGCACAGTCTAGATCCATCCTCTTTGGAACCCCCTTTCAGGTAGTTGAAAGCAGCTATCAAATCCCCCCTCATTCTTCTCTTCTGCAGACTAAACAATCCCAGTTCCCTCAGCCTCTTCTCATAAGTCATGTGTTCCAGTCTCCTAATCATTTTTGTTGCCCTACGCTGGACATTTTCCAATTTTTCCACATCCTTCTTGTAGTGTGGGGCCCAAAACTGGACAGATGAAGCCTCACCAATGTCAAATAGAGGGGAACGATCACGTCCCTCAATCTGCTGGCAGTGCCCCTACTTATACATCACAAAATGCCATTGGCCTTCTTGGCAACAACGGCACACTGTTGACTCATATCCAGCCTCTCGTCCACTGTAACCCCTAGGTCCTTTTCTGCAGAACTGCTGTTTAGCCATTCGGTCCCTAGTCTGTAGCAGTGCATGGGATTCTTCCATCCTAAGTGCAGAACTCTGCACTTGTCCTTGTTGAACCTCATCAGATTTCTTTTGGCCCAATCCTCTAATTTGTCTAGGTCCCTCTGTATCCTATCCCTACCCACCAGCATATCTGCCTCTCCTCCCAGTTTAGTGTCATCTGCAAACTTGCTGAGGGTGCAATCCACACCATCCTCCAGATCATTAATGAAAATATTGAACAAAACCGGCCCGAGGACCGACCCTTGGGGCACTCCACTCGATACCGGCTGCCAACTAGATATGGAACCATTGATCACAACTGTTGAGCCTGACAATCTAGCCAACTTTCTATCCACCTTATAGTCCATTCATCCAGCCCATACTTCTTTAACTTGCTGGCAAGATTACTGTGGGAGATCATGTCAAAAGCTTTGCTAAAGTCAAGCAACAACATGCCCACTGCTTTCCCCTCATCCACAGAGCCAGTTATCTCGTCATAGAAGGCAATTAGATTAGTCAGGCATGACTTGTCCTTGGTGAAACCATGTTGACTGTTCCTGATCACTTTCCTCTCCTCTTAGTGCTTCAAAATTGATTCTTTGAGGACCTGCTTCACGATTTTTCCAGGGACTGAGGTGAGGCTGACTGGCCTATAGTTCCCCGGATCCTCCTTTTTCCCATTTTTAAAGATGTGCACTACATTAGCCTTTTTCCAGTTGTCTGGGATTTCCCCCGATTGCCATGAATTTTCAAATATAATGGCCAATGGCTCTGCAATCACATCTGCCAACTCCTTTAGCACTTTTGGATGCAGTGCATCTGGCCCCATGGACTTGTGCTCGTTCAGCTTTTCGAAATAGTCGTGAACCATTCTTTCTCCACAGAGGGCTGCTCACCTCCTCCCCATGCTGTGCTGCCCATTGCAGCCGTCGGGGAGCTGACCTTGTTCGTGAAGACAGAGGCAAAAAAAGCATTGAGTACATTAGTTTTTTCCACATCCTCTGTCACTAGCTTGCCTCCCTCATTCAGTAAGGGGCCCAGGCTTCCCTTGAATTTCTTCTTGTTGCTAATATACCTGAAGAAACCCTTCTTGTTACTCTTAACATCTCTTGCTAGCTGCAACTCCAGGTATGAGTTGGCCTTCCTGATTTCACTCCTGCATGCCCGAGCAACATTTTTATACTCTTCCCTGGTCATTTGTCCAATCTTCCACTTCTTGTAAGCTTCTTTTTTGTATTTAAGATCAGCAAGGATCTTAACCTTCCTTGGAAACCTACTCCAGTACCTAAGTACCCTTATAGTTAGAAAGTTTTACCTAATATCCAACCTAAGTCTCCCTTGCTGCAGATCAAGCCTGTTATTTCTTGTTCTACCTGCAGTCAACTCGGAGAATGATTGACAAGTCTTCAAATATGTTAAGGGATGTTATAAAAAGGGCTGTAATAAGTTCCCCTTTTAGTCTTCTGTTCTCAAGACTAAGCATGCCCAATTTTTTTGACCTTTCCTCCTAAGTCAAAGGTTGTCTAAACATTTTATCATTATTGTGGTTCTCCTCTGGACTCTCTTTAATTTGTCCATATTTTCCCTAAAGTTTGGTGCCCAAACTGGACACAACACTCCTGTTATCACACCCCAGAATATTAGCCTTTATCAGAAATGCATAACATTGTTTCAGATACAATTTGTGATCCACTATAACCCTCACATCCTTTTCAGGATTACTACCACCAAGGCAAGTATTCCCCATTTTATTTTGATTTTTGATTTTTCTTTTATAAGTGAAGTGTTTTGCACTTGTCTTTATTAAATTTCATCTGGTTGATTTTAGGCCAGTTCTCCCCTTTGTCAAGGTCATTTTCAATTCTAATCCTGTCCTATGTGAAAGTGTTGTATGTAAGGGAGGTACATGGGAGGTAATTGTCCCACTCTACGTGGCACTGGTGAGGCCACAACTGGAGGATGTTATCTGTGAGAGCCCAGGCAGATGCTCATTTCCTTGGTTCAAAACAGCACATACTGATTAGTCTTCTGCACAAGTTGCAAAAGCCATGTATTTGACAAGGTATGGAGGGAAGATTGAGGGTATGTTCCTAGTAACAGGGAAGGGAAGGTGTGTGGTAGGGATTTTTCTGTTGCTATGATTTGCTGTCTACCTGAGTTCATTTGTTACTTGTATATGATTAGTTATCACTGCTGATTAGCTGAATATTACCTTCACATGGATACTTAATGCTGTTGGATGATCATTATTATGGTAGTGGAATTTTAGTTATGTATTCGGCTATCAAGAGCTTATTTAATGGACACTTTATTATTGATAATTCTAAATAAAACCAAACCGCTACAGCAACATGACATTCTCGTGAGGAACAGCTGAAAGCTATTCTGATTACTTCTTTCTAATGTGGTTGCAGATGTGCAGGAGAGTTGTACTCACATTTAGAGTGTTTCAAAGTACAGCTCCTGTCTCCTGATAAAAGTTCAATGTGTTCTCCTCATCTACATTGTATTAGCAGGGCTTATACGGAGCATTGTCCATAGACTTCTGTAATTTGATGTCCTGAAGAAAAAACTTAAAGCTAAACTCATATCCCTCTTCAACTTGAGTACACACTTGTGGCTGCATATAATTGTGGCTCTACTCCTGAAGTGCTTATTCACTCCTTACTCAGGCAGAGCTCTCAATTGTGTCAACATTGGCTCCCTTCTGGAAATTCCGTTATTCTTGTCTCTACCCTAATGATTCTCTAACTAGTCTGTGTGCTTCATAGAGCTATTTTCTTTAATATAGGTGAATTATTTATTAGACTTTAAGTCACAATACATCCTAATAATTGTAGCCCAATCTAGCACATTGTTAGAATCCTATACCTGGGGGAGGAAACAAATGTAAGTGTGAAAGGGGGTCAATTTATGAATTTGCCAAAGTGCCAGTTAAATTGTAAAGCTGAAATCTAACAACCTAGGTTTGCCAATAGATAATAGAATCCAACAGGATAACCCCTTTTTATTGAGTTTTTTATATATTAAAGAATTGAAGAGGAAATGCAAGCTTTGAAATAAAATCTCACCACTTCTTATCGTGTTAACTCAGGGGTGGGGAGAATCCTTTCCACATGGCTGGTCTGAGCATCAGTTGTACATAGGATTCTATAGCTTCTTGTGTTGGGTTCAATCAGCTTTCCAGGTGCATATAGTGACTTCAGTTTATATATCCTCATTTCAAGGCTCCTAGAAGGGGGCAGCCCTCTTTTTTTCTATTAGACACATGCCAAGTGAATGCTTAGGTTTTAGCTCTTTCAGTTTCTTTGCTGCTTCCATTGATATCCAGTAGATAGCATTGGTGTATAACAAATTTCTTCAATCCTTTTTTTGTTGGAGGTTTAAGTTAGATTCATTTCAAGGATTGTATTTCATTATAAACTCCAACTATCCTTTTAATAATTTCTCTTAATATCCCCCCAAATTATATGTTGGTTTATATCTTTTAACATTCCTTCTTCCTTGTACCAGACAACTCCTAACACATCTAGTCTACAATAAATATTTACAATGCAAACCAACAAAATCCTTATCTTCTCAATTTGGAGAACATGGTCCATACCTTCTTTGATTGTATATGGCATTTCACATTATTTAGATTTAAAATAGAACAAGAGATGTTTTCCATATCTTGATGGATGTAGATCTGACTCACAAGGCAAACAAATATGAATCTTCGAATTATGGGAGAAAGATTATCCATGGTATACTGGATATACAAGTTAAACAACGTATAATCGATAATTGGGGGTGAAAACATGTGGTTGATTTTCTTGGGGAAACAGACAATATACCAAATTTGACCTTAAATCTTACAGCCACATTTGTATTTTAACTTGCATCATCCCACCCATCTCTTGATCCACTCAATGTGCAATGGGCCACTTTGCATAGCAGGGTGGCCCTTGTTTGGTAACTTGGAGGTTTTTTTAGCTAGTTTGTGAAGAAGAAAGAGGTTTTATGTATACACAGATTGAGAGATTATTGTTTAGGGGATTAACATTCTTTTAGTCACTTTAGTTTTTATTTGGGGTGGTTTCAGAGTAGCAGCCGTGTTAGTCTGTATTCGCAAAAAGAAAAGTACTTGTGGCACCTTAGAGACTAACAAATTTATTAAATTTATTTGGGGTGGGGAACACTCAACATCGGCTGATATATATGTCTTTAGACAACGTGTCTCACATGTGAGCCATTTTCTTATTGTCTTCATAGGTGGATCCTATTTTGGGATATTCCAAGGTGGATAGCTTTTCTCCAATTTTTGAGGGCCAGAAGGAATAATTCATCATTAATCTATTATTCTATATATCCCTCACAGAAACAGCACAGATAAGCCAATGGAGGACATAAAGCAGTTCTCCCTCCGCAATGAAGCAACTTTATTTTCATCATTGCTCCTTGTATTGCATTTTTATATAACGAATCATAATTTCCAGTCATCACCTATACAGGGAAGATTGGATGCCAATGGTTTGCCAATGCAGGGAATGACTCAACAAGAATAATCTTTCTTAAGAATTGGTCCACAATAAGAAAAAGCTTGAAAATCACTCTTCTATTCCATTACTTGAAAAAATAGATAGTTCTGACTGTTCTTACATTAAATCATGACTCAATAGTCATGAGCACCAAGAACTCGCAGTGGAAGCAGTTTGGCATCAACATACACTGAATTACAGTTTGTTATAGGCACAGACAGATATGATTACCTGCTCTTCTGCTTTAATGTCTAAAGAAGGGTATGAAGCTGCAAAGTGCCAAGCTTCTGGGAGGTGCTGCATAACCTCAACTCCCACTAAAATCAGCTAGACTTGTGGGTGTACAGTAACCTTGCAAAATCAGGCCCCAAAGCAGCCAGGAATAACAGTACTTCTGTTCTATTTAGGTTATTATATTGTAGCCACTACTATGGTATCTGAATAATAAAAAGAAAAAAACAAAAACAAAAAATCCAACATATACTGGAAAATATTTTCTTGGTGTACTGTGGAAGTTTTATGCTCAGCAGCTTAATCACTCAATATTAGCAAATCAGTTATTATCCTAATGGTGACCCAAAACTGGTCTCCTCCTAATTATACATTATATTTCTTAAAGAGCCGGAGCATTGTTTTTTGGGCTTTTGTTCTCTTTAAAAAAAGAGACGCTCTGTTTGTCTCAGTATTCCTCTGCCTCATGATGGGGAAGTTTGGCAAGAGGATTTTAATCAAACTAATTGCACTGTAATCAGATCATTAGTTAGACTTATAATGTAATGACATTTACAGAAAGTGTCATAAACATTTATTTGCTAAAATAAAAATATCCAATTGGTTGAAGTTTAATTAGCATATTCTAAATTTGTGTCTAGGAAGCAAAAAAGGTGTCTGGTCAAACCAACAAAGGTGAGGTAAATTGAGTTACTGTCTTTTAAAAAAATCTCCCACTTGTACATTTTAATGTTTTCTAAAATGACCTCCAGTGAGCAAATCTCCCCTTTCTATTGTCTTTCTATTGTCCCTGAGACCTACAGTGTTTCTTCCCAATGGAAATGGTGTACGGGAAACTTTGATCTAGTCCCCATCCGACCACACTGAGCACCCCAGAGTGCAGCAATTCAATATGATATTAGGGATCAGCATAGAAACAGCATGGCACCCAGGCATTTGATTCAAGATAATTAAGTTGATGATGGAGCAGGAGTTCAGGAGACAGGTAGAAGGACTACAGGAGAAGAGTCAGAAGAGTTCAAAGGCTGACATCAACAGAGAGGAAACCACACAGTGTTCATGGAACAGTGTCAGAACGAGTGCTTCCCCTGTAAATCAGCCAAAACCTTTCTGCACGTCATTAATTCAGCACTGCACTTCCAGCTGTCAAAACTCTCAAAAACGTTCTGTTAAGATGGCCCAGAACTACAAAGGTATTAGATGCTTAAGTCCCACTTTTAGGTGCCACTGAGATTCACAAAACTCCTGCTGTCTAACTCTACCAGCACCTAAACTCGTTTTGCAACGAAATTTCTGCTGCAAAATTTCCCTACGTCATGGTGCCTACATTTTTGTCTTTGAGCATAGTCAAACCTGGGACCAAACCAGTAAGCCTTTTCAGAGGCCATCTACTGAATCAGGTCCCATTTAAAATCTGGGAAGAGGAGATGGTTGTGCCCATCTTATAACATTTAGCTTGGTGGCTAGAGCACTTAGTTGGGATGTAGAAGACATGGACTCAATTTCCCCCTCAGGCAGAGGGAGAGAAAGGCAAGGGCTCTGTTCAAATCTTATTTCTCTGACAGTGTGCTAGCCACTGAACCATGAGATATTATGATGTGGGGCTCCCTCAATCTCTCCCCTTGAGGCTGTTTCACATTGGATAGGTACTTAATCATTGGATTGGAGGGGGGAAGTGAAGGTGGCTGGTTAGGGCATCTACCTGGAAGGTGGGAGATCCAGGGTCCAGTCCCCCTGCTCCATTGGCTAATTATTTATTCATAGTGGAACAGCAAAGAGGAGAGATTCAGGATCCCCACCTCAGTGTGTCCCATAACTCAGTTGTTAGAACACTCCCATGAGAGAAGTGGGAGACCCCTGTTTGAATCCTTTCTCCCCCTCAGGAGGAGCAGGGAATGGACCCTGAGATTCCCACATCACAGGTGAGTGCCCTAACCACTAGGATAAAAGTTATAAAGTGGGCACTACCATCACCCCTCACCCATATCCCCATAGTGTGGAGTGAAGCAGGTGCCTAACATTCTCACAAGAGAAGATTTAGGCATCCCAAGATATGACTCCAGGAGAAGGGTTCCTAGCTGTGAATCTTAAGCAGAGAGAGGTGCCTCCCCACAGCCCAGACCTATCTTCTTGAGAGGGTTTGGGCTTAAGACACACGCTTTTCACCACCATTTCCCTTGGCTAACTCAGGTAGCTCCCCACAAAGTGTGCTGGCTTTTGTGGATTTCATTCACAGGCATCTGTCTCCCCCCATGTATTATATAGGAAGCCTAATTGACTAATTTGGGGGGATTTCTGTGTTTTTCTAGGTGCCTAAAGAAGTCAGAGTTACAGTGTCTGCATCCCATTGTGGATCTGAGCCAATATCCTCAACCTGAGATCCTGCCAGCTATGAAAGTCTCCTGCTGCCCCTATAGACTGTATAATTATAATTCAACCTCTCTTCCCAGTACCCTAACTTTCCTCAGTTTTCTTCATGACGAGGTCTTGTGCTCCTCCTTACACGGTTTATGTCCCTTGCTTATCAACACTGGTCTTTTCTGTTCTATTAGGCCAATACTAATGTTTTCTAGAAAAGAATATATTCAGGAAGTAGTTCATACTAGAACTGGGCAAAGAATGCTATTTCTATTTTGCAGAGGATTTCAATATCTGGGTTAACTCTGATTTGAGTGGAACAAAAAAAAAATCAAAAAAAGTTCTCCTCACTGGACAGTCTGCCTTTCAGGCAGACTCAGGAAGTCCAGCCTCTTTAGAAGCCAGCAGCCAGGCTGTCAGCTGGGCAGGCAAGCTGGCAGGAAACCAGGCTGGAAACTTTGCTTGGGTTCAGTTGGAACTTTGGCAAAATCAAACAAGCGCCATGAAACATTCCCATTTCATTGAATCAGCAAATTCCAATGAAAAAAAATGTTTTATCAGAATTCTTCCAGCTAGCTGTAGTTTGTAGCTTAGCCTA